>NW_021604608.1:9881649-9958085 GCF_004785775.1 Grammomys surdaster | reverse complement strand
AGAGAGAGAGAGAGAGAGAGAGAGAGAGAGAGAGAGAGAGAGAGAGAACGAGAGGAGGTAGAGGACACGCATGCACACACACACACACACACACACACTTCTGAAGCTCAGTGTTCTCAGGACAGAAATCATCATACTTTTCTTTCTGAATCTGCTTATTTCACTTAACATAATGGCAGCAGGAAAGGAGGAATCACACTTGGAGGTAAGGCTTTGGAAGGAAATTTCAGAAGAAACTTTCCCATTTCATTCTCTGGAGTTGCAAGTTCATGGAAAAGAAAAGTAGTGGTTCAAAAACCAAAAAGTCTTTCTGAAGTCCCTGGAGAATTAGCTGAAGCAAGTCTGCCTGTGCCATGGCACTTATCATCCAGCAAAGAAAACAGAAAATAAGAAATACCTTAGAACTGAACTTGGGAACAAGCTGCTTTTCACCCAAGAGGCTTTTGAAAGTTTCCTCCAGGCAGTCTTGATGACCATTGACATCTAAGGCGAATTTGCCTTTGTGGCTGATACTGCCTCCTTCTAGAGGGCAATGGAATACAACATCAGCTACGAATATCTTCAGAAACCTGTACAAACTATGCTGAGAACTCCATGAAGTTTGATTTTACAGTTGAAAGGATTAAGGTATATGAGGTTAGGGTGGCCTTTAAACTTAGAGAAAACAACAACTATGTTTCCAAAATCCAGGAAATCACAACAAGAATCCCTAGAGTGTTCTATAGAACCTCCCCTTGTAGGCCATACAGCATAGTTTGTGTTTATTTAATACAAAGTGTTTTGTGTTTGTGGAGCTGCCGAATTAATATTATGGAATAAATTCTGCCTGCTGCTGTATTACATTCATATCCATGCTTAATTAAAAGGAGAACAATCATAAATTGCAAAAAAAATCACTTAGGTTCTATAAAAACAGAATCAACAGATTCAGATGAATATGAGTTCAAATTCACTACAAACACAAATGCAATGTATTTTATGTAATTATTTTTATAACTTTATATTTAATAGTGGGCAATGAAACCTTTTGTTTTTATTCAACATGACTCTGAAATATCTGTCTGATGAAAGCATTTCAATGAAATCAAATGAATTTTCTTTTAAAAAAGCATTCTTTTGTTTTCCTCCCTGATTGTAAGTAAATCTGTTCCCTGAACTAATTGCTACCTCATTTAAAGTTATTTCTGGGCTCCCCAAAACCTCATTTGAAGCTTTCCGTTGTGTATTAAAACATTGAGATGTTACTTATTTCATTTTGCTTTCGAGGGAGTAAAGGAAATGAAAATTAAAAGTGGTTTCATCACTGGTAAAGAATGCTTGAATACAGAGTTCTTAATGGCCATAATACAGGAGAACATTGTATTGTGCATTTGCTGTTCATCTTTTAAAACAGGCTTCCTCCTCTGCTTCAGATAGCAACACAACATAGCTGAATTGGATGCCCTGCATTTGTGGTGACCCGGCAACTGTAATGCATTCAGATAAAAACAGAAAACAAAAAGTACTAATACTAAGTCCTAAAAAGGTCTTATTTTTACTGTGGCTCTCAGCTTTCCAACTAATGGAACTGCACTTATCTTATTCACCTGTCTGGGTAGGAGACTGCATGGCCTATAATTGTTGCTCTTTAAATATCTGCTTAATTAAAGGCTACAGTTTGAAACCTCATATGAAATGATTACCTCTTGGACCAAGACTCTAAGCTTCTTGTCAAGAATCTTACAGATAGATACACATGAGCAGACAGTGGAGAGGCAGAGAAGGAAGGTGATGATAAAAATGGCAGCCAAAGGCAGGGGTTGGATTCTGGATTGCTCAGTAGGAGTCTTCCATCCGTAACTCACACAGTTCCTAGTGTTGTGAATGGTGTAATGCCTGTAATTGACAACTTGTCTTATGGCAAAATCAGATGATATTAATATCAGGCCCCCATGATTATATGTGCTCATTCTCTAAACAGATTAGCAGACTTATCTTATCAATTATTATTGGTATTGTCAGACTTCATCAGGTCCCTATTGCTGTTGTAATAAATCATCTCAAATTGTGCTTAAAGCAATAGTTTCATGATCTTTCATGATCACAGTTGGATGTCTAAATTGAGTTATGTCAGGGTGCTGGCTAGGTTTGTCACATTCAGAGGCCTAAGGGAGAGAAACTCCCTCTGTTTTTTTTTTTTTAATTTCTAGAGCCCATTGCACTTTTTGGGCATCAACTGAATCTCTGCTTAAATCAACATGTCCTTTTTCCCCATCTTCTGCTTGTTCAAAGAACATTAAAGTCTAAGATGGACAATCCAAGATTGGACCAGCGTTGCAGTACCCTTAACATTAGCATACCTGCAAACTGTCATTTTTTAGGCAAGGTAACTTATCCAGAGGTGACAGAGATTCAAACACTGATGTCGCATGAATCTCAATCGGGTACCAGACATACTCATGAGCCTTTAAGGTCAGAATTTCTTGTCTATTCACAGTCTTCAAATTCCAGAATAGTGTTCTCAGCAGAGAATTGGAGAGCTTTTTCTTATAAGTGGAATTTATTTATGCATTTACCCAAGTTGGTAAACCTTAATAAATATGGGCATGTTGGAAATGCAAGACTAACATGGGAGTGGGCTTCTACAATTAAAATTTTTTCAATGGCTAAGTGAGGGCTTGGATGTAGTTTAGTTGGTGGAAGGCCTGGCTACCATGCTCAAAGCCATGGATTTTATCCCAAATCCCACATAAATCAGGTGTGGTTACCCACATCTGTAATCTCAGCACCAGGGAGGAGGAGGATAGAAGGATCAGAAGTTCAAGACCGTCCTTGGCTACTTCCTTTGTTCAAGCGCAGCCTGTGATACATGATACCCTGTCTCAGAGGGAAAAAAGAAATCCAAATGAGTTATTTTTAACCTTTTATTTCACAAATAACTGATAATGTTCTAGAAACAAAATATATATATATATATATATATATATATATATATATATATATATATCTTTTACATGAAAAAACTTTAAAAATATTTTAAATCATAGCAAAGAAAATATTTCCTCTTGAACATAGAAAATTCTCCATGAGTTTATTATGAAGGAGACCAACCTGGTTAATGAAGGGATGAGGAAGCAGCAATGTAAATGTGACCTGTTAACAATGGGGAGACTATTAGCTCAAATTTAGCACTATTTGTCTTGAACACATTTCAAGCTAGCTAGCTCAGTTAAAACCACTCTCTGACTCCTTACTGCCTGTGATGGTTAATTTGATTTGTCAACTTGACCAGAGCATTCTCTGTTGAAATTAATAGGTTCATTTAATTCTGCTTAGTAAGGCAGAGGAGAGGAGATATTCATTTATTTGACCACATTTATAGCAATATCACTTGAAGAAAATGCGTGTATGGTATGAAGATGTAAAGATTTGGGGACAGTCTGTTCTAGTTTCACTTTTACCAATAAATTGGTCTACTAGAGAAAAAAGTTGAGTTGATGTTTGTTGCCACTGTTGTATTTGCAGGGTTAGGAATCAAGCCCAGAGCTTTGTGCAAGGTAGGCAAGCACGCTACCACTAAGCCATATTCCAGCTAGCAATTTTCTATTTAATAAGAAGAGTGGTGAAAACACACTGAGATGAGCACGGAAGATTCATGTACCAATACAAACCAGCCATCCATAGGCTCTTAGAACCCGGAAACATGTACATAATCTCTCAATAGTCCACTACAGTGAGATGCTAAATGCAAACATGATGTCTTTTGCAACTGATCATTCACATTTGGTCAGTTGTTGGATAGAAGCCTGATTTTAAGTCAAAGTCTAAGCTTCCTAAGGAGGACAATAATAACATAAACACTGGGACTAATGTACTACACAATTTTCAGAGTACTACCTACTGTGGAGTGTTTCAAGCTCAAAGATCCCATGAAATAAGTATGCTATTATCTTCATTTCACAGAAGAGAGGATTCAGGCACAGAAATATATATTACATATGCCTGACCACTGAGCTGAGATTTAAGTACTAGAAGTCTATCTCTATAAAGCTGTTGCTTCCTTTTATCCAGTATTTGAGAGTTTAAAAACCTCAGTGTACATACAGATACTAAGTAATGATCAGTTAAGATAAAACAACACATTTAATGCAACACACACACACACACACACACACACACACACACACAAATTAAATGACTCTTAAGGGTAAGCTGCATGCTCAGCAAAGATGGCCGACAGAAAACAAACTCAACAGTATATTTGGAGAAACCTTGTCTCATAATGTTGAATCAAGTCATTTTCTTTTTCTTTCATTTTTTAAGTTCTTTACATTCTTATTTTCTGTTTTTATTTACCTTTAACCCAACAGATCCTCTGCATATGTATTATAGCTTCTGGTGTTATGTTTGTTTGGGATTTCTGAGTGCAATAGTGGGTTTTAGTGTCTATATCTGTTTCTTGTAACTTCTCGCTTTCTTTTCCTTCTGTTTGCTTGTTTTTGTTTTTTTTTATTTGTTTGCTTTTGTTTTTATCTATACATTGTATTATATGTTATAATTATATCTATATACATTATATATTAAATTATTATATTGCATTGTATTATATTAATTATATTATATTCTCTTAGAACCTGTTTATTTTCTAATTCAAGACAAAAAGGAGAGGATTCGTGTAGGAGGGCATATGGGAAGAAATTGGGAGGAGGGAATGGAAACTGTTATCATAATAAATTGTATGAAAAATCTATTTTAAATAAAAGAAAAACATAAAACACTAACCTGTTTTAGTTTTACCTGGTGGTCTGTTGTCAACTGATTATTTTTCATATTGCCTACTAGATGAAAATCTTCTGAAGAACAAATATAACTTCTGAAAACTAATGAGTATATGACTAAGTGAAATGAAGGTGAGCCTCAGCATGGTCTCATTAAAGTAAGAAAGAAACTGAGGACACAGAATGTTTGAATACTCTTCTCATTGCTACACGTTTAGAAAAGGGTAAATCCGGAATCTGAGCACTAGGGATTCATATTCCTTTAAACTGTGTTTTTTACACAATTTCACATTTGTTCACCCATTGGAATCTGGAGAAATGATGCATTTGTTACCCAGTAAAGAAACAATACAAACATGATCAGACTTAGACAAGGGGCGGGGACTGTCATTCTTTCTGGGTGCAATATATGTAAATGTTATACAATCACTCTTAACTATCATTCCCTCCAGTTCCAGTGGTTACAATGTATCTTTGTCTGTGGACAAATAATCACTGCAGTGATGATCTTTCTGGACTGGCTTGAGAAATTTTTCTGATGTCATCAAATTAGCCCTAAAACCCCACTTTTGTCACTCAGTGTTTTTGTTTTCTTTTTTTGTAGTTTTCATTTCTATTTATGCTTATGTTTGTTCTTGTGTGCCATCTTTCTAGTTGCTCCTCTCTAATATTCCCCCCTCTTAGTTTTAATGTTCTCCCACATATTGTATTATTTTCTCTAATGTCATAACATAAATGCCCCCTATGTTCTAATCTCTATTTAATAAAACCCATGTTTCTATAACATATTATTTTCCTAGGAAAAAAAAAACATTTCTTGCCCACAAGTGTGTCAGTATTTTCTAGACTCCTTGAAGCTCCTAATACATATCCTCCACTATAGACTTTAACTACACAATGATTATTTGCTTACTTTATTTTTTAATTAATAGAGACTCATTTCCAAAACCAAAGAGGAGGGTCTGAAAGCACACTGACCTAGTTTTACAATCACTCTCATCAGGTTCGCTGATAATTATACTATGATTGATTTGGGTATTCCACTTCAGGCTGCCTTTATCACTCTCATATTCATATTCTCAACTCTATATGTGCTATATTTGCTAAGGCATATGTCTTTCCTTAGCTGGGAAGCTTGTCTTTTTGGTATGGGTATGTTCAATTAACATAGAGTAAAATTTAAAACTGGTACAAGTATCAAACACTTAAATTCTGTCTTGCCCTTTTCCTTCTTTCAGTAGTAGAACTGACAATTTAACAGTCACCTGAGTCTACATGCCCAGTTGGATACCTAAGACTTTAGTGAAGGTAGGCCTGCTGGTGCCAGCAAGATACCTCAGTGGATGCAAGCACTGCCTGTCAAGCCTGTTGACCTAGGTTTAATCCTCAGGAAAATGTGATGAAAGAAGAGTGGATTTATGTTTTTCACAAGGAAATCTTAGCATACATTTACCCAGGCACTCAGAGAAATAGACACGTAGATAGATGATTGATAGATAGATAGATAGATAGATAGATAGATAGATAGATAGATATGATAAGTAATTGATACATTGATACATGATAGAGATAAAGAGATAGAGGGATAAATGAATAGAGATAAATAAGACTTATAAAACTATTTTTAAAATTAAAACTGTTACACCTGCCATACCGGTCAAGGCTGTTGAAAGAATTAGCTATGATCAGGGGACATATAAAACAGATTTTTGGATACATTGATTTAGGTATGGCTTCTGTTTTTGACCACTTAGGACCACACCAGCTTGTCACTGAAACTTATTGCAGTAGGCATCTATGCAGTTTAGCAGCTCTTGCATAAGCAGTGGACAGCTTTGTAAGCACATCCTACACAGATTTGTGTAGCTGACCTTGGCCAATACAGGTGCCACTTTGACCTAAGCAAGCATGAATAAGATAGGGATTAGATTATCAAGAGACAGGGAGTCTTTTCCTTTCAGTTAAGGCTCACTACATACAGTCTTTCTAGGCACTGAGGAGTGAAATGACTTCTGTTCCTTGTAGTGTTTCTTGTCATCAACTAGCTGTTGTTTCCATCTTCAAGGGGAGTTAACATATTTGTGGGCTATAAAGTAAGTGGGAATAGCTTTAGCCTTTGTGTTGTGAGTGTTTGACATTAACAGAAGCTATTAGCTCACCTGCTTGAAATTCCTTTCAAGATCTAATAGCTGAGACTTGCTCAGTGTCACTCTGAGAGATCCCTGACATTACAGTTTCAAACTGACTCTGATTTAGTCATTGAATGAGATCCAATGAAGGACTAACATTTAGAAAGATATTGAGTTGACTCATATTAGGGAGGATGCTTGATTAAAATAACCAGTAACTGATCAGATGTAGGGATGAGAAACCTCATATGTTGGAGACAGCTTTTACTTGAACTGTATTTGAGGAACACTGTTGAATAAAATTAACATAAAGCTAAAACTCAAAAGTTAACTAAAATATATTACTTTCATTCCTTTTATTTGCAGGTACTTAAAAAAACAGAATATGTTAGAGTATTTAAAACAATGTAAAAGTCTATGCCCATAACACAGGTCTCCATTTGAAAACAGAAAAAAAAAATCATGCAGCACAGAGACCATAATCGTGAGGTACTTTACAATCATTGTGGCCAAGTTGGAACTATATGAAAGGGAAGATGAGGTTCATCTGTAGCTAATATTCTTCCTTCAGCAATGGTGAAATTTCTCAGCAGTAGCTTGAGTGACTTCCCTAGAAGAGCTCACATTCAAGAACGCTTTAAAAAGCATCATCCTATAACTGCAGATGGGAAGCCTGTAGCCATAGCAGTTAAGGGATCATCGCACCAAGACAGGGAAAGCCACATGAAGCCATTACAAATTATTTGCACATTTTAGAAAGAAAGCCAGACAGGTTACAAAGCATTCTGTGCATTACCCGGTTCACATAACTCTGGTCATGTTGCCCCCTGCTTATGAAAAGTTTATTCAACTGAGTACTTGAGGAGTTACTGTTTGTAAGGAACTGCTCTAGAATTTTGCATTGAAAAAAGAAAAGGAAAGAAGAGAAAAGAAGAGAAGAGAAGAGAAGAGAAGAGAAGAGAAGAGAAGAGAAGAGACCATCAATCACAAATTCATATGGACCTGATGTCTAAACTGGACAAATGAAAAATAAATAGGAGTGATAGATTTCTTCAGAGAAGGAAGGATTAATGACCAAGCTCATTCCTTACTGATGGAGGTAGGAGTATGCATTTAATTTTAGACATGGAGTCAATGGAATTCAGGATTAACTAAATTGTTGTGAAGGGATACTTCTAGAGAAGATTGGCATATGAGTTCCTAGACTCAGCATGGAAGGTCCACTCTTAATGTAGGCAGCTATATCCAATGTGCTAGGCGCCTGGGTAAAACAAGACAGAGAGAATGCTCACTTGCTATATCCTACATAGAACTGAGATGCTTGAGGTAGGTTTGTTTGTTGGTTGGTTTGTTTAATCACCTGCCCTTGGGCGTCAAATTCCTTGTTCTGTTGACTTTCAACTTCAGGTGCTTTTAACAGTGACCTCTTGGAATTTCAAACTTTCAGCCTCAGACTGGAAGTTAAAAAAAAAAAAATGAATTCTCTAATTGTGAATCTTTTGGATTTGGAACAAAACATGTTAGTTTCCCAAAAAATCCAGCTGGCTTTCAAGGGATTATTCATTCCCCTAGTCACATGAGGCAATTTTCCTAATAAATCCATTCTCATTTTTTGATCCCTACCTACCTAGTCATTGACCTTCTTGGTTCTATAATTCTAGAGAATCTTTGCCAATGCAGAGCTTCAAAGGGAAGGCAAAGAGTGTATGAAGAGGAGGAGGAGGAGGAGGAGGAGGAGGAGGAGGAGGAGGAGGAGGAGGAGGAGAAGGAGAAGGAGAAGGAGAAGGAGAAGGAGAAGGAGAAGAAGAAGAAGAAGAAGAAGAAGAAGAAGAAGAAGAAGAAGAAGAAGAAGAAGAAGAAGAAGAGAAATAATAATTTAAAAAATCAAATGGTTCTAAAGTGTCTAATGATGGGGTGGGGTGGAGTGGAGTGGAGTGGAGCCAGGACTGGGCACCATGTCTGTTACTCAGGATGCTGACCATACAGACTCTAGACAACCAGGCAAAGGAAGGATAAATCTGAAAGTAAAACAGGAAATAAAGTAAAATTGAGAGACAATCATACATTAGAAGTGATGTTCACTTCTATCCTGTGGGTGAGAAAAGTAGGCAGTATGGGAGCAAATGGACTATCCAAAGCTTTGTTGAGGCTTCTGAGAAGACAGCAGGAGAGGGATCAAAGCATCCAGGCAGCAGATGAAACAACAGAAAAAGGCGCATTTTCAATCAAACCACAAGGAATTGTTCCAATTCTGAAACACTCAAACACAAAGCAGACAAAAGACTAATCTGGGAATCAACTAATGGTAGCAGGGTGAGGGGTGGGGTGTGTGTGTCTAGGTGTTCACTGCAGCTCCTGTCCAAAATTTCAACAGCAGCTGGGAGAAGTTTGAGCTTGTTACTTCTGTGGATTATAAAAAAAAAAAGTTTGAGGATAAAGAGTCTCTCTAGGCAGTAAGGAGAAACTTGAAAATATAAACACAAGAAATGAAAATAGGGGGTACCAATAAAGCAAATTTGAAAATCCTCCAGTGGACTCAAATATCTCAAGAAGTCACCTCTTGATCTTGCCTTCTTGCTCCTGATCTCGCCTCATTCCCTTCCCCCATCCACATGCTCATGGCCAGCCTCTACTTCTCTATTCCTCCTCCTCCTCCTCCTCCTCCTCCTCCTCCTCCTCCTCCTCCTCCTCCTTCTTCTTCTCTCTCTCTCTCTCTCTCTCTCTCTCTCTCTCTCTCTCTCTCTCTCTGCCCCTCTCTCTACCCTCTCAACTTCCCTCCCCATGCTCTGAATAAACTCTTTTCTAATACAGGAGACTAAGAATAGGAATAGGAATAGGAATAGGAATAGGAATAGGAATAGGAATAGGAGGAGGAGGAGGAGGAGGAGGAGGAGCGGGAAGTAGTCACATTGCAAGGCAGAACTTGAGGTGCACTGATGGGTCCTCCACCTGCCATCTCATGTGTCTAGTACTAAAATGAACTAATATATTTAGTAAAAGACCTGAAGATCCTAAGTTTCAGACACCGGACAACTTGGAAAGATGAATCAAGATTATGATAAGAAGTAAGGAAGGCAATTTTCTCTCTGGGTTTTGTTGTAATTTTGTCTGTTTTTGTGTGTGTGTAGTTAATAGTAATAATTTGAACTATGTACTGTATTACGAATATTATACTTTCTTGTAATAATTTTGGCAACTGAATTCATCTCTGTTGTGGGTATGATGTCAGTACCATAAAAATTTGTGGACTATTCATCTGTCATTTTTTTTTTTAATTCAAAGCATATGAGCCAAAGATTTGAAATCTTTCCAGATACAAGGTGGCTCAACTCCCCTTGGATTTTGACTAGTACCGAACAGAGGAAAATGAAGATTAAATAAAAAGTTAAAAATAAAACCTTAAACTATAGTTTCTTTGGGTTTTCTTTAATTTTAAATTAAAATGCTATAGGCATTTAAAGATTGGACTTGAATTTATTACTTAAATTAAATGTAAAAATAACTATGTTTTTGTTAGAATTTACATTTACTACGACATCAGAATTTTACTACTGGGGATAATTGTTTGCTTCCATTTTGAGCATCTCCATATCCCTTCCACACTTCTTTGTAACATTCCAAAATTTCACAATGAAACCATTATTTTGCTGGATCTCCCTACTTTCAAAGCTAAGGAGAACACTATTCAACATCAAGCAATGTTTTCCAAACTACACATTAACTGTAAGAAACAGTTCAAAACACAATTTGTCTGATATATAAAACCATGTGCTGTTCCCACATTGAATCCCTCAGAATTCTCCCTTATCTTTCCCTCCAGATGGCAACAATGACCTCTTTTGTCATCTTTCTAGTTATATCATGCTAACTAATATTCAATAAGCACCACAGGTTTTTAGCTTCTTAAGCCATTCCATACACTTCTGTATTTTAGCTGGGAATTATCTGAGCCTGTCTTCTAGCTACATACCTGCCCTGGTCTTGTTTTTTACCACAGGAGCCCTCTATAATCCTTCCAGATTCCCTACATGGCTCTCAGCAGAATGGTTCATGGTGGCATAGAGTGACTTTAAGAATCTGTACTTAACTAGCATCTGTTCAGAGTGTCTCAAAACTCTGCACTGTAGAGTTCTAGGTAGTGTTGGTTAAAGGTTTTAGAAGAGGCTTTTTTTTCCAGTTTTCAGCACACTAATGAAAGACTCAAATGTTTCTTCTCAGTAGATGCAGTTCTTAAAGGTGTATTCAAGAGCTGGCTTTACCTGTAGACTTATGGGAATACTGAAACTTTCTTCTCTGTGCTATCTGACAACACAGAGTGTCAACATTGATGCCTGAGGGATTGAGTACTCCTTTCCAGCTTTACTTATCAACTCATTTCCAGAGAGATGGAAGCCTGAGATCTTTGACAAACATCTGTATCTTTTCAACAGTTACCTTAAAAGGCATCGCCCTTGTTTAATAACCTGTCCAGACTTTCAAGTTTCAAATAGATATTGTCATGTTTATTGGTCATTTAAGTTAACCTATGAGTTCTGGGTTTACTTCTGCAACAATATTTCATTGCATATCTTTCTAGGGTAGTATCCGGTTTTTCAACATATGTATGAATATATAATCTATCCAAAATAGGAAATTAAAAGGCACTGTAGCAACAACAAAAGTAATTCCAATTAAAATAGAGCCAAGTTATATCAATAGACACATATCCAAGGAAGAAATTCAAATGCCCAAGAACGTTATGTGAAAGGCTGAGAGACAAATATGGTTTGCTTCCAGTGCAATTTCCTGTATTCATTAAATACGTCTAATATAGAAAACATCCAAGAAGTGCAGTCATGAGAAAAGCCTGCTGTCCTGAAAGAGTTAACGTAGCTCTCGGAGCACTTGTGTTTCCAGCATGACTGGAACACTGAACAGACTCTGCTTTGGTCTTGTGGATGCTGTCGTTTAGATAATCTCTTCACACATTTGTGAAATACAGGACACAGCACGAAACACAGTTTGTCAAATTGTGTTCATTTGTAAGAAAGCAGTCCTGATGTTAGAACTCACTCCTAAAGTTCCTCTCCTGTCATTTCTGAGACTTCAAGACAGTCTCAAGACCAAATGCTGTCACTTTTGTGGGATGCTGCACCAGCCACTGGTGATAAATCATACTTGTAACCAACTGCTTGAGGTGCATTTACTCACAGATGATACACATTTTATAATTCATGGCAAGCTTTACAGCTTTTCTGAATTGAACTAGGTCACAGAGAACTCTTAGAGTTTCAAAGCTCTGTGTTTTTCTTCCCTATCAGGAAATCTTGTTATTTTTAGCACTGGAAGAAACTTTGGGGATGATGCCATGAAGTCCCTTCATTTTATAGATTAGTGTCTGAGGCCTGGGAAGGTTAATTGATTTTCCCTAAGTCCCACAGCTAGTTAGTGGAAGCACCAATCCAAATGCCTCTTCATCGTGTCTGTAAGACTTCCTTTCTGCTCTACCAGAGTATGCAAACCAGACGTCTGAAGTGCATTATTAAAAGATCATCTGCCCTACCCTTACTGGCTAGGTCAGCAATAAGATTATTAATTTTTTATCTCAGCCAGAGCTTTTATAAACTAGGAGATTTTCATCTGTCAGACTTAGTCTGGGATAAGTATGCGAGAGGAAGTCATGCGCAGACAGCAGGCATGGACTCACACACCGAAAGGGGTTTGCTGGACAGACTATGCTCCAATCTACGGCCCAAATCTTCTGATATTAAAAAAGCATTTCATCTTTTCAGTCAACGCTTCCATGAATCAAGAAAGCCAGCACATGGGCAGCCTGGTCAGAACCTGAATAGCTCACTCCGGGAGGTACCTACACTCTGACATCTGCGTAACTGCCAAATGAATTTGCCATATGATAATGAATACAAAATGAATTAATAATGATATGTGAATCAGGAATACAATTTACAGTTCCTCAGACAAAATAGTGTTGTTTAAGCATGCACCTGCACTAGCTACCTCCTTTAGGCCTCTGCCTAGAAGCTCCCGGTTGTCTTCTGGCACACCACCGCCATCTACTGTCCTTCATTAGGATGGCAGCCTTTCTCAAAGCCAGCTTCATCAATTTCTGTCTTTTCTTATTGTTATCACCAAATATATGTGCAAAATTCGTTTGTGGTTTACAAGTCGTTTTCTGCTCCAGAGTAAGAATCCTTCTTCTTTCAGTTAATTTTTTTGAAAATAACTAAAATTCCTCCAGGGCAATAATACTTGACAGATTATTCAATCACACCAGGCAATCCAAACACTGTATAATCCCATCTTTAATTCAAAGTAGTTCTCCTCTATTTAAAAAAACATATAGTAACAATACATACATTTTCCTCTTTCCACTTTTAACTATAAGTTTTTTTTATTGAAGTCTACCAGTTCATCAAACATTCTGAAGCTTTCTATAGATGCCCCCACACTGAATTGCACATTTCTAAACATCTCAGGAACAGCCCTAGCCTCCTAAGTTCTGTTGGCTTTAGTCTATCCACTCCGCTGTGGATATTTGCTGTTTGTTATGCACTGCATTGCCTAGGCTCACAGCATCCAGTCTTTACTTCGGTGTGCCTGCATTGCTCATATTTGGAGCTAGAGAATACTAAGAGCATTGAATTTTTGAGATCAGGCTGCTCTCACCATGGAGGAAAAAATAAAACATAGGGAGAGTGAATTACAAGAGAAGGCAGGAAGGAAGGCGTGTGGAAATTCAGGTCAGACATGACTGCAGTTTCCTCTAGCCCAGAAGTGAGAAGATGGTGTGGAGTCAGGTTTGTGAAACTTAAGCAGGGCTAATAAGTATTTCTGAGCATATGAGGCAAGAGAAAGGAAGAAGATACAGAGATAGCATTTGAGTTTCATTCTGCAATGCTGATTTAGACAGAAAGACAGAAGTTGTGTTTTAGGCATGTTGGATTTCAAAATTTCTACCTGATAATCAAATAGAAATGTCTAGCAATAGGCCTCTTGTTAACACACTGATTCCCTTCCTTTCCCATAGTGTCCTGTCCAGAAACACTATAAACTGTGGTGTTCTGCCTTCATTATCCTTAGGATTAGAAAGATAAATGTTTATCTAAGATCAAGCTAAAGAGAAGCCTAAATAAAAGGCAAAAAGGCTAACTAAAAGACTGAAGTATCTCTACTTTTGTGTAAAAAAGTTTAGGAAAACAATAAGACTATTCATTCAGCACTAGATTTCATCAGAAAGCAAATATAAGTACTGTTATAAGCAAATGCTTCTGATATCTCTGGACACAGTTTATACTTCATGTGCTCAGATTGGGCAGACAGTGCCCAAATGAAAGGGAGGTGACTATAGTATTTTTATAGTTCCTGTACAGTGTGCAACATCAAACATCACATTTCTAAGCCCTTCACCCTCACTCTAACTCCCAAATTCACTGATGTGCACAACTACAACTGACTGTAAATATCTTCACAACTCTTTAAGTTGACTATCCCAGTCTAACCCTCTTACTGTGTGATGGATAATAACAACGTTGGACCATGGATTTCTTTATAACCAACCATGTTGGACAAACTTGTTTCACTTTTGTTTTCTGATTACGGTTTACACAATCATGACATCTTTAAAGGATTTGCTAAGATTTAGGAAGAAGGAGTGTTGTTGACAAGTAACCATCTCCACGCCCCCCCCAAAAAAAAACGAGTTTGGTAATATCTAGCAGAAAAGGAAAATAAAAATCCTGAAAGAATATCTTCAAAAGCAACATTAAGCATGGGTTATGCATGTCCACGCTTGATTCCTTCTGATCAGATACATCTGTTTGCATTTTCAAACCTGATGTTGAGTTGAAACTGGAGAAGTGTGGATGTCGCTTTGAGTCACCACATATTATTCAAATTTGTCCACAGCAGTGTATACAAAAGCCTGATGATGCCTCTTGTCTGTTCATTTGAACAGATGTATTTACAAATAAGAAAGGTAAGCTGAAATAAACTTTCATGTCCACAAATTTTGGTTAATAATATGGCATGAGTAGAAAATGCTTTTAATTTTAGTACAACACCTATTAATGGTGTTGGCTTAATTACATACATACTGATACAATACCTTTTCTGTCACAATTAAAGTCTCACCTCCTCCCCAGCGACTTCACGGAGACATTGTTCATTCTGTCTAAACTCTATGACACCTGTCTGTCATCCTTGCTTCTTCAGATCATGCCAAAAGTTTCATGTTTTTCTCTTCTTTCAGACAAATGGGACTGTTCAACAGTGCTTCTTCATAGAAAAGGAAGAAAAGAGCTTAATAATTTAAGAAAACCTTTACTATGTCAAAGTCATTCAGTTCAATCACTGCATTTCACAGTACTGATAAAAGCTTATCCTATGCAATAGATACTCTGTGTGATTCTTAGAATTTTTCTATTTTTTTCTAATTCTACAAAATTCTTTAGAATTTTTCTAAATTTTAAACTAATAAAAATTTTCCCAATTTTTTTTTTAGTTTATCATGAGTGTGAGTGTGCACACACATCCATGTATGTTTGGGTACGTTCCTCTTGTTTTGGCACCATGGATAGTCTTTACCTGAAATGGTATCTCATGATCCAGCTTTTAGGCATTTTTATCCTTAATGAATTTAGCTACAGATTGGGCACAAGTGCAGGTGTCTCTGCAAACACCATAGCCAGCAGAGTGTCAAGAAATGCAATGCAAGAAGGCAGGTCAGTTAAACAAGACTCAATAGCCAGTTTTGGTTCAAGCTATCATAATCTGACCTATAGTAGTTTATTTTAATCATATTTATGCACAGCATAATTTGAGAAATGGTTTTCTGGTGATAATAACTCAATCCTGTGTGTAAAACAGTGCTCAAGATAAGAATATATTGAAACCCTTTTTTTAAGCACAAGTGTCATCTTCCATAAAGATAGGTTCTATAGATTAACTGAGAAAACAGGCTGGGAGAGGATAGCACTGTAGACTGCCTGAGACAAGCCAGATCAAGATAAGGGTCTGGTGGAGGATTGTAGTGAGAATTTTGGTTTCTTTAAAATTCCAGTTGTGTTATGTGACTACATTTTTGTTTTAATCTCAGATGTAGGATATGAGACAGCTTTAGTTTGTCCACAGCTGCTAACTATGATTGTCTCTGGCTCTAGGATGGGCATGATTTTTGCCAGCTGCTGACAGTTTACATTTGGAATTCTGGGAACACTTCAGAGAGTATAAATGCCATAGCCTGGAAGAGGGGCCAGAAGGTTCTCAGAGAAGAAGGGTCCTGCTCCCCCTGCTGCTCCTGGTTGCTGTTGTGGCAGTTTGAATAGAAGTTGGATATATCCTCACTTACAAAGAAGTGGATTGTCTAAGGGACCCAATGCCCCTAATCAGCAGGAAGTACTATATTTTGTTGGCTGATAGAGGTCTCTTCCCCTTTTCCCCTCTAACCTTCTTTCTCTCCTACTTAGTGTTGAAGGGTAGAAAGGCTTAGGGTGAAAAAAGGGTTGGGTGGGAGGTAGAGATATAAAAACCCATAATATAGCTTAAAAATAATATGCCAACAGAGGATCCCTTGTGGTCTGGCCATACAGTGCAAAGGTCACCAGGCTATTAACCACCAATGCTCTAAGCCTTCTGGAAAGAAACAGATTATATATCCCTCCCTTGGAAAAGACAACCTTGTGTGTTTAGAATTCTTTGAGCTTATCTGTGATCACAAGGGTCTACAAACCCCTGACATATTCACACTTAAATCATCGTTCAGAAATGAAACATTAGAGGTGAATACTTGCAAGGGAAGAGGTCTTCTGAACCATGCAATATTATAATTTATAATGCAAGATTATACACCAGTTACTAATTCAATTTGAAATTTTCTAAGCCATACTTAAGGCTGAATAATATATGATTTCTAATTGAATAATGTTCTAAGTATCATTTAATCTTAACTTTACCAATGTCTGCATATATATCTGTGAAACAAATTGTGGATGATTCCAGCAAGCTTCTTCAACATACAAATGCGAATATATAATTCAATCCATAAAAGAACTGTTAACTGTGTGCACTTTCATTCATATATAGAGATAAATAGATAGATGATAGACAAGTAAATAGGTGATTAGTAGATGATAGATAATTAGATAGATAGATAGATAGATAGATAGATGATAAAAAGGTAAATAGGTAGATACCTCTGCATCTTTTTATCAGTATTCAATTTTCTACTTAAGTATATTAAGTATGTGACTCTTTAAAATAAAACCTAAATTACCTAGCTTCTTATGTAGTAAGGTGTGACCTTGTCACTAAGTTCTAGAAAATAGAATGTAACACAAATGACATGTAAACTTCTCAAATGGAACCATAAAGAACAAGCACCCTCTGCCTTCTCACCCCATTACAATTTGCTGTGAAGAAATCACTGTGAGCCATTTGAGCTCTGTGGGTAATAACAACTCCTAGAAATACCATGGAGAAAAAATAGACCGTTAATGGCTCCCTAGGTCAAAACTATGACTCCTCCTCAACTTTAGGTCACTTCAAAATGAGCTCTACCTTGTTTAAGTGAAATATTTAGCTTGAGTTTGTGTCTCAGTTTAATGACTGCAGTGTCTAGTTCTGTAGACAAAGGTATTTCTTCTCCACGTTTTGTTCATAGGAGTATTATCAGAGTGGCTTCCATTTTAAAACAGAGCAGGTGGCTCCGGAATAGGCTAGAGAAGGGCACTGATGACATTCTAAGATGTCAAGTGACTCTTCTTGTGATACAAATTTTACTATATGTCACTGCAAGAAATGCTACAGAAGCTAGATACAAATTAAGTTGATTTTGTGATCTGAAAAAAATAATTTAATCATAATATTAAACCTGATTAAATAATGATTAAATCCACCATGCTTCACATAAGGTTTTTTACAGATGACTGATTATACATACTCTGATATCTTTTTATATATTTGAGGAGAAACAAATGATCCACTTAATTTGAGTGGATATAAGTTTAAAAGTGAAATCTAATCATTCTAGAATTTTTGGCAAACTCTGTCACCTCTCAAAATCCTAGCTTCCTCATATATAAAAGATAAAGCATTGTAAAGCCCTTAGCAACGTCTACCTGAGGAGATATCTATTTAACTATAATACAAAATTATACATACCATGAAAACTCCCATTGCATTTTAAAATGTTATAAAATTTTATTTATTTTATTTTATTTATATGAGTATGCTGTAACTGTCTTCAGACACACCAGAAGAGGGCATTAGATCCCATTACAGATGGTTGTGAGCCACCACGTGATTTCTGGGAACTGAAATCAAGATCTCTAGAAGAGCAGTCAGTGCTCTTAACACTGAGCCATCTCTCCAGCCCTCCCATTGGATTTTATAAGTAACTATTCCTACGTAGTTGGAGACACTAGGAAATGTTTTATGAAAAGGACACAGATATACTTTTACTGTATGTGGACTATTGGAAAGACTTTCCAGATCAGGTATTAAGAAGCAGGATGTAATAGACCCTTACTAGACAGCATAATGTCAGTAGATATACAGCAACCCAGACATTGTATTGTTTTGTAATTATAAAGCATGAGATTGTTTCATGGGACACAGATGATAAAGGACAGAATGATTGTGAACAAGACAAGAGGAACTGACAAATAGCAGCACTATGTCTATTGTTACCATAGTCAGCACTGGGCCAGTAGAAATGAACAGAAGAGTCAGATCTAAATACAAGTTTCCTTATGCCTGTGGCCAGGTTAAAAACAGAGCTGGCTGGAATAGTATGCCTCCCCCACCCCTAAAACCCAGCTCGATTGAACCATCAGGCCGTCCTCTGCCTGCCTTCACCAGGTCCGGAGCACCAGACATGTTAGACCCCACCCCCGTTTCCCTGCCCACTGTGTCTTCACTATCCAGCTCATGGCAACTAACAGAGGCTTGCTGCACCAGCAACATCCAGGGACAACCAGAAGGCTAAAAGCTAGCTTAAAAACACAACAAAAACCAAGGCAATATGGCACTTTCAAAGCACAACCTATCCTACTCCAGTAAGCCCTGGATATCTTAACACAACCAAAGCACAAGAAAATGACCATAAAGCTAATCTTATAAAGATGATAGAGACCTTAGAAGAGGAAATGAATAAATCCCTTAAATCAACACAGGAAAATGCAATCAAAAGTTAGAGGCCTTTAAAGGGTAAATAAATAAATTCCTCAAAGAAATACAGAAAAGGGCTGGGGAGATGGCTCAGCAGTTAAGAGCACCAACTGCTCTTTCAGAGGTCCTAAGTTCAATCCCCACCAACCACATGGTGGCTAGCTACCATCTACAATGAATTCCCATGCCCTCTTCTGGCATACAGAAGTACATGTAGAGAGAAATAAAGATGGAACCGAGACTATGGGAACAGCCAACCAATTATTGTCCTAAATTGAGACCCATTCAATGTAACAGAGCCAACTCTTGACTCTTTTAATGATACTCTACTATGTTTGTAGAAGAAACCAGTATAACTGTCTCCTGAGAGGCTTCATCCAGCACCAGATGGAAACAGATGGAGATATTCATAGCCAAACTTCAGGCAGAGCTCAGGGAGTCTTGTAGAAGAGTAGGAGATAGAATTAAGCAAGCTGGAGAGGTCATGGTCACCATAAGAAGACCTACAGAGTTAACTAACATAGGCCCATGGGCAGTTTATGGAGACTGAACCACCAACCAAAGAGCATGTGAGGGCTGCACCTAGACCTCATACATATTTGAAGAAAATGTGCAGCTTGGTCTTCATGTGGGTCCCCAAACAATTGGAGTGGAGCCTGTCTCTAACTCTATTGCCTTTCTGAAGTTGCCCACAGAGTGAAGAGGAAAAAGATGGAAATTTAGAAATCAATACAAATAAAGCTCAAGAAAAATTCTTTGAGTTCTGTGAGGTAAGAGGAAGAGATTGTCCAATGAAGCCCAATTTAGTAACATGGTATAGTAGCTATAAATTGATAATCAGTGTCAACCTGAAAACCTCTGCATCAAGAGGGATAATCACATCTATATGCTTTTAATAAAGCACAAGTCATTACAATTTCATATATACCCATCATCCTCTCCACTACCTAAATAACAATATTTTGAAGCATAAAGGTGCCTATGTTGAATTAACATATGGATTTTAAAGTTAGCTACTAAATTAAAAAAAAATCTATTTAAAGAATTTTCCCAAGTTCTTTAGAAATGAAAAGTATATGAAGAGGCCTCTGGTCAAATATCTTCTTTAGAAGTGTCCCTTGAGAATTCTCTAAATTTGAATGTATTTAAGAAACATAAATTTAGGGTTTTATGTTCAAAAATAATAAAAAAAAATGCACAGAAAGGTCAAAATTCATTTTATACTCACAAACACCATATTTAGTGGGTAATTCTTCAATATGCACATAAAGGTCATAGTTCATTTTTTCCTCATTAACACCATATTTAGAAGAATATTTCTCAGATATGTGCCATGCTCCCTAGATTCCAACTGTTATACATTATTCAGTTGAAATCTCGGAACTGTGGATTCTCAGGGGCAGCCCTCCTTATACACTGAATGCCTAAAATCAGCAATAGGCCTGACAT
Source organism: Grammomys surdaster (assembly GCF_004785775.1). Lineage (NCBI taxonomy): Eukaryota > Metazoa > Chordata > Mammalia > Rodentia > Muridae > Grammomys > Grammomys surdaster. The sequence continues at coordinate 9,937,585 of NW_021604608.1, read as the reverse complement.
ACTGTCTGTTAACACAAAGTCTTGGGTCTCTGTGGAAAAACACTGAAACAGATGGCTATAAGCTATTGTAAACAAGCAGCTTTGGTGGAAAATGGTGAGCCTGAATAGTCATAGACCTTGTAGATAGGTAACCTTGGTGGGATAGTATCAACTTAGATAAAAACAAGTGAATCATAGGCGGAGTCATAGTGATCTGTCCCCTGAATCTTCACTCAGCTGACACTCTGTTTTGGAAGATATCAGTATTCCTCCTGAATACCTATGATCCTGCATCATCCTCTTCCCCACATCCTGCCTTTTTGTGTATATAACCCCTATACGAAAAAAGTAAAAATTACAGTTTGATCAGCCTATAGATAAGCCATGATTCTTTGTGTTCAGCTGTCTCCCATCTTCTCTTTCAGGTGATCTCCCCAGACCCCTGTTTAATGCCCTGATGGACAGGACAGTGAACTCTTACTTTCATTGATCATATTCTTATAGTACATCTCATTGCACAGTATTGATAACAAATTTACAAACTTGCACTACTCGCTAATGAAGTTTCATTTCACCAAACTCATTACTCATCCACAGTGTTTGCAGCTTAACAAAAAATTTGCATTAGAAAATATAGATTTGATTTTTCTCAAGTTTAAAAAATCAGTATCATAAACACAAGGTTAATTGCCCTATTATCAAGGTTTGGATCATTCAGTGATCCTACAAAGTAGAGCCTTTTATTCCCTTGTAAGACAGGAAGCTGAAGTTTCACTCAATTAAATTACCTAGTCAGAATTTAAAGCAGGGCAGGAATAGTTATAGAACCTATGACCAGATTCATTGTGTGACTCTTGAAAATTGTATTCCTAAATTCATTGTTAATCCAATGTACCTAATGTATGAATAAACTTCTCTAATATTATTAACAGCATCTCATTATGACTACACACTCAAAGGGAGCATACCTTTTTTGCACAAGAGAATCTACTTATTCAAATAGAGAGTTCATTAATGTCATAAGCTGAAAATTTACCTTTCCCTCACAGTTCCAAGACTGTCCATCCAATGGTCTTCTTGCATTTGCACCTGCATCCTATTCTTTGAATAATATTCATGCAAAATCTTCTATTTTAATTGATCATCTATCACTGTATCACTGCCAGGTGTAGTTGGCTGATATATCTCAAGGGATAAAAGTAATTAAAAAAATAGAATATATCTTATTCCTGAAGTATAGTTTATATTTCCATTTTAAGAACATATTTGTTTTTTATTTTATATGTAGAGATGCTTTACATGAATGTATGTCTGTGTACCTACTAAATATGTGCATGGTATCTACAAAGGCAAAAAAGAAGGTACAAATGTTTTAAAATTGGAATTATGAACAGCTGTAAGCCACTAATTTGGACTTAGAAATAAAACACAGATCCTCTAAAAGATAAGACATTATTCATAACTGTTGAACCATATATCTCCAGAACACGGATTTCCTAAATATACACACATTTTGTGAAATTAATATTTAGAATCTCTCCTTGGTCATATGTATGCACTATTTTCAACCTTGAATTCAGTGATATAGAGCCTGGATGACACATGTTCTTACATGGAAGTCATATATCGCTGACCTACCATATAATACAAGTTTGTTTACCTATATCCTGAATAGTAACACACTAGTATGTACTGTGATTAGCATCAATCTTAAGTGCAGAACTTAACTGCTAACTAGAGTCGTATGCTTTAACTCAGGTAATTCTCATTCTAAGAATGTCAGCTTTCTGTTGGTATTTTCACTGCTCTTTCTTCAGCATTATTCCTGACATTTGAGAGTCATCAGCAGCAGTCTCCCAGTGCACCAGGCACTAAGGAAACTCTCCCAAGTACAATCCATCCAGTAGAGTGAAAGCCATGAACGTTTCCCCTCTCTTTGAGACTCTTGATCGCTCACTTTTGTATAAGAATTGCTGGTACTTTGGAGGGAATAAGGGCCTCAGGTCTGGGTGGAATAATATTTTCAACTCTGTAACAGAATCTCCTCCAGAAAATTCGTGAAGACCTATAGACTATCTGCTCTCTAGCTAGTGAAAATAGACCCACTTGTCTCTTAGGCTCTCATGATTCAGCCTATTGGACTGGACACTCATGTTTCTGTGTCTCATCTGCACACACAACACACAAAATCTCTCCCTTTCTCTTTCTTTCATATTATATTTTATCTTGTATAAGCATATTTACTCACCTACAATCTAGTGGGATTTAATCTTCAATTTCCAAACATCTGAAGAAAATCAGGTACAAGTGAACACCTCAGATTCAAACCTATTCAGAAGCTGATAAGAATATTTTCTTTTATAAAATCCATCTGTAGGTAAGAGAACGAAGTGGTAACTTGGTTGAAACATGACATGATTTGGGTCACTGGAGACCCCAAAATGGTTGTGTTAGAGAAATAGATTATTTTAAACAAAACAAATATTCAAGGGTACTGACATTGGTGATGCAACAAAATTTAGTCTTTAATGAAATGTTAAAGTTCTCCGTATTAATGAACCCAGATGTCAACTTTTTTTCCCATTCAAACATTGGATCAATAAGCATCAATATAAATAATCAAATAGCTTAAAAATACCAGCTGTTCCCAATATACTTTTCTATTGATCCTGATCAAATTAATATGCGATCAAAACTTCCTTGCTGAAATTCACATGCAATATATGATGTAAGACCATAAATTATTTCATATGTGCATGTTTAGGAACACTGTACAACTTACCAGGACCCAAATAACATGAGAACACACTTCAGGGATACTTTAAAACTAGCAAAAGTCTAAAAGTTTCACAACTCTGTTTAGACAAGGCTTGCTGAATATCTGACACAATATAAAATGGATCTTTCCAATGCAATCAAGAGAGACACAGTCTAGAAGTCCCTAAGAACAGGGATGTCTTTACTTGCAGCTTATTTGCCTCTGAAATTCAGAACTCATTGCATCATGACAGACATGTGTGGAGGATAACTGGATAGAACAATTTACATTAGGGAAGTCTGGGTTTTAAGCAAACTATAAAGATGTAGCAAAAGATTATCAAAGAACATTACCCCCAGTCTATGTAAGTAAGAAATTCTCAACTTTTCCTTATATTAGATACTCAGAGAGGAGTTAAATCTACTTTCTTTCAATCCACCAGTCTGTTAAATTACTGTTCTGATTATTGAACATTTCTAAAGCCTTTTCTATGTCCTGGTCACTGAATATTGCCTGTACAAAGATATTGTTTGTACCCTCCAGGAGCATAATGAAGCTTACCACCTACTTCTAGAAACAGCTTGGGGATTGAAACACTATTTAAAAGTGCCCTAAGCTTCTCAGAAGAAATGTGCTGTATAATTGCAAATATCATTGACAGTGATGTGCATGTTCCATTAGACACTAGGGCTGGTTATTAAGGGTACTAGTGGACTCATCTTCCCTGGAGAACTTAAAATACACAGAGCAACTAGACACCATCTATCTGCCTAGAAAGGTTCGGGTGGAACCCACATGAGCTATTCATGAAGGAAAACTATAAGAGAATGAGGCTCAAATTATTATACAGATGAAGGCTATATCACCAAATCACCAAACTGGAAAACAGGAAGTGCACCTGCTCTGGCTTGGGAATCAGGCTGAGGGACTGTTAAATGTAAACACTAGGTATCTACTAAATTATTAAGCATTTGCCATTTGTGTTTCTGAAACAACAGGATATCTTTGAATAATATTATTATTCAATATTGAATAATATGATTATTGTGCAAGTTGGCACAAAATATATTCATGAATATATATGCATCATAGAGCAAATGAGAAGATCAGAGGACAGCTTTGTAGAGCCAGTTTTTCCTCTTTATCTTTATATGGATTTCGACATTACAGAGACTTGCTGAATTATCTCATAGGGTCCTACCATGAATATTTTTTTAAGGCAAAATTTGCTGTGTTCAAAAAGACACGAAGCTAAATGCCTAACCAATAACAACAAATAGAAAAGTCACTAACAAATGCAACTAGAATATTCATTAAAATATAATTTAAAATTGATATTGATAAAAACAATTAGTTCTTAGAAGTGCTTAGTCAGCTATTTTCCAAATTAGGGCTATCCAGATGAAATATATTTCTACCGTCTATTTCAGCCTGTCCAGATTGAGTAGACTCAGTAGAATATATATTACTTACCAAAATGTACATTTGTAAAATTGATACTGAAAAATAATGATGGAGAATTCCCAATTGTTTAGACACAGAAGCAGACAGAGGTAGTGGGAAACAGCGAGATCCAAATGCTAGCTATAATCAGAAAATCCTTGATGTGATCTGATCCAGGGGTCACTTGTTTCCTTTTCATACAAGATGAGCAACTACATGACCTTCAGAGAAGGATAACAAGCCTACCTGTTGGCAGAATTAATTATTGACTTGAAGGCTGTGAAATCACCTTCAACATAGTTATTTCACAATCTCTAGAAACTCTTCTTTTTCTCTTGCATTATCACTGTGGAAACTGACAAGAGTGTTTAAAACATTATGCATTATTTGGGTATCACAAGCCCAGTGGACTGAGGCAATTTCCTTGTCAGTTTCATGCCTCTACTCTCTGACTTTATAAAGAGGCAGGCTGAGCTGGGATGTTTGCTGTTCTACAAATCAGACTCTCCTCGGCTGTCTTAATAGAATGTTTAAGGTAGAAGGACTGGGTAAGACATTCATGCACTCTGGTCTTTTCCATCATAAAGATTTATTATTCTATGGTTCTTTATATATTTGTGAAATATTAAAGGAAAACAAAGTCCTTCACTATGATTCTTTTGTCCCATAAATTCCTATAGCATTCTGGAAGCTTCATTGTTGAAGCCTGTATCATAACTCAAAATATAGAAGTGCATATCAATCAGAGTTGATTTGTATATAATTAAGAATATAGATTCCTTCTATTCATCCTCTCCATTACAAATAATATAGTTTGTACATTTGGAAAAAACTTGGAGGACTGACATGAAACCTGAATTTAGAGTTCCATTACAAAAGCAGAAAACTGAGCATATCAAAAGCACATCTTACCTTAACAATATAAGCAGTGTAATTGTTATCTTTCATTGTAATATTGTCTTGTACTTTACTACAGCAGTGGGCTTAAATTTTTCTTTTGCCAGCTCATAAGCACATTGTGATTTGTGAATGCTAACTAACATGAATCTCTCCCTCACTAAAACCAAGCTTTCTCACTGAAAAGGTCTTAACATACTTTTTGTGGTGGCCACTGTAGGTGTCCAGTGACTGAGTAGTACATGCTTGTTTTCATTAAAAAAACAAACAAACAAAAAAACATCCAAAAAACCGATTAATTTTCTTTAGTGGCCCATTTTTCATGATGAGATATCTTTATAAGCTTCCCACTGTCATAAAATTCAAACATGTAAGATTGTTCCCAGGAATATCGTACCTCTGTGTTGAAAATGGCATATTAATTCATATTGTTTTGTGGCAAGTTGGGAACATTTTTAAGTCATCTTTAATCCCTTGCTTTACTTTTTACCCAGTGAGTATGTCATCCTCAACTGCTTCTGATTTCTTCCACCTAAATCGGCCATAACCAATGAGCAGCTTCAATTAGTTGGATGTAGCTTAACTATTCTCTCTCATCCTCACTATCTGCCTTTATGTATCCTCAATACTTATTGTATTAACTTCTTTCTAATTACAGTAGTAAAATACCCTGACAAGGAACTTTATGACAGAATACACTTATTTGGATACAGCTTCAGAGGGATATAGTTCATCACGGCAGAGAAGACAGGAAGCTAGGAGAAGGATGTGGAAGCAGAATCAGGAAGCTCTTTGGTTACAGGGGAGACAGGAACTGGAGCTGGCCTATAAAACCTCAAGGCCTGCTCCCGCTTGCCCACTTTCTGCCTCAAGACTCCACCTCCCTAAAGGTTCTACAACTTTTCTAAACAGTGCTACCAACTGAGGACAAAGTATTCAAATGGGTGAGCCCATGGGAGACATTTTATTTTAAAATCACAACACTTGACACTCAGTTTTCATGCACATCTATTTGGGAATTTTTCCTCAAACTTTGAATAATTCCCTGCATAGTCTGTAAGGTCATTTCACAGTTGGCTTCTTCTTCATAGTGAAGTCATCCATTGTCAGATATTGCTTATCCAGATTTTAGCTATTCATTAATTTTGTTTCCTAATCAAAGTCATCTCATCTTTGATTTCCTCCTCTAAACATCATCTTAATTCATGCTTTCATTTGTTTATTTATTCCTTGTATACTTTGCAGATACTTCTTTAGATATTTTTCAATGCAAAATATGTGTCAAGATAATCATTGTTTGCTTTGGGTCTCTAGGTAGCCTACATTTCCTATCTGCATTTAATGTGTCATTATTTTTTGGTATTTCTGAAGATACCAATGTGATTTATAGTATTTATTTGTTCATTATTTGAGGCCCAGTTTCTGATAGGTTTCTTGAAAGTAGAACAAGTTACTTTTATTTGTCTGTCTTGTCTTTCACATTTAATTGCATGTATAGTGTGCTGAATTTATCTCCAAGCCAGAGGTTTCTTTGGTTTCTCCAGAATATCTTTCTCATTTTCGAAGCCTACCCTTCTTGCTCAGGAAAAGAAAAATGTTTCTTGTTAGAGCAGCTACACTCCACCTGGTAGGAACTATGCTAGTATGAGTTAATCTGACCAGAGTTCTATAAATATGGTAGCGTACTTTGGCTATTATACATTTAGAGATGTTCAATGACTAGAATATCTGGGTCAAAATCTTTAAGTCTTGCATTACTCTGAATTTTTAAAGATGTAACAAAAGTTCAGAATTTTTTTTAGGATGAGGACACTGCCTGGCCTCACCACTCTGGGAAAACATACTAACTATGTCATTATCCTCTCAAAAAGACATATGCTGCCTCTGTAAGTGACACAGTTCAGATACTCAGTGGTTTATCCATTTTTGTATAGCCTTACAGGCATGTGAAGTTTCATGAGTCAACATAAAGGTTTCCACATCTTAATTTGCATGGTTTAGTGAAGGTTTCTGAATCAGAAGAATATCAAGTTATATTCTCAGGTCACTCCAGGCATATGACAGCCACACAAAGAAGAAACAAATAAATATTCTTCTATGGCAATATACATTAATGAATTGTTAATATTTTATCTTTACAATCAATACAAATACTATAAGCTATATAACCTAACGGAATACAGAATTGAATATATATATATATATATATATATATATATATGATAAATAATGAAATGTATATATATACATACACACACACACACACACACACACACACATATATATATATATATATATATATATTTCATTAGTTCAAAATTTGTACAGAAATTATTATCTGTTCTCTATTAGGTTTATTGAAGTGGTAGCATCTCTGCAGGTGTCAGCCATGGAAGCAAACTGTGAAGAGGTGAGAATAAAATCTCCAGTCAGGTTGACTTCATCCACCTGAATTAAGACTTCTAAAGAATTTGAGGCCAGTCAGTTCATTGACACCATATTTAAAACACACTACAATTTCAAAAATAAATAAATAAATAAATAAATAAATAAATAAAAAGTTTCCTGGTATAATGCATCCCAATGCACAGAGAAGCATAATTACATTGAAGTTCAACTTAGGGTACATCCTCCTTTTGCCAAGTTGGTGTGTTTTAAAAATAGGCTATGTCTACTATCTTAAGGGACTAAGAAAGATTCTGCCCTATGCTTAGTCATACAGATAACATAGAGGTCATTTGGGCTGTAAGCCACCTCTGCTCCTAATTGGGGTAGCTTGGGGAGCATCTAGATATACAGATAGTATAAGAGTCATTTACAGTATTAGATATGTCAGGTCCAGGTCATGGGAGCTTGGGGAAACACTGACTGTAAGTATTATTTAGATTCCTAGATTATATCAATTTCTACAACCAGTCCTGGTTACAGAAGCTTGATATGGCCTGGCCGGCCCAACAGGTAACACAGATCACCAGGCTATTAATCAGTTCCAATCCCTAACTTTCTGAATGGGAGAACATGTTTTTTGACTTTCCCATTGGAGAGACAATCATACATGCTTAACACTCCTAGTTTCTCTAGAGGTCTGTGGGCACAAGGACCTTCATGCTGTGCTCCCAACAGCTTAATGTCCTATAAATTCATTTTAAAGTCTCCTGTGTTTCTTTTTTCCCCTCAGGATCATATTTAAATACAAATCGTATATTCATGCTAGTTTGGGCTCCCATGACTACCTGGATCAATGTTCACACTGGAGAAATTCAAGACTATAAAAGCCTAATTTGCCATGTACTAAAATTAAACTGTAACCCTCAGGTAGAAACCAGCTATTGATTAGTATTCTGTTTAACATGACATAGTTCATACCAATACCATAAATTTAGAGAGCCTAGAAGAATGAATCACAATTTTCTTATGCAAATTTTCCTCCCAGGCTATAGTGTTTTTATGTAAATACAGAGTTATTTTAGTTGTTAATATCAAATTTTAACTCCTCTTCACATACTATCTTTACTTTCTACTGTTACTACACTTTGCTATTTTTACTGTTATATTCCATTTCTATATTTTGTATTATTTTGCTTTATTATTCTTGAATGCTATCAATTACTTCTGATATTTACAGCATTTTTTGCCTGTAACATTTTTAGATGAATAGATACATAATAGATAGATAGATAGATGATAGATAGATGATAGATAGATAGATAGATAGATGATAGATAGATATAGATAGATGATAGATAGATAGATGATAGATAGATGATAGATAGATGATAGATAGATAGATAGATAGATAGATAGATAGATAGATAGATATATGAGAGATAGATGAGAGATAGATAGGTAGGTAGATGATAGATAGATAGATAGATAGATAGATAGATAGATAGATAGATAGATAAGAGTACTAGATGCACAAATAAACAGAGAGTGTTGTATTTTACTTTGGCTTCCATTTAATTTTTTATTTTGAGATTTTATTTTATAATAATTAACGGCAAAACATTATTTTACATTTCCCTAGTGCAATTAGTACAATTTAATTGAAAAAAAATAATGTCAAGCAAACACAGTATCCTAATTCTAGTTTCAGATCCTCTTTCATTTTAAGCCTGTGTCACTGAAAGATAAATATCCTGATGGAGAGATGGAGAAAACTTGTGATAGAAACATTTTCAAGGTCCTTCTTCTGAACTATGAATAACTATGAATAACTCCGCAGAAAATGTGGAGTTAACAATTTTTGATTCCCCAAAGTGATTTCATTAATTATCTTGAAGCCTAAGAGAGACATTAATTAATGATACACAATGAATAGTGAATTACAACTCGTTTAATTTTACCACATGGAAACTATCCGAAGCATCTCTTCTTTGTCTTTATTAATACATTGTTTTAAAATAGTTAGAACAACCTTCAGAAAATCAGTAAGCCACTACATTTTGTCTGAATAACCACTTCGCTCAATGTATTAGTGAGTTGAGATTTCTAATAATTTCATAAAAGTCATAAGCCTTACTAAAAATTACTTGAATAACAAATCAAAAATTCAAATGAGATAATCAATCTTTTGTTAATAACCTTTTATCCGTTTCTTTAGAAGGGTGAAAGAAAATATGGCTAAAAGGGTTATTTTGTCTGGTTCACTTAGTGAATGCTACTTTAAACAACAGAAGTAAAAGCAATGTATCTCATGCTTCTTGAGTTGCTTTTTGAATTGCTCAGGATGTCATTGTGAAAAAAAAATGGAGATGAGTGGATATGCATGAAGACTCAAGAATGCTAGACTCAAGTGCTCCCTTCTCTCTTCTGCAAAAAGCAAAATAGTCATTGTTAGATAACCCATATGACTATAAGAAGAATTTTGAACTAAAAAATATATTCCTATTCATTAGTCTAGGTAATCAAGAATTTAAAGTATTACAGAAGCAATAGTGAAAATTACATTAGCAATAAATACATACCTTTTTTCATCTAGGCACATATTGACACATCAGTTTAAATACATGTCACCATAAAGGAAGTCATGTGTATATACTTTAATTTCTTTCATGGAGTACTAAAAAAGAAAAAAAAAACAACTGTTAGAAGAATAGATGGCATACAAAATCTATTCTGATCAAATTTGATGTCACACAAGAATGCTGACCAGCTGAAACAAATCAGACTGGTGAATTCTAACCCAATATTTATTAATGTCCTAGGACTTGTACCATGAATATATACATATCTAGATCCATTAACAAGGATCCAGTATTATGGTGACTACCAGAGTAGGACTAGGAAAAACACAAACCTTGCAACAGATTGATTTTGAACTTCTATAACTTTAGCTTTGAAGCTATAAGAAAATAAAATTACAACGTGTAAGTGACCCAACCTGTGATATGTTAGCACAAAATCTCCATGAAACCAGTACAATGGCAGAAACATGTTGAGGAAATGAATAATAACATAATACTTGAGTTACTAGCCTGCTCATTTAGGAAAGCCATTACAGTGGCTTGAAACATATTCTTGATGCATCATTAGTCCCAGCCACTAGCTACCCAGAGGATATAACGAGAAACAAATACTCAGTATTAATTAAATGTTAAATATCATTTAATGCAGTAAATATATTTGAGCGCACATTGTCAACATGGATCTCTTCACTAATGATTCAAGTAATTCTTATGGTGAAACATTAAACCAAAAATAACACTCAACAAATTCAAGAGGAATACATATCATGTTAACAGGCATTTTGGCAAAGAAAAAATGCCTGAAGTAATCCAACAGTGTAGTAAACTAAAACTGGAAGATTTTGTAAAACGTAAGATGATAGCAAACATGATTAATGATGATAATAATTTATTCACAGGATCACATGATCTTCCACCAATTTAATTTACTAATTCCTATAAATTACTTTTAAATGCAAAAGGGTTTAAATGTTATAGATGCATATTGTTTTCTACTCTGTAGAGTTAAATTTGAGAAAGTGCTTTGTCTGAATAAAAGTCATTTTGGAAGAAACTTCAAATACAGTTTTATTATTCAAAGTGTAAAATATAAAATAATTCAATCAGTAGAATGTCAGAAAAATAAATCTTATGGTAGGACTGATAGTTTTCAGTGTTTCAGTGGAAGGAACATATGCACACTGCTAAGTGAATTTTATGGGTTATTAAAAATATAAGTTTAAAAACATGAGCATGAATTTGGGAGAGAGGTTTCATGAGGAGGACTGGAAATGTTAAAGAAGAAAAGAGGATGATTGGAAAAGATCATATTTCATAGTATACATACATGAAATAATAAATATTTGCACATTTTAAAAATGAAATATTGGCTCTGAGTTGTAACTTAGTAGTTGAACGTGTATCTAATATATATAAACCAATGGTTCACTCCTAAAATCATAATCCAAACCAAACAAATAGTACTCTTTACATTCTAATGTTTTCCTCATAGAGTAATAAGCAGTGAAAAACTGTTCAACCAAAATATGAAAAAGATACGAAAAAGAAGAAAAATGGATGCAAGTGAGTACACCAGCAAAGCCGATAGTTTTAATTGATTGGATTTTCTTTTCTTTAATATTTTATGTATAGTGTGAATGCACGTGTGTTGCACTTTTTGTAACTTGTTTCTTTTTGTTCTACAATCCTTCTCCATAGTTTCTTTATTTCTCATTGTTCATGGTACAAGTTTTCATAAGGATATTTATTGATAATAAATTACACACACATACACACATAAATATCTATATACATGTATATTATATATTATGTGTTGTCCTATGCTATATATAACATGCATATGTTATATTACATGTATAAAAACATAGTGAATATATACAAACTAGGTAACATGCTAAGAGTTAGAGATGTTGTGTTCTCAGCTCTAAATGGGAGATTTAAAACACACTACCTACCCACAAAGCTCAAGGGTAATCACAAAAGAGGGAGCAAAAAGAACTTATGTTCCAGGAGCAATGGACATCTACAATGAAACAGCATATTCAAGATATGAACGTGTCATTTTACACAAGAACTCATAGGGGCTGTGATGGTGTGTACAAAACCTCCACAAGATCAATCCAGCCAAAAGCCCACAATAGATGTCTGAGAGGTCCATGAAGCACACACATCACTAGCTGGTGTGTTATTGTCAGTTGATGAGCTCTTTTCTTCAGAGATGGGGCCCCAGAGTGGCTACTCAGTTACTGATACTATTATAAAAAGTGAATATTCAGACATGATAAGATTACTACAGAAAAATCCAAAAAGAATGAGGGGCTGTGTAGAACCACATCTTTTTCAATATTACTCAAAAAGTGACATACTCAGTTTGCATTTTTAACATGAATTCCGGTTTCAGTCATGACTCGCCTATAAAGTTTTATTATATATGTACAATGAAAGGAATATTGGAAATGGTTGGATCCCAAACAAATAATGTGCCCTAATATAGCATTATCCTTATTACGTAAAATTAACCAGATAATTGAATTTAAAATAGCCTTTATTTAGAGAAAATAATATGATGTAAATTCATTTAGTTTCCTGAGGATGGCTATAACATTTACTTCTGTATTGCTATTTCTGTGATGTGATGGTCTGGATTTCATGGTATTTTTTTCTAAATGATCACAGAAGAAAACAAGGATAATTAGGATAATCTATTGAAAGACTAGCCAGCTTATTTTGTGTTGGCTTAGATGAATTAACAAATTTCTATTCTTTTGAAGATTTAAGTTTGAGAGTGCTTGTGTGTGTGTGTGTGTGTACATGAATTCAGTTCCCAAAGAGGGAAGAAGTTGTCAGATGTCCTTGGAGATGAAATTACAGGCAGCTATGTGGTGTACATTATGAGTGCTAAGAAATGACTGTGGGGTCTCTAGAAAGACAGCAAGGCTCTTAATCCGAGTGACCCTTCCAACATACAGCTTCTATTCTTAGGATATCCTATAATAGTATGTAGATATTGAAATTAATCAAAATGCTATGTAAAAGAATAATCTAAGCAGTGAAATGAAGACATGCACTGTATCACTTAACTGACTTGATTTCCGTATTTCTAGCTTGATCTGTAAAGGAAAAATAAATTTTTCAGACATGGTTGTGATATTGGAATACATGTATTTATTTTTTGTATCTTGTTGAGAGAATATTATATATATATAATATAAAACATATTATATATCATATATTCAGTATATATTATACTTAATATATTTATGATACACACATGTGCAAATTTGCACGTGTATTTGTCTTTGTGTGTGTGTGTGTGTGTGTGTGTGTGTAAACCATTAAGTTTGAGTTGCATAATCTCTGGGCACACCAAGGATTTTCTGAGTCTCAATCTGGCTAGATATTACAACAGTGGGTATGTAGAGTATGTAGAGTGAAACTAGAAAAATACAGGAATAGAGAAAATTAATGATTTTAATCAAATTGCTAAGCATCTTCCATTTTACTAAAATACATTTTTGTCAACCACTTTTAAATCAGTACCCTCACTTAATGTCCAAACTCTATTCTTCACTGTTTCTTGAAATGTTCATAGTTTCAGCATTTTTTCCCTACAGGTCTCTCTAAATTTGAAAAGTCCTACTCTCCTTGTCATGGTCCCTCATGAATAATACTATTAGCAGTTGTAATAATGATGTCATTTAACTTTGCTTGAGCACATACTATGTGTCAAGGGCTCTTTTAAAAGCTTTATGCTTTTCAGCTCATTTAACAGCCAGGACGCTGAGGATGATGCCATTAGCATTTTCATTCTGCAAAGGAATCACTGAGGCACAGAGATGTTAAGTAACAACCATCCCATTACAAAGCCCATCCTCAATCCCTCGATGGGACACCATCCATTCTTTCTCTAACTATTCTCAGGGCTTTTGTTGTACTGTGTCTATAAAAACTCAGCCCTTCTCCCAAATGGCAGTTTCTCTAATGAAGCTTCTGCTACAAATTAATCTCATTTAGATCTTTAAGATTTACTACTGCACACAATTAGGATAACATGTGGGTTCAAATATATTTTTAACATTGATTTATTTTCGACATCTTGTTCTACTTGATTTCAGTCTTCAAGTAGTCTAGCTATAGAAATCAATTTTAAAAATGTGGAAGATATTTACTCCATTGTGTTGTTTCAATTAATGTGTTCAGATTTTCTGTACCTTCTTTACAGTGAAATTTTTTCAATTAGGGTTAACGTACCGGTTTTCCTCCATTATTGCTAAATTTTTAAGTAGTTTTCACCTAATCATTTCATATTCAATCAGCAAACTTTAGTATATCTACTTACAATTCACTTGCTCTCAGTAGTGGATGTTGACCAGGAAACATGTCCCAATATTGTTCTGCAGAGCCCAAAATTCTAACTGTGGAAGTATATTTACAATGCAAGACATTAGTGAGAAAGGAAACTGATATACTGCACCCCATTGTCAGAACAGGAGACAATGGCATGGAAAAAACAACTTTCTAGGAAAATTCTTTAAATCTTTTCATTACCAGGTCAGTTTTCTGGTTTTTCAATTGCCTCTTGTTTTTAATCTTCTGGTTTAAAAAAAAATAACATGATGTAAGTTCTTAGATAAAACATACTGCTGTAAGAAAACTATTATAATTATCTGCTTGACCAATAGAAGACAAATTATTAAAGTATGTCACTATCAGTCTCAAAAAAGAATAAAGTATAAAGTCTATGAACAAGCATAAAATATTCAACATTGCAATGCAAAGAAATATGCAGATTCTGTTCAGGGAGAAGTAATTTTTCTGGAACAATACATTCATGTAGCACCAGTTCCTAGTAAGCTGTTTGTAACTTTTCAGATATAAATATTTTTATAACACTAGTAGAAGGCTAGAATTGTGTGAATATGAATATGTAATACTTTCTGGTTTTATTAGCACTTGGACATTAAGATTAGCATCAGATGTCCCTGTACAGATTTATTATTCTATTACCCTATTTCCTAAGTTGCCTCACAGGTAGTCACAGAATTATAAAATGAAGTAAGCAAAGTGATACGGAATCAGAAACATAAAAGTTTACACTAAAAAGCCAATCACATTTCAAGAAATGTAGAGAACCATCTGCCTTACCTATAAAGAACACAAACATGAAACACAAAGTCTAATTTGTTTACAAGCTAAGGAGACAGGAACACACAGAAGATGACCAAGTTTAGAGTGATAATGAATTCAAAGGAAACCAATTCAAATATCAAGAAAGCCAAAACACTCTACTAAAGTATTTTATATCCTTACTGATTTTTCTTGAAGTATTATCTTTCAACAGCGTACATTTCTAAGGAAGATTTTTAATCTGAATAACTGTTTTTATCTACCTGTTTAGAATTTATGTAAGAATAATTCATGTTAAAATACATAAAAGACCTGGCAATCTTGCTTCTGATTGTATATCATAAGAGAATGAAATGATATACTGAATGATTCCTGTATTCTCGTGCTGATTTTACCATTACTCATAATGGCTGGGACATGAAATCAACCTAGTTTATCATATATAAAATAATGGAATATATATATATATATATATATATATATATATATATATATATATGTATATATATGTTTATCATAAACAAATTAATGGATAAAGTATGTATATACACACCCACTTATTAATCAGCCATGACAGAGTGGACTTCTAGCAATTATAGCGAGATATTTGATGGAAGCAGATGCATTGACTGACAAACATTAGGTGAATCTTGGGAAACCACACTGAGACTGGAAGAAAAATTGAGGACCCACAGGAATCATTGAAGTCACAGGGAGGAGGTATAGGAGACACAGGGAGAATAGCAGGAGATCACAGCCCACAGGATCAACTAAGCAGGGCTCAGATCATAGAGCCATAGCTCAGATCATAGATCATGGAGACTGGGAGGAACTAGGGAGAGGTGGTAGCAGTCAGGATGTGTTGTATAAGAAAAGAATAAATACAAAGGAAAAAGAAATGCAGGATATTATGTTAAGTGAAACAAGCCAGATACAGAGAAGGAAAACTACATACTCTTAATCATATATGAAAGCTAAGAACCAAGGTTGCTAATACACAACAGGGAACAGTGGTCACTACAGGCTGGAGGGACAATATAAAAGTGTCTGAATTTCATCAGTGCATATAGGATGAACAAAAGGAAGCATCACATTGATCTCATTAATATTTACAGTGAACTGGCCCAAATTTTAAAATGGAAAGTGACTAGTTAAAAGTAATAAATTATATAAGTTAAAGGGTATCATCAGTTAAATATAGCCCCTCATGTCTGTATTTGTTGTTCTTAACCTTCCTAATGCTGTGACCCCTTAATATCATTGTTAAGTTGTGATAAACCGTAACTGTAACATTATTTTTGTTACTACTTCATAACTGTAATCTTACTACTGTTATGAATTGTAAATATCTTTGTTTTCCAGTGGTCTTTTGGAGGTCACAACACATCAGTTGAAAAATCACTGCTCCAATAAAAGATTCTGCTTACATTTACCAGCAAAATGCGCAAGATTTTAGTAAGGAGCAGACTTTAATTTCTGTATGCTCTGCAGGCCTGGACATTCTAATGATGTGTGCAAAATGATGAATACTCAATATATATCATATACATATCTATCCACATGTATTTACTCACATGTGAACACACAGAAAGAAAGAAAGAGAGAGAGAGAGAGAGAGAGAGAGAGAGAGAGAGAGAGAAAGAAAGAAAGAAAGAAAGAAAGAAAAAAAAAAAGGAAAGAAAAGAGAATTGTCATCTCCTGTAAGCTTCTCGATAGAGGCCAAAGTGACTAATGAAACAAGTGGATGGAAGGCAGGATCGATTCTCACCAACTACAATAAAACTGCAATATTTTTTTGAAACTGTTAGAAGTGACCTCTGCTATTCCAGAGTCTGGTATTAGCAGGAGGGAAGTCGAAGTAGGGCAAAGCAGATTCGAGAAGTGAAAGAGTTTTGACTTAAATTTAGATACTGCACGGATACCAAAGCTCTCAGAGAGCTTTGCCAAATGGAGTTGTGTGACTGCAGAAGAAACTCAGCACATTTCCAGAAATGTGCTATACCTGCTAGAAGCACAGGTGTCGGAGCCTGAAATGCCTGAGCTGAATAATGGTTATGCGGATCAGCTGCAGGATCCTTGGACTTGCTCAAGCTCTTTTTATTTCTTGGTCAGCCCAGGACATACTAGGGTTCTTGATAATAAAATGCACATGTGGTAAAAAGACTCTGAAAGTGTCTAGTGCACAGGAAGTACTAAATAAATGTCTACTGTTAATAGCAAACTTTTCACTGCAATTAACTCCAAGAGTATAACTGGCTTTGGACAAGTTTGTGGGAAGCTGTAAGCTTTCAAATAATTCTCCACTATAATGGAAGCTAGATGAAGTCTGAAGAAAATCAAAATTAAAAACGATCTACAATAATCACTGTATTTTTTGTTGGTTTAGTTAGTTTGTTCTTTTTTTTTTTTGTATTTTAGTCCAAACTATTTGGGAAGAAGCATTCTTTATGATTAACAATGTTTACTATGCTCATGTACTTGTGTCATTATTGTTTCAAGTATGTAAAACAATACCTTTAGTCACTTATATATTGATGGATATGGCATATCATTTTTCTTTTTCTGTGTTTGAAAGATGGTCAGAGTAATAAAAGGTGGTGTTCTGGGATAATATATTTCCATCTGCGTTTATCCTCTATTTTGGTTCTCTGGAGATTTGTACAATGTCACTAATATTCACTATATAATGAACAACCTTTCAGGTCTTTGGATCTGACCTATCTGTGGACCTAGGATATCTCCACTAGGACCTATGTAATTCCTCAGAAAGGAGTTCTGTCAGAAGCCGTCTATGGACAGCAAATGAGTTTTCTGGAGATGGCCCACCATATTTCCTGGCTACAGATGGGTGTGCTCTGAGATGCAGGGACTTCATCATATGCCTTTCCTGCCACTATTACATAGCCTAATGATTCCTGGACATCAGCCCACTCTATTGGGCAGTTCTCTTGCATAATCAATATGAAGATGTACTTTCATGTAGAAATGCCGTGTAGAGGAATTAATGATTTCATAATTATTGATGATGATTTTATAGAATTCTTAAATTGATACAAGTAATCTTAAGCCCCCTATAGAATAAACATTGCAAGTAGAGCTCATGTGTCACAGTCTAATTCACTAGGAAATGAAATCAGGCTTGAAACAAATTTACAATCAAGGAACACATCCCTTCTGAGTTAGGGATTAGGGCACTATCTGGTAACTAAAGGTCATAAACTGGGCATGGGTAATTTATTGTAGGTGCAAGGACAGAAAATAAATGATGGACTAGTTTATCTACACACGACTTCAAAATAATAAGACACAAGGCAAGGCAGATGATTTGTCTCTTGACACAACCATACTAACTTATGGCATCAAAAAGGATTGCTGTAAATTTATAATGAATTTATGGGGTTAAAAAATATGAATGGTCAATCAAGTACTAGTCTTAATAGAAAGACGTGTAAACAATTCTGCTGTAAGTCCTTAAGTCTTAGCAACCTATGACATGAACTATTGCCTTAAACTTACTATGAACTTATGGAATGTAAAAATGCTTTAAAACCCATGTAATCAATTATCATGAGAAGGTATTGAAACTAAGAACAATAGTAAAGTGTGACAAACCCTTTTTCAGTTTCATCCAGTGTAAATATTGTCTATGTGCCTGATTTTCAGTCTCTTTCCTTTCCTTTCCTTTCCTTTCCTTTCCTTTCCTTTCCTTTCCTTTCCTTTCCTTTCCTTCCCTTCCCTTCCCTTCCCTTCCCTTCCCTTCCCTTCCTTCCCTTCCCTTCCCTTCCCTTCCCTTCGCTTCTCTTCTCTTCTCTTCTCTTCTCTTCTCTTCTCTTCTCTTCTCTTCTCTTCTCTTCTCTTCTCTTCTCTTCTCTTTTCTTTTCTTTTCTTTTCTCACAGGTTCACAAAGAGTCAGGAAACTCTGAGTCTCTTTCCTGGCTAGAGAGTGGTCCCTGAGTCAAAGAGGAAAGAACCCAAATAACTAAGTTTCTTTCCCCTGCTGCTATCAACAGTAGTAATTTGCCAGAAGCTATCAGCTTTTGGCCTCTGAATAGCAAGACAGAGTTAAATTGCCAGAAGCCATCAGCTTTTGGCCCTGAATTGCAAGAGAGAGTTGATTTGCCAGCTCTCATCAATTTTCCACTTGGTTCACTGACTACAAAATTCTTCTCTACCTGCCTTGGTTTACCCTGTGATATCAATGCTGGACCTTGACAGAGTTAGTATGCGTGCAAGTGATTGCAGTAACCGTGAGAAGACTGAAAAACAAAAAGTCATGGTCCCTGCCACACACCTCAATATATAGTCCCATAGAAGACTTTCCTTTGTTTAAGGTTAGGAGATTCTAACTATGATCTAATTATAGTTTTGTAAATATCAGTTATTTAAATAAATACTGATTTTTTTCAGTTTATATTTTGGATGACAAAGACACCCAAGTAAAATAATACAGATATCAAAAAATGTAAAGAATTTTCAAGAAAGACAGGAGATAACTATTTACACAATACTGCAAAACACCTAAAAAATTACCTACAGCCTATGTGTGTGTAAATAGTTTTAATATATGCCCCACTGTGCTGGGTTGAATTTTAAAGTGGGAAATGCACCTTAGGAACTGGAGAAATTATGAGCCTGAAGGACTAGGTCTATAGTCATTTCCAATTCCAATTGGCTGAGTTTAAAGTATTTCATTGTATCCATACCTAACCACTAAAATTGACATTTTATTATCACTCCTGTTAACCAGAAAGCATTTCTTTGGTGCTCTAGTTCACCTGTCCTGGCACCCTGAGGATCTGGTTTAGCTCCCAAGGAAAGAAAAACAGTGAGTCCTCCAAATCCTGTCACTTTTTCAGTGTCTTTGTCCCTTGAATGTTACTTCACAGTAAATATACATAACCACAACTCCAATGCCTCAGTTGAGTAACATACCTAGTTTATACATTCAAATTTAGGGGAAAGTTAGATCTCTCGCTACAATGATGTATTTTTCTCTTATTCTTAACCCTAAATGCAGTATAATTTTACAGTTTGTTTATTTTTAACTGCTGGAATATCTGGCATGAATCAAAACGTAGTCACATCTTTTGTCTGTTTTTATTTGAATATATATGACAGGAAGTGCTTACTTTATAACACTTGTTCTGCAGAACCTATTTCCTTTCCATGTTCAAATGTCATGAATATTTATGAGCGCATGGATGGAAGCAGTAAAATAAAATGAATTGGCTTGAGCCAAACACTATTCTGCGATCTTTTCCAGTTCATTCAACTGACTGCCACTTGACCAAGACCTCACTCAAATGAACTTAAACATTAAACTACTCACTGAAAAATTGATTTCCCAAATGTTTTCCAATTACAAGATCATGTGGTGTTTTGCACAAGCATTCTGCAAAGCAATCAGTATTGGTAAAATTAAAATTCGATTCAACATTTTAAAATCCAATGTTGTTCTTTGTCAGCTTGTCCTCAAGCTCTCAAGTTCCTTCTTACAATGCAGTTTTATAACAGGCAGTGAATTTGTTCTGAAATGTTTATGCCTCCTTTTTAATCAAAACGATCCTCTTGGCCATGTGACTTCTAGAGACTTCCCATGGTAGCAATTTCATGACTCCATTTGGCTTTCTTTGGTCAGCAAAATGTGGGGCAGGTGTGGGGCATGTGCATCATCTGTACAGGTCTAATTCAAATTTTTGTAATTCTGCCAACTCTTGCCCCAACCCATTGCTAAGAAAATAGCATGGTTTAAATGCAGCCAGTCTGTCAATGAGTTCCTGACTAGTGGATAGATACAACTGAGACACACGAAATTCATTGCTAATGACATCTAGTATGAGTGAGAAATAAATAAATGTATGTATAAGCCATTTATATTTTCAGGCTATGAAACAAAATCTATTGAAATTGTCACTTGAGATGAGACTCTTTTGTGAGATCAGCCTGAAATATGTGGCACTTGCTTCTGGGATTAGAAAAGGAAAAGGTCCAAACTGTCAGTGAATCTTTGAAAAACAGCCACATTATGTGTAAAAGATGCAAAATAGTTTGTAAAGTACTTCCTCGTGGTGATTTGTAAGGTGGGTAATGTGTGCAATGAGATTTGGCTTTTGTAAAAAAAAATGACACTTCATGGGGTTTAGTGACTGACAGGTCTCCCTACCCCTCCTCAGTTTGGACATACTGCATACTGTAAGGGGATTTCTTACTGACCATTTGCCCTTCTTTGTCCTTTAAAGCACTATTTCAAAAAACCTGTAATTGTAAATTTGTTCTCTACTTCTTTAAATTGTAAATCCTTTATAGTCCAGGGATATCTTGAACAAGGAGAGAAAACACACCTTTGAAATGCTATCATCAGCAAAGACCTGGCTCCTATTACTCAGTCCCAAGGGGAAAGTTGGTGCCTAACTTTTTGATGAAGCATGCTTTAGCAAACATAGATGGTCTAATCCTATTGACTCATCTCTCCCCTGTGTCTTCCAGTAATTTTCCATTCTTACACTCCAGCATTTAAAATCTCTAATTTCTTCTTCATTTTCTCCACAGAGTGGTTAGGTTCAATCTTTCCCCCATCGTAGTAGCCTTGACCCATAAAAAGGTGTTTTCTCTGCTTGTTTTACTCCATCTGGTGATTTTTGTTTCGTTTTGTCTGATACCATCAATATTTCAGAAGCTACTTTGGGAAATAAATTACCTAAGAAAACAACTGGCTACCTTACAAGGAGAAAAAAAGAATTAAAAAGAGCCTCTAGAAATTTTGAGGTTTACAGGAAGACATAACAGATAAAGACCAAATCCAGGGTGTAGTCACCACTAATTTTGTTTTAAAACTTGAGCATCTTTAATTTATCTTCAAGAAATAGTCTGTCAGTGTGATGTTTTCATTAAATCAAGTGACTCACATACTGTTTTAAAGACTTGAGTGTTATTAAATAGAATTTTCCAGAAGAAGAGCTGGAGACAGGAAGAAAATTCAAAGTTGAGTAGGTAGAGAAGTTAGAGAGAGGTGATATGAGAGGTGTTGGAAGTGGATATAGCCAAAATGCACTGGATTGATTTATTAATTCAGAGGGAACTAATATTATTTTTTAAAGTGTCCAGGCTTGAGCTACTAGTGTAGTTACTCTTACTGGGGTCTACTGAATATTATTGTGATAACGTTCTTGAGTGATTTGTTCAGTCACCTGAACAAATTTCAAATTTGTTCAATGCTACCTGCTAAGATGTAAAGTAACTTGAGAGCTACCCAACTTTTAAGGTAGAGTAAAGGTGGAACATAAATCATATCATCAAAGGACCTTGTACTTGGTACAGGAAAACAATGAGAAAGAAAGATGTTTCAGAGGGTAGGACCAGGAACCTGGAACCAGGGACAAAGACATTATCACAATATAGATCTATGGCAAAGTGGATAAACCTCATCACTCCCAGTATTAGTAATAATATCTGTACCACAAAATTCTATACTATCTAGGGACGATATTTACAACTCTTTTGTGTCAATAGTTTTTCTATTTCTGGAATGGAATGTGTCGCTAGTACAATTTTATATATTGTGATTGTGTGTAGCTTGTATTTGCAATACAGAATCTCATTTCTCTCAATTAAAGTTTTTGTTTCTTGACCAAAAATATTCTAGATAAATATAGGGAAACCATTTTGGATCTTTTATCCATGATGATATTGAGTGAGATGTTTCTTCTCTTTCCCATGAAAACAATATTTACATTCATTTATATGAAGATGAAAATTTGACTGAATGTTTATTAATGAGAAACTAGTCTATGGTATTTGACATGATCATTTCCAAATATGTTTTTGGTCAAAGGCCAAGCTCCTGCATTTTTGAGAGACAAATTGTTCATTGCAATATGTCAATCAATGAGACAAACAGTAGAGATTGGGGAGGTGGGAGACAGAGAAGAGACTTAATCACCCTAGCTTCTTTGTAAAGAAAGTTTAAGGAATTTAATGACTTCAAGTCAGTCCTCAAGCAATTAACAGGAGCATTGGAATTTACTGAAAAATGGTAACAAAAGATGAACCTGGGCTGCATACCATGGCAAAACTTGTAATTCTGGTCAGATGTAATCATTGCCTCAGTTCTGACTCTGCAGGGGTGCCTAGTGTCATGTCATCCCTTTTTAACCCTTGAGAACAACTTGATTGCCACAAGTTGGAGTGGGTAGCATGAAAAGATAACAGCAAATAGAGGAGCAAGGCAGAAGAGGATGTTCTTGCAGTGAGATGTAGGTGTTTTTAATTGACCACAAGGAGCAGACCCTGTGCTCTAAGTCAGTTCTAGAAGGACACTCAGGTTTAGCTATATTAAGTGAATATCCCCAAATTACACAATATTAAAAGAAAGAAATAGTATCCATGTCAGTGTAACATTAAATTCTATTTTAAAAGTTTATTTTAGTTTTAAGTGTGTGTGTGTGTGCGTGTGTGTGTGTGTGTGAGCGCGTGTGTGTGTGTGTGTGTGCCTAATGACCCTGTGGGACAATGGACCATGCCAGAAAACTTGGTAAGGCTGAGTAGGTTCAGAAACCTCAGCACCTCATACATGAGGATGGCAGGTGTTTCACTTACCCTTGCCGAGCTTCCTAGCCTGAAACAAGTGATCAGAGATCCCCACATAAAGAATGCTACTAGTCACATAGCAAGAAACAGAGAGTTCTCTGTGCTAATGAGGTATTTATATGGGTACTGCGGGATTAGCCAATAAGCTACCCTTCCCAGAAATTCCTTCCTGCAAAAGGTATTTAATATCTGGTATACTCTGAGGAACTAGTATGCACCCATTTTCCACTAAGAATTGTCGTGTGTGTCTGTGTGTGTGTGTGTGTGTGTGTGTGTGTGTAGGAAGCCTTCATCATACAGAGCTGCCACCTAAGTCTCCTGCAAAAGACCCCAACCAACCAGCTCTCAGACAATCACTACTAAGCTAAGCTAGAGATCCCTCTCCCCAAGACCCTGGCATTACTGCAGATCCAAGGCCCCCCCTCCATTCTTGACTCCTCCTCACAATTTCCAGCAGTGTCTGGATGCTCAAGAGTCAGGGAACCTGAGGTTTGACCTCAGTCTGTGCTGTTTCTCACTTGGGCTGAGGTCCCCATGCTAGGCTGCATATTCTCACACACACACACACACACACCTGAGTGGTGCATTGATGCTTCTGGCAAGCCCATAACCGGATGGCGGGTGTAGGGTAAAATGTAGTATAGCACACTGCATTTTGTCTGCCTGAGTGGAGTTCACACATCTAGGTGCAAAACCACATGTCCCTGGCAGCCAAAAGAGCTGGAATTAGAGGGCAATTCTAACCAGCCTTACCTGAGTGCTACAAGTTGAATTCTAATCCTCAAGAAGAACAACAACCACTCCTAACCACTGAACAAACTTTTTAGTCCTAAATTGAGCTTTTTAAAGATCCCAAATTATTTTGGCAGCATAAAAGGAGATCATACAGATAGTTGATAGCTTCACTGTATTCTGATAAGTGTATATGGTGAAAGAGATAATCTATAAACTCTATAAATAGGTAAAGCCTCCTCTTTATATTTTTTGTCATGATCTTGAAAATCTAAGATGATGAGTTGGAAAGATGGCTTCGCGGTTAAAAGAACTTGCTGATCGTGCAGAGGATGCAGATTAAGTTCTCAGCACCTACAAAGTATATTCTAACCATCTCTAAATCCATTTTCAGGGAAATCTAGAACAATTCTTCTGGTCTCTGCAAGTACCAGGTGTGCATGCAGTGAACTCGCAAAATACATGCAAATAAAACAATTATGATAGAAATTAAAAAGTAACTTTTAAATATATTTTAAATATGAGAAAAATTTAAATTCCTTAAAGGATATTTATAAGCTTGAATTTATTTAACTTCATAATAGAGTTACTTAATGTTATTCAATATTAAATAAAAGCAAAGTCTTAAAATGTATAATATAAATTAGTATGTGCTAAGTATTAATTTGGACAACAATGTGAAATATAAAATGAGGCAGGTCAGTTAAAGACATATATATCTATAGGTAAATAAGATAGGATGAAAAATCTTTAAAGGGATGGAGTTTTCACAGTATGGTAGTATATCAGTTATTATATCTAACAGAAAACAGGATAAAATGTGGAAGAGAAAGGAAACACACTGAGTGTATAATGGTTACTGGCTTGGAAATATCTGGCATCAGATTTTTGAGTATGAATGAAAAATAATGTAGAAACGTTGTATGGACAATTAAATTCTGGGCTTAAATTCAGCTACAGAATGGAAATAATGAGATTCTGGGATTTCTTAAACACATTAGTTACCTTAATTGCATATGGAGAATTGATTGGATCAGAAGAAACTCAAATAGCTCATTAGTTACCATGACAGTTAATCATGGCCACCAACTTGATTAGACAGAAAGATGCTTAGGAGTTGGGGGAAGTCACCTCAGGCTTTTCTAGAGAGAGATGAATAGATCATGTCGGCTATACCCTAGTTAATGATTTAATCTAATGCAAAATCTAAACTTTGGATAGACTATTGTGAGGTAGTAGAATTGTAGAAGCTGAGAGCTTTATGGAGAAAGTGTGTCACATTTATTGTGGCTTTAAAAGATATATATACATTGACCCTCACCCTTTCTTGTTATTTGCTCAGCTTCCTGGCTACCATGAAATGATCAGCCGCTGGCGTGCACTGCCCTTTCCATGATATTCTTCCTGTCCTTAGTCTCAAAGTGATGGAGCCAGCTTACAAGAAGCCAACATCTCTGAAGTGTTTACCCAAATAAATCTTTCCTTCTTTATAAACCTTTCTAGCAAATATTTGTCTCCACCATGAAGAACTAAATATCAGAATCTGTTAAAATATCACTTTAAAAGTATACAGTACAATAACCATGAAAGTAAAGTAACAAACCTATGTTTGATCTCAGCTTCAGAGCTTACGTAAATGGGAATTTGAACAACTTATTTGACCATATTGTGACTCAGCTTTATCAGTAAAATAGATAAGTGTGGTTTGATATAATCAATTTTATCAATCAAAATTTTATTTCCACTCTGTATTAAGTTTTGCACCATGCAAACATCTCCCTGACATATGTGTCTGTGGTAACTATATCAATATCAATATGAAATTAAAATGTAAAGTTTAAAGTTATTTTAAAATTATTAATATAGCCTTTAAGGTTAATGAATTTATTTTGGAGATTTGCTTCAATTAAACAATAGAAAAATTATGACAGTATAGAAGAACCACATAAAAAGAAATTCAGTTTGTCAACTTTTCTGCATATTGAACAGACTTGCCTCACTATTTTGACTTCATTTAGAATTGAAAAATAACAAGCAAACAGACTAACCACATGAAGTTTTTTGATTAATTTCTTTGCCAATTTCAACACATAAAAATGAAAAAAACTTGATCAGAATGATGTAATTACAGCAGGGTGAGAATTGTATATATCTACCTATCCTGATTTCTTCCTTTGGTCTTTAGATCAGCTTGCTGTTTCTCTTCTTATCATGCACCAGCTGTTCTCTTTTGGTAACAACTTGTTCATGACCAAATTAAATGTACCCTTCTTTCATGCTTTGCAAAGCTATAAGAGTCTGGAAATAGAGACACCCAATTGGTGTGCCGAAGAATTACCAACTTAAGAGAAACTTGAGTTCTAGTGAATCTCTCCTTATTGAAGGAACAAGATCTCTGATGTCCCAAGGGAAAATAATAACCTTTAGCAGTGGCTTTATTGTCATTCAATTTATAGTTTTAAACCTAATGAGGGCCCTCTTGTTAAAGTCCTCATGACAAATTGCTTTCACTGATAACTAGTATCTACAATGTACATATATGTATGTATATAATAGGGTATTTAAAAATGCACTATCACATCTAACGTAGCTCATGAAAAAAATACTTCAACATACTTGTTTCTCTCTTGTCCTAATTTTAAAAAGAAGCTAGTACATTGAAATAACATGTGCCCATTTAATTTTTATCTCACGTTCAGTATAAATGCAAAGATATTGCATTAAAACAGACCGCTTGATAGTGCAGCTCCCATTACAATTGTACAAACTTAGCTCAATCCCATCAAATGTAAAATAAAAGAGTTAAGAACTTTGAAATTTTGGCTTACAGTAATTTTAAAATATCCCCACATAATTAAAAAGTACAAAAAATTTGCACATATTAAGTATGTCTTTGACATAAAGCTTATGACCTTGAAAGGCACATTATTCTAGCTAATGAGCAATTCTAAGGACTATCTTCTATATTAAGCAGAACAAGATTGCCCTCTCCGTGCAGTTCACTGGTCCTAGATCTGTTCTCTAGAGTCACACAGGAAATATTAAGTCCACTCTTTTACAGAGAAGACCTTTAAGTACTTCTAATTGCACTTCTCCAGAAGGAATGTCAGGCCACAGTTAAAGCACATATGGAGGTTTTCATTAATGAGAAAGAATCAGAAAGCATCAATTTGATGAGCGATCTTTGCCGAATTTAGTTCTTTAGGGGAGATTTAAACTCTGAGCCACCATGATTTAATTAAAATATTCTGAAATACTACCTAAGCCCCCATTTAAGTCCTTCAAAACACTTTGAAATCAATTCAGCCTTTTAGAGGTATTCTTAATGTTCACCTCTTAGAATCTATCCTACAGTTGTGATTACTTCCTTTATCTCCCACAGTGTGCTCAATGTAAGTTGATGAGGACAGCATATATACTGTCCCATAAAATGATCATGCTCATGTTTAAACTGCTGACCCACCAATTCTTTCCCATCAAACATGGGCAGCTCAGTGTTGCTTCTCTAATATATTTACATTTTTATGGGTTTATTTTGCAATTTGTCCTGGGAACTAAGATGCTGGGAAGCTCCAGGGACCTTTGGAATTCATCAGAGGCAAATATAATAATAAAGTAAATATAAGTATTTGTGTTCCTGTCATCTTGAGAACTAACAGCAAATTTTGAGTTTTAGTGTTTCAGATTAGACAAGAAAGCAAATACTGTAATGGTGAATGGGTGTCATAAATACAATGAAGTTCTGAAACTAAAACTGCTCAAATATAACTTAAAATTTTGACTAAAAGTAAAAATTCAGAGTGCTCAGCACAGCACTGTGCTCGTCCTCAGTCCTCCCCCAGATCGTGTGTTGCATCGTTATGAGCACTGTGACCCCACGTAATGACAACCACCTTTATGACGGCCTAGGATCTGTTTACACTCTGCTATTCTGTTATCATGCTGTCATGGATAATAGAACATTTCTCAGCTATATTTCAACTGGTGCAGCTCAACTTTTTTAAAAAAATATATATTTGGTGTTAATGCCTGTGAATAAAATGTTTTGTTGCTGTTTATTTCTGATTGATTTTCAAAGGACTTTCCTAGTTTTACAACCTCATCTGTCTTCTTCCAGAAGATCTTTAACTGATTAGTTTTCTTGCATGATAGCTTTCACAACATCTTCCAATACTATGGACCTAAGGCCAAGGGAAGAGGCTTTTAGGTCAAGACTACCAGTAGGGTCCTACCCTAAGGTTCTGTGTTGCAACCAACAGCAATGGCAGCAGCCTATATTATTAAGGGGTCTCTTGAACTCCCTAATGAGAATTCAAAGGTTGGTGTCCCTGGTTTGACACTGGAATTTTTGTCATATAGTCTATATATCTAGAGGGAACATTTCCCCATGTGGGGTAATAATCTGTGTGTGTCACACTTCCTAATAAAAATACATATCAATATTAATATCTAGATAGATTATAGATGATAATAGATAGATATACAGATAGATACATAGATGCACAGGTAGAAACATATATAGAAAGGTGGGTAGATATATAGATACATGATAGATGAAATGTCTTATAAGTAAGCATATAAATGTTTCACTGGATTTTTCAAGCATCCTTTATGTTCTTTATCTCTCCTTATGCCTTCCCACTTGTACCCTTCATCTTCCCTTCTTATTCTCCCGCCCCAATGCCTTGTGTCCAACTACCTACCTGTCTGGAACTCTTTCTCTATCCCTCGTTGCAAGGTTGTTTTCTACTTTTCTAACTCTGTAGTTACTACAGGTCACATCCTCAAACCTGAAACTCCAGAGCTAGAATAGGAAAATATTTGTTTTTCTGGGTCTGGGTTTCTTTATTCAGCATTTGGGTTTTGTTTTTGTATAAACTTTTCACACACTGAAGTTATCCAAAAAGAGGAATCTCAAATCAGAAAATGCCTCCTTCTGATTGTTTGTAGGCAAGTCGATAGGGAGGTTTATTGATTGACACATGAGGGCTCAGCTGACTGCACGTGGTGCACCCCTGGGCAGGGTATCCTGAGCTGTATAAGAAAGCACACTGGGGTCCGTTCCTCGAGCCCCACGTCTGGGTGCCACTTGACCCGACTGGCAGGCCCTAGTTATTCGTGGGGGCGAGGAGGACTGCAACCTGCTATTCTTCAGAAGATATGGTACACTGCTTGAGTTATGGTCTCCTTGCTATTCTTCAGATGATATGGTACACTGCTTTGAGTCTATCTGCAGTTTCCAAGCAGGATCTTGCAGTTGCCAAGCTTCAGGGAACCTTGGGATTGATCATAAGATGCCTTCTCTAACTAAACAGAGAAGGGGGAGATGCCAGAAGCCAGGACCCTCGCCCTTACCCTCACCCCCCACCTTTCCCCACCTGCACAATGTCCTCTGAAGCTTGGCAACTGCAAGATCCTGCTTAGCAACTGCAGATAGACTCAAAGCAGTGTACCATATCATCTTAAGAATAGCAGGGAGACCATAACTCAAGCAGTGTACCATATCTTCTGAAGAACAGCAGGTAGATCATAATTCAAGGCAGTGTACCGTATAGACCATGACATGTTTCAAGGCACAGGCCAAGAAGATTTTGTACTTTTCCACCATCTGGCCCCTCTTACCCCCTCCCCTTGTGAAACATGCTATAAAAAAGCATTTCATGTTCAAAAATAAATAAATTATTTATTAAAAAAAAAAAAAAAAAAAAAAAAAAAAAAAAAAAAAGAAAGCACACTGGGCAAGTCAGGTCTCATCTCCTTCTTCCATGTCTTCTGCTACAGTGCCTGCTTCCTAGTTCCTGCCTAGAGTTATTGTGCTGACTTCTCTTGATGATGGACTGTAATTTGTGACATGAAAGAAGCCCTTTCCTCCTGACATTGATTTTTGTTGGTTCTTATCATAGCAGTAGAAGCATTAACTAATATACTCAGTAGTATTTTGCTGTTCTATCTATTAACCTGTAAATTTTATGGTTTATTTTTTAATTTTAATATAATTATATCGTGTATATGAACCACATCCCTTCATAACTGATGGACATATAGTCTGCTTCCACTTCCTAGCTATTGTGTACATTTTAATATAGAATACATTGGGTGTATGTTAAAGGACTGTTACAACAACTATAAAGTCTATGAGATGAATTGCTGACCCATCAAGACATCAGCATGTTCCAGGTTCAGTGAGAGAGCCTGTTACAACAAATCATATAGAGACTTACAGAGGAAGCTATAATGGTCAGGCTTGAAGCCATATACAAACAACAAAAATGGCCTCAGGAAGTTTTGTATGTACACACACAGAAACACATGTGTTCATGCACGTACAACTGTGTAACAGTATGTATGTAACAATAAATGTATGTAACAACAGTAATCAAAGAAAATGTTATCAACTTGATGGAGTGAAGAAGATGGGTTAAACAGAGGGTAACTGAGGGTCCCTGAAGGAAGAAAAGGGAGGGAGGAAAGCAAGGTAATTCTATTCAAATAAATATTAATGAAATTATCAAATATTTATCTGATATTTTAATTTCAAATTTTGATTACAAATAATCTTATTTGGCAAGTGATGCTGACTACTGAGGAGCTGTGTAAGGATAACACACATCAATGCTTCTAGGCACCTGGAACAATTAAAACTGAAAAGCAAAACCCTTATTTATTGTCTCATTCCAAAAACAAGAGCAATGTTACAATGCATATGTAGGAAACTTACTATTTCATGTTGCTCATTGTTGGAACTGTTCTGTGCACTGTGAATCCAGGTTTCAAGGGCAACCAGAAGCTTTATGTTTTTTGCCTTTGAAGACAAAAATGCATCAACAAGGGAGTTAATAATTGTAGGAAGAGCAATCAAAAGCAATAGGCAGCTTAACGAATCAACCAGCAAGGCACTCTGTATCTGAGAGTTGGAAATTTGTGTGTACAGTTATTAATCTCTTTGATTTCAGTGGATTCAATTCATACAAAATATTTAAAACACAGCAAGTAATTTATATTCAAATAATAATTAAAATATCTTTACTATTTGTCTGATTCTGGAAAACTATTTGGTGTTTGCAGATTGTCAATTTTCTCGATGTTGGATTAGGCAATGAAGAAATATTATACCAACTTGCTGAATATAATTTCCCCATAAAGAACCAATTAAGCCTTTAAATCTGCTGCTTTCTTCCAAACATTCGGAATCCTTTTCTAATTGTGTTTATTTCGCGACTAGAAAAATAAGGTATATAATTATGGGAAACTCTGAGACTCTTCTAATGTCATTTTTCTATAATGCACAAATGATAGCTATATAGATCTTAGCAGAATAAGCTTAGAGATTTTGCATAGACAAAGACTGGAGTCACTAGCCTACTGCACAGTGACTTCCTTGGCATGTTAGACTTAGCTTGGGGGTTCATTTCTACACCATCTCATGCTTTGAAAATGTTTTGATCTAAACAGAAGGTGGAGAAGCTTTAATGGTCCTGAAAGAAACATGGATCGAGATGCTATTTGCACAATATTGAATGCATGTGAAATATCAGTTGTGTAGTTTAGCAATGAGATCAAGCATCTCTAAATAATTTGAAAGTATGAAATTTTTAAAGCAGCTTGAAACACAGCTATAACTAAACAATCAAACTATAACTAAAACTAAATAATAGACAATTATGAAAAAATGGACACATCACTATTCTCTCAAACATCTCTGGCACTGTAAAAGCTACTCAGTGAGAAGGGAGCATCCAGGTGAGCTCCAGCTTGATTCTTCTGTGACATATAACTGAGTTTTGTGGCTATATCCAGCAGTGGAGCCTGATCATCCATGTGGTAGGCACACAAGACCAATGGCAACTCAAAGGTTTCTGTACCAAACCTGTCAAAACAATTATTTTGTCTAATAACCTATAGTTTTCTGAAGAAGGATTATCCACTGAACCATAGTACCTCTATTCAAATGCTATTTCCCTTTTTTGTACTTCTGTTTTTAATTACCTATTAAGGACAGGATTGCCATACAATATCATTATACATATTTAATTTGTCTATCTCTTTCTCTCTTGCATTTTCAACTTTTCTACAGTCAGTTTATACTATCTACATTCTTAGACAGTTGTACCAACTACCTTACATAAAGTCACTGATTTAATTTCTTTCATTAATATTTTCCATTTTTCAGTCTATAAGCTTTGTAATTTGTTGACTAAATTTATCCCTCTTCATAAATGCATAGTTGTCATTATTGGTTTTCAGATAGGTTATTTGTGGACATAAACACAACTAATTTTTCCACCATTTTCATATTAATTAAACTTGACAAGTTTCACACAGGCACATAATAAATACTGACCACTCATACCTTCTACCTTCTTTCGTTTCTCCATTATGCCTATCTACCCAACATTCTACCTAAAAAGCGCATTATCAGGTTGATGTCTTTCTTCTCTTTACCTTTTGTTTATGTCTGTGTAAGCTATCTCTTGGAGACTAGTTGATTTCTAAGTAGATACATAACTGGAGACACTGCTTCTGTCTGTCTCATAATTTGTCAATATACAATTGTTCACCAGTAGTGACTAGCAACCTATGAACTATTTTCCCCTCTGTAACTAATTGGTGACAAGGTCAGCCTTGTACAGGCCCAGTGCACATAAAAGCAGTTGTGAGTTTATGATTATAATAATAGTTGTATTAATTCTGGAGGTATTTTGAGCTCTTCACTCTATCTTTTAGCTCCTAGACACTTCCTGTTTTCTTCTGCTATGTATCCTGTGCTACAAATGCTTTGTTCAGGAATGGACCCTTGACTATCAGGTATTCTATTCTATCAGCAGCCATGAGTCTCTAGATTCACTGATACTTACTCTAAAGAGGGCCTTTTATGTTTGAGGCCAACAGTAGCTTTTGTCTTTAATATGGACAAAGTATACAGACTATTTGTTTTAGCATAGCTATTTAGAGACAGTTTGATGATGTGTTGATTTTGTTAGACAACTATAGTAAGCATCTCCCTACCAACCCCCAGATATGAACTGTTAAATAGGTTTCAGGACCAGGCATAAGTTGCCACTTGGTGATCAGGCTTCAAATCTATTTGGAAGGTGGTTGGTTACTCCCACATCTTCTGTCTCACTATAGCACAGATGACCCAAGTTGTGATATGGGTTGTTTAATTTTCTCACAACCCATACAGCAATATTTTTAAGTATGATGAGATTTATTTTTAAACTTATATCATTCTTATACATGCATTTTGAACTAAAATATAATTACATCATTCCCTTTTCCTTTCCTTTTTTCAGACATTCCCTCATTTTATCGTTCTAACTCATCCCTTGACTCCAGCTCCATTCTCAAATTTATAACCTGTTTTTTTGTTATTATTGTTATCTCTATGTAATGCACAGATACGTAGATACAACTTACTAAGTCTGCTTCTGATGCTTGTGTATACCGTACCTTTGTATTCAATAACCAATCAGGTGGCTCATGTCTAGGAGTGACTATTTTTCCCACTCTCCACAGTCAACAGTAACATGTAGTTGTTTGCCTAGAGGTGGGAACCACTAAGCACTTTTTTCTTTCCATGCTAACATGCTTATTTATATTGTCGTTGTTTAGGTTTCTCTATGCATCACTTTCTATGAGAGGCAGTCTCATAGAAAACATCCTGGTATTCTGAGTCATGCAGTCTTTCTGTCCTCCCTCCAATGTTCTCTGATCCATAGATGAAGGAACTGTGCTCTGGATATATCCACTGGAACTATGACATGTTTTGATTATTGCATGGTTAAGGTTATAATTGTGGAAAACATAAACTAACACTGACCAATGTAAAACAAAAAAAAGACAAAGTGTGTTGAAAATTACCTGTGACAACTAAATCAGCAAAAGGGTTGAGACAGAAATTAATAGAAGACTGACATACGGTCTGTTGGCCACACAGTCAAAGCTGGCCAGTTTGTCATCACTCTGGATTTGGTTGGGAAAGGTGAGCAGGAAGGAACCTGGTTAGACTGTCTTCTGAAGAGGAAATAATCAGTGACACAGGTGCAAAAAATGTCTTCTTGATCACATAGATTAAGTAGCTTATATAATCACATTAAGGCAGGTAGGTATATGGTAAATAGCTTAGTGAATAGAAACAGAGTAAAGTAGTATAATACTATTATTTTACTCCAGACACTGTCTTTCAATTATGGAAGCACAATTCACTTTATAATTCAAATCTCTGAAGACTAAACAAATAAAAGGAATTCCTTCTTTTGCACAGTATTCTTTTCCCAACTTGAGGCTCTCATCTCATGTGAAGGGTTCTTATGTGGACTTATTTAAGAACAAGATGAAGAGGCTACTTAACAGCATGTCACATTCGAGTCTGATGGATATTTCTGTAATTGCTTCCCTGGCCCCAATATTTTCAAATAGTATTTGATGGAATTTTTAAGAGGGCTAGATGAAGGAGATGAAGGTCTCTGTTGCAAATGAGCTTGTTCTGGGAAGGTAAGTGACTCATCTAAGACCACAGAACTGATGAGCAGAACAGATTAATACTCATTTTTCATGTCAAATCTAGCACATTTGCAAAGCACTTCTTTTGAAATAACTTCCACTCAGGTTGAAAACACTTTTAAAAATTAACTAAAGCATAATGTTGCTATTTAACTGTGTGGCACATTTTTTTTTAATTCCAAGCATCAATGAATAATTTGCTGACGAACATTCAACATTTTAACAGAATGGTATAGATTACACAGTTTAAATACTTTATATAAATCTATACAATTATTCAAAAAGTAGAATATTTTCACATTCCCACCAGATCCATTTCATCTCATAATAGCCAATCTTCCAAAATTCCTTTGGTTTGGATTACCAGTTATCTGATTCATTTTCTTATGAATTTGTCTGTTTCAGAGTAATATATAATTGAAATAAAACAGACTCTGAGTTCAGATCCTATTACATTAAGTTATTCTGTCTTTATAAAAATATTATACCAATATTTAACAACATATATGAAAATATAAATATTCATACAACATAGCATGTGTTATATTTACAAGTCTTGATTAAACATGGCTGTTCATAGATTAAATTCAAGCTATCAACATTAATTAACCACATTAGAAAAATAGTCACTCTATGGAATTTTTGATAGTTAAAACAATAATGAATAATGGTCAAAAATCTTACATGCCTAAAAATACCACCATGCATAATGAAGCTGCACAAACATTTTAAATCTGAATAAGATTTCTACAAAACAACAGTAACAACAGCCAACCCAAATTCTGAATTTTACAAAGTATTCCAAACCTTTCCACATTTGATTAGAATACCTTGTATGGAGTACAAGTCAGTGGGGAAAAACAAATTAATGTTTCCTGAAAACTGAAATAAGACTTTCATTAATTATAAATAATAGGATTAGCTATGTAGAGCATAGCTCCCCCAACAAAACCTAACTGCTAATCAGTGCATCTCAAAGCATGAGTGCTGTGCAAGCAGTATAAACTACCTGTCTCTGCACAGCAGCAACAGTGACTAATTATTTTCTTATGATAATGTTTATACTAACACAAAAACTTGGTAAACCCTGGTACACATTTGAAACTAAAAGATAGAAATAGAGAGATGAGACATTGAATTAGTCCTAAACATGTCAAGTAATACAATATTGTAATGAAATCTAGACTAAGTATTGTAAGGACCTCAGTATTAAAAGCAAACACTCTCGGGTGAACTCTGTAAACTCTGATTTGGCTTATATTTTAGAATAGTTACAGGTGATGAAAGCAGTTCATCCTTTCATGTCACATGAATGAACTCATTTTGAAATTTTTTTAAATGTTTAAAGAAGTATTACATATACCTACACCCATATGACCATTTCTGCAAGTGTATAAGATGACCCATGCTCTTCACATTAGCAAGAGATTTTCAAAAATGTGTAACTCAGTGTTTAAACCACTTACCTGTTATATTCCAAAATCACAGATGACTACATATGAAAAAGTCATGATTAATAAAGTCTCCACTAACATATTCATGTGATCGTCCATCAGTGTTGCTGAAAATAAAAATTAGGAAACAACTGATTTGCAGAAGGATTTTTTACACAGTGGGCTGGATCATTATTTTTCAACACATCGATATTTTGAATTGTTCCTTTGGAACCTCTGAGATTTTTACATCCCAGAACAATCTACCACAATAAATCACAAGTAGATTAGAGATTTTCCTTTGTTTTGTGAGATGTGAGAGGGGCAATTTTTAAAAGTGAAATGGAAAAAATATACATTACAATACATGCCATCTCAGACAGATCTGTTCTAGGCAAACATGTACCTTGAAAAATTAGTGTTTGTTCATGAAAACTGCCACATCTTACTGTATTTCTGAAATTCTAAGAGTGATGTTATAGCCAGCTATGGGTAACATCTGGTCTTATGATCACTGTACTAAGATTAAATGAATTTTCTCAGTTTTTCTCAGGTATCAAGACCAACTCACTAAAATAATAAGAATCTCACAGTAGGCGTGGGATCCCTTCCGTTCAATGTTTAAACCACCTCAAACCTGAGCATGCTTTTGCCGCAAGACAACGGGAAAGACCTGTATAGTCTTAAAGATCATTTTCAGATATCTTGAAGGCTGTTCAGATCAAAACAAGTTTCATATCCAACAAAAATAAGGAACTTTCACAAGCACACATACACACACACATTCATAATAACTATGAGATATGTTGATGATCATATATACTAGTAGTCAGGTGCTACAACGTATCATCACCACAACGGGAAACATTTATACATGCGTTAAACACTTGGCGCTTCCAAACAAACTTTTACATACACTTAAGGTTTAAAACTACAAAAATGTATGTATTTTGTGTCTATCACTTCAAATTTATCAATCACAATAATTTCAGATGAAGCCAGGTATTTTTAAAATGTTTAACAATGTTTCAGACTTTATTATAAAAACTTGCCAAATATATATATAAATCACACACAAAATTTAACTAGTCCCAGAGTCTATAACATGAGTGTTTTATTTAATATGAAGCTTCACAGCACCGACACAAATGCTTATCTTATAACTACACAGAAGTTCACTGGGTTGTATAGATAATTCTTCAGCACAATCCTGCTTATTTCCATTTGAGAATGTTTTAAACCCATGTTGCATTCCCTTACAACACAGAAATAATCATATTTAAAACTTACCCTGAAATTTCTAAGTTTGTACCTGGCACTGGTGTGCTGACTTACTTCATCACTGAGCTCAGTTTGCTGAACTCATAGTGTATGTCAGATAGTTTTTCCTAGGAATGGATAACTAGGATTTTAGCTGTTCACATAAATTCCTGTAGATAACGATGCATTTTTAAAATTCATAAAATTATATTGACATTTTGTTGGCAAGATTGCTTTTCTCTTTTAGAGAACTCATTCACTAAACGTAACTGTGTTAAGGGTTATGAGCAAAATACAGCCGGATTTGACTTCGCACAAGTGTGTGACTAATTTCCGTTCTCTGTCGCTGGCATCTCTACTGCTGTGAACTCAAAGCATGTTACTACTCTTCAAGCACACTTACTCTCTTGCCGTTGCCTTGATGAGCATGTAGTTCTTCACGTACGGTTGATCTTAAGTGTTATGGAGACTATTCCACACAAAAAAAATATCATCAAATGCTTTCCACTCAAATTGGGGTCTTGAAGGCTATCTGTAACTGTCTACTTGATAGCTATTTCTATTAATAAGCTCTGTCAAGACAGATTTTGTAAGCACTGAACAAAATGCTTAACATTCATTTGGGCAGCAGGAAAGTGGGAATGCTCTACTGGCTTACTTTGGCAGGAAAAAAAAATCCTCAAACATGATTTTTTTATGGTAAATTTAGTTGTACTTTATATAATTTAAATACTGAATTAGCATTCATGGCCTTACCTATTAATAGTATGGTGCCACACTGGGAGAGAAAATTTTTTTCTTTTCT
The DNA here is from genome assembly GCF_004785775.1 of Grammomys surdaster. NCBI lineage: Eukaryota > Metazoa > Chordata > Mammalia > Rodentia > Muridae > Grammomys > Grammomys surdaster. The sequence goes on along the minus strand of NW_021604608.1, from coordinate 9,899,095 downwards.
TTTCATTTTTTCTCTGGTTTATTCTTTCTTTCTTTCTTTCTCCTTATTTTGTGAGGCAGTCTTACTATGTAGTCATGGCTAACATGGAATTTACTTTGTAGACCAGGCTAGCCTCAAACTAGGAAACTGTATAAACAAAGATAGAGTTAAGTATTTTTATGGAAATTGATTTTAAGTATCTTTTAAATAAATCAAACAATGCATCTAGCTCCTGAGTTAGTATTTGGAAACTCTGTTACACATTTCACACTCTGAATCTCAGATTTAAGACAAAAAAAGAAAAGTCTTACAAAATATAATGAATTATAATTAATGGAATTCTAATTATCAGCTTTCTACCAACAACTAAAAATAAAACCACAAATGAGATTTTGTAAGCCCTTGTTTATTATTTATGGGTATTCACAGACAAAAGAACTGGGTGCTCTATGCAATTTCAGTACTGAAAACACATAGATAGGATTCCATCTACCTCATGGGGTCTTTAAGGGCTTTAATGAGATTATACATGCAATAAATTTAACAAGATTGAGAATTTGGCAAATATTCAATAAGTATTAACTATTATCCGATGTCTAATATTCTGTGCACTTGAATCCTATCAAAAACTAGCATCTTTCATGTTCATTCACTTAACAATTCATTTTTCAGTGCTTACGGCGTGTCTCCACTATTTGGTACTTTGACACAAAGATGAATGAAACACAGACTCCACTTGTCTTGGCTTTGGTCCTAGAAGCAGAGCCTGAGATGAGGATTTATGAAAGTGATTTATTAAGCAATACTTGTAAGAGGAAATGGCATGAGGTGGGGCCTAAGCTGGTGAAGGGAAGGAGCTAAGAAACAACAAAATGTTGGGAAATGTCCAGCTTTCCAATGACTCCCAGGGGGACTTTGAAGAATGGAATGTAAATATATCTCACCCTGTGGTGGAAATATTGAGACAATTTACACTGCCCTGTGAAGTAGCCAGACTCCTCATTTGCTCATTTTTAAAAAGTTTCTGAATAAACTGAAAGGGCGAGCTCCTAAATAGAAAAAAATGGAGGAACATGGAGGAGGGAGTGGAACTGTATTCATTTACCAATAAAAATAGTGGAAGAGCCTCTGGGAAACAGGACTAAGCACCCAGAAACCTTTATTATGCCATCCCTTCAATCAGTACAGAACAAGTAAAACAGACAGATATAGTAGTGTCATCATTTGGATTTATTATGAAATTTTCCTTACAGTGTTTTATCCTGTACCCATTGCTCATTTTTCTTCATCAGGTTGCCTTATGTCACTTAGCTTTTGTTTCTAGGGGTCTCAACCATTCCCCTCTCCAGTGCACATAAACCACACTTTTCTTTCTAGAGTGAACCAAAGGTCTGGGTGCTCTCTAGAGAATCTCTTGCCTCTGCTCCACACCTCATCAGTATCCTCTAATGTCACCTGTGCACTTTTCCTATAAACATTATCACACTACATTACAATTGTCAGGCGATAATCTATCTTCTCTGAGTAGCCTGAGAAAAACATCTACTTCTTTAGTTTTTGTAGACTTAGTCTTACTACCTCCGCATTTTAACTCCCTATATAATAGTTTGCTGAGTGACTGAAATGATGAACTACTGAATAAATGCCCCATTTTCTGTGTGGCTGAGAATGTCCATTCTATGTCTATGAAAACCTGTACTCTATTTTAGTTACATGTGAAGCAATTTTTTTTTCATTATTTAAGCTATCATATGTTTGTGGTTGTCTCTTAATACTCAACAAGTAAATTCAAGTTTTCAATTTTTTGTCATAATTTTATAGACGTTCAATGAACTCTAAAAGGGATATTATAAGAAATAGTAGGCAAAATATTTTATATGAGTTTTTGAGTCATTATAAAAAGAAAGATTAATTAATTATAGATATAGAGGAGTTGACATAGGAATAAGTGGGGTTCTCTAGACTGTCATCTTCCCAGTAAGAGCTTCCACTCAAGTCACTTGGCAAAAAGAAACACATCCTGGCTTGTTGCTGACAGGTCTTATGGCCTTGATTCCCATGAAAACCTCAAATTGTCTCCAGAGTTTGTGTTAAATGACTTTCTAATAAGCCTTGCACAATAAAATGTACTCAGTAGAAACCTATATTCCAAGGAATCTGATAAATTTACAGAGGAACCCATCATTTGTCATATCTTAGGAAAGTGAACTATTCTGTAAGCCTATAATCTCCTCAGACAATTTTCCCATTGCTTATATGCATATTGTTACTTTTTGTTTTATAAATCTTACATTTTACATGGATAATTCAGACAATCCACAGAACTAAAAACAATAATCCAGTGTCAATGAAATGTATGTTTGAGTTGCATTCACAAAATCAGTAATCAAATATTGTAATAATATTTTAAATTATATAGAATTCTTATTCTAGAGTGGAAACTAGTTGGCAGTGTTTCTTTGGCTTTGACCAACCTTACTAACATTCATGAAGATCTTCATAAACATCAAAAAGCTTTGTGGAAACAGCTCATATGGCTACTACTCAACAAAAATTTCTGTAGCCAGGTAGGAATCTCGGTGGAGCGATTGAGACACCAACCCCCACACACAAAACTTTCAAAAAAAAATTCATCCTGTGCACAAGAAATGAAGGGACAGGGATTAACCAGAGCTTGAGAGAATGGCCAACCAATAACTGGCCGAACTTGAGACCCATTCAATGGGTAAGGATTAATAATCTGACAATATTAATGATACTCTGTTATACTTGCACACTGGAGTCTAGCATGGCTGTCCTGAGAGGATTAACCCAGGAGCTCACTAAAACTGATGCAGACACCCACAGCCAACCACTGGATGGAGCTTAGAGACTTATGGAAGACTAAGAGGAAGGACCGCAGATCCAAAGGGGATGGAATCTCCACGGGAAGACCAACAGAGCCAACTAACCTGCTCCCTTGGGGCTTTCAGAGACTGAACTACGAACTGGAGAACATATATGCACTGGACCTAGGCCTCCCTGCTCATATGCAGCAGATGTGTAGCTTGGTCTTCATGTGGGTCCCAAAGAACTAGAACAAGAGCTATCTTGTACATGGGATATGTTCTTCTAGATGGGCTGCCTTGGCTGGCCTCAATGAGAAAAGTTGTGCTTAGCTTCATATAGACTTGATGTGCCAGGGTAGGAGAATATCCAGGGATGCCCCCATCAGCTCAGGGGAAGAAGGCAGGGGAGAGGGGGGAAGGATTGTGGGAAATGGTGACTGAGATGGGGCAGTAAGCAGAGTGTAAAGTGAATAAGTAAAATAATAAATAAATAAATAAATAAATAAATAAATAAATAAATAAATAAATAAATCTGGATCAGAATTATACATTGTCTAAAATAAAACCTCCATTCTTGGTCATGGCTTAATTGACTGAAGATTCAAGCAGATTCTCAGCATGTTTAGGATGGATAGGCTCCATGAGAAGACAATCACTCTGCATAGTCAAAGTGCTACATGACCAATCACATCCTTTGTATAAGAGACAATATTTGGATCTGGCTGTTTTGTCAAATAAACCATACACATGTAGCAGTCTAAGGACTTACATATGTTTGTGAACCACACATGTAGTGACTGGGAATCAAAGGTGGGTCTCTGAAAGAGCATCTAATGCGCTCAACCACTGAAAAGTCTCTCCAGCTCCATTATGTATTGTTTATGAAAGATTTTTAGTATTGTATTCTTTTTCCTACCATAGCAAGTTTCCTATAGCAACAAAAATCACATCATATGATTCTTTTTTATATCCATTCTTCTGTCTAGGCAAGCTCAGTTAAATCACCTAATCTAATTTTATTAGAAGTATTTTGAAATTGCCTCATATTGATAAAACAAGAGAAATTCTCTGTCTTTGTTATGTTGAGCGTCTCATCCGTAAATATACTTTTAATTTCCATTCTTGATCTTCATAAAAATTCAATAATTACTTAACATTTTTGTCACAATGTGATACAGTTTTCTTAATTCTTGTTTTCGTTAATTTACAAATTCTATTCTAATTTATTTTGATGACATCTGTCAAACATTAGGTTTTGGTCAATTCAAATTGTAAGTGTTCCATGTATCAAGAAAATACTACATATCTTTAGACCATAATTTCACAATTCAATAAGCATCCATAAGGTAAATTAGAGTTGTTTCAGGAAACAGATGCACTAGGTTTTCTCCTCTCCCAAGCATATTCCATTAGTAAGGATGGCTGAGAACGATTCGTACAGACTAGCTCAGTTGTGTGGAGGAGGCTCAGACCACCTAAACTTGCTAGAAAGGAAGGATCAGCTTCTGATAGGCTGTTAAGTCCACTCCAGGTTTTCATTTTTTATGGGCTGTTACATACGTTAAAACAGTCTTCTGTGATGCAGTGCTTTGAGATATTTCTGTAAGTAACTCCTCATTCATATTCATATAATTTATGCCAATGCTAACAGTTTGTCAAGTTTAACTTTAGTGGTAGCTATATTTTTGTCTGTTATCAATTCCCTATCTTGAGGAAGTAGATTTCTGTTTGCATTTCCCCAGGTGATCTGTCATACAACATCTGGACCCTGTGTAGCTTGAGTTATATCTTGATTCATCATATCAACACAGTCATCCTTATCATCTGGGATCGTCCCCCTAATGACTGATCATGAGACTAAATTAATTATGCACATCAATCTGCTCAATCTTGTCCAATTAAACTTCATTCATGTTCCCTATCATCCTAATCATTCTCAACATGTTCCCTTCATGTTTTCAAACATGTTTTTATTAGTCAACTTATTTTTACAGGAAAGATCTTTTTAGGAGTAAGAAAACCAAGAGAAATTAGATTTATCTAATCAATCTAAAAATATATGCCTAACCTCATAATGTCTTTGGGTTTTCCAAAAATTTACTTGAGTATTCATACCATTCCACAAGAAGAGTGACCCATGAACAAACTGTGAGAATTGAATAATCAGCAAAGCTGAATAATAAACTTTTTCTTGTAATACTAGAAAAAGAGCATAAAACTTCAAACATAAAAAAATAATAGTTAAAGTAAAACACAAAGGCTATTTATACAAATATATAAGTCACACAGACAAAACAGACAATACCATCATCCTATATGAACAGATAAGATTCTTAATTTAGAAACAGAATTTTCCAGTATAGAACTTGAAGAATGCACAATTTAGTTTGTGAAAAAAAAAAATAGATGGGATTCAATGGTTTTATATATCTAAATCTATATGCAATAAAGGACAGAGCCAACCACAAAACCTTTTATATACACTCAATACTCTTTGAGTACATCATGACTTTTCCTGTGGAAAAGCATGCTTTACCATTATAGCAGCACAGGTACATTAATCTATTCTTAAAAAATTAACAAGAAGTATGAGGAGATAACTTAGTGGATAAATTGTTTGCTACTCAGAATTCAGATCCCTAGAACTCACATGAAGGCAGACAGACTTGTTGGCCCCGTGATTCTGCCATTTGGGAGAATGAGACTGGATAAGCTGACTAGTTTAGCTAGATAAAATCAGCAAGCTATAGGTTCAGTGGGATACCTTTTTAAAAATAAAGTAGAGATCAATGGTTGAAGACACCTAACGTCAACTAAGAGAGTCCACACACAGGTAGACATGTGCCTACACATGTGTTATCCCACATATGGAAAGATAAACATGCACCATACATAGATACATACATATACATCCCACATATACGTATACATTCAGAGGAAGAGTAACACCAGGATTGTGTCCAAAATACCAAAGCAGATTACTAGCAGCACACTTCTAGAGTCGTTGGCTACCTGTTCTTATATGGTCTTCCTCAGAAACATCACTCAGAAGTAAGTATTGTGATACTAATGGCCAGAGTTTGGAGTGTGCTGAAGGGAATTTAAGTAAAGAAAATCATGTGATTGATGATAGACTCATCTCAATCACTTTTGCACAAGTTTCTTAAAACAATGAAAATCCAAGCAAAGTAAAAAGGCATGAAGTAATAATAGATAACTTAGGTAATTTACATTGAAGTGATGATGCTGTAGCCCTCTGAGCCAGTATCCTCTACACAATGTGATGATGATAATAATACCTGACTCATGAATTTCTTGTGAATGTTGAGATAATTTATGAATGACATCTTCACTTATATAACTGATCAGTAGATAGTTACTGTTTTATCTTCATCATCTATAACACTGAAAGTACTGTTAGCATAACAGATTTTTGACCTGCTTCTACACTCAACAGTGTTACTGGATAAGACTTCTTCCTTCTTCTCAAACACCAAGGCACACCAGAGCATCAGATAAAACCAGAATCCAAGCTACATAGGCAATTTGAACAGACAGTAAATGCAATGTGTGTTTTCAAATATAATTCACATTCAGAGACATTAGAATCAGAAGAGTGTGAGACTTGTCCACATTATTAAACTATTTCAATTTTGAGTTGCAGAAAACCCAATTAATAAATTTTTGTAACTTGCTGAAAGTACTTTAGGGTTATTAATGTTATATAATTATGTACTTGAAGAAATGTTTCCCCTGGAGAAATTTTTAAAAATTTCTTATACATTGACGCTACATGATTTTTTTATAATGTGGTTTAATCATTTCCATACTGGAAGCAGCAGAATCCAAGAATAAAAACACAGGAAACCAGTGGGGAAAATATGGAATTGCTAAGCGCCTTTGTTGAGTATGTAGTTAAATCTTAAATATACAAACTGTCTGGATTTAAAAAAATAAAACATTAACTCAAAAAAATCTGTTTTTGATATCTCAAATGTGGTAATCTGTGAAGAAGTTGTTTGCAAATCCAAAGTGATATAGAAACTATGGTGCTGTCCCACAGAACTAGAATTTGAAACATAAATCTATCTTAAATACCTTGTAATGTTTGATTGTGCTTATGTACACAGCTTATTTTCATCTCATTTTGAGATTCATTGCCATCAGTCAAATTTCCTTTATTGTAAAAGCAACAAGCTAGAATTTAAAAGACTTACCAGTCACTTTTTGCTTGATCAAGGGGAGGATAAAACAACAATAAAATATTTAATTGTAAAATTCAAATATTTAGCAAATTGCTTTTTATTAGTTTGGCATTCATTGAAATTTATGGAAATATGAATTAGAAAAGATATGCCTCATTCATCCTGTGTTCCTGACACCTTGACAGTGATTAGCAAGTATTAGGATGAGCAAGAAGACCTGCTGAGTGACAGTAAACTATGCTCACCACTGGCCACTGGGAAGCACATGCTTCAGGCACACGTTGCTTCTTGTCTTACATTTACTTACATCCACTTGAACTTCATCTCTCACAATCAAACACACGTTGAGCTATGATGCTGTTGACTGTGAGAGCCTAGAGCTTATATTTTCGTAGTCAAATATGAGTTGTACACATAAACTCCAGCTTAGCTTGTCAAATACTGAAATAGTCATCTCAACTACAGACAAAAATAAGCAGTCATAGTATAGGAGGAGTTTAACTTCAAATAAAAAAGACATATTCTAGGCTACCATGGACCCTGTTATAAAATTCTTGGTTTCTATCATCAGATCAACATTGTAGATCCTGTAATGACTTTTCTACTTCCTTTAGGAGTCTAAAGTCATTTCAGAAGTAAAAAGTCTCATGTAAGACATTAAACATATATAAAAGTATTCTATGAATACACTCCACTAGTTATACTGTGTTGTGATATAAACAGGATTTATTGTTGTCTAATTTCTATCTAACACATTCCTCCATGGAAATCTAGGCTATTCCTTAATTAACACATATTAGAAACATCAAAATATTTAATCTTCTTGCTTTTGTACAGTATGTGCTTTAAACAAAAGCAGAATGAAAAAACTCTACCACTATAAATTCAACCACTAAAATAAACAAATTCATTGTTGCCAAACGGTATTGTTAATGACAAAAAGGACACAGATATTTCCATTTTAAAATAAATATTTAAAATGTACAAAAATTATATATTTAAAAATAGTAAACATCCTGAAAATTATTCTAAATATGTTCACTCAGAGTATATTTTTGTTTAAAATTTAAATCAGATAATATTCATACTTTTAAATAGTTACAGATATGTAGATAGCTATAAATGATTGGAAAACAATGAATGAAAATTAATCTACCATATATGAGTTGAGAGCTACATTAATTAAATAAATATTTTTATTTTAATATCAACAAACATTATAAACCAAAATAAGGTCTGATTAACTTAAAAATGCATATGCAAAGTAATTATCAGATAAACAATGCTCCTAATTTATTTCAGTTTGAAATTATCAAAGAGGAACTTGTAGTGCAATTTCATATGGAAGAATTATTTGCACAGAGGTAAAAAGCTTAGTAAAAAATCATCCAGTGAAGAAAAGAACCCAACCCAGCACCCACACCTGCATTTAAGTAATCTAGCAGAAAAATGTCAGACATTAAATTCGTATTAATATTTTCTGAAAATCAAAGGCTTTTGTCTTAGAATATAGGCTTTCGCATTTTCATTATTTAGTCAGTTAAGCATGTGTATGGCAGGTGAAGAATAGCTGTGGTGATCTCTAATTGACACGAATATGCCCTTGCTAAACTTGCTTCTACAGTCTGACATTTACTACCGAGCATATGATAATGAAATATTGTCCTCAGTATGCCAAAGTCAAAAAGTCCAAAATGGCATCTGGAAAGTTTTCCTTTATCATATCTTGTACATTCTGACCTACAAAGTAGAACTGTATAGGTTACTGAGGCGTTAGGAGCAACTGCCAAAGTTTCCATTGAAAATGTGTTGATACAGTGTTAGCAGTTAAAATCTCCACAGTAGAGAAAGAAAATGACTTTAAAAATATCCAAATGGAAGGATGTGGTTTAAGTTAGCAAGAAGATGCTGAAAGCTTCCTGTGAAATCTGTGAACTTTTCATTCTGCAGATTGTATGAGAAATTAGACTTAATAGTATAAAGTGAAAATGTTCTTTATTAAACAATGATACAAAGGGGCCATAAATGGTAGGTAGTTCTTATGTGCTTGCATTTGATACTAGAGAGTAAGATTGAAGTAAATGCATTGCTGACAACTACAACAACGCAAAGGCATAAAAAACAAAAAGAAAGGAAGAGAGAAAGAAAGAAAGAAAGAAAGAAAGAAAGAAAGAAAGAAAGAAAGAAAGAAAGAAGAAAGGAAGGAAGGAAGGAAGGAAGGAAGAAAGGAAGGAAGGAAAGAAGGAAGGAAGAATTATAGCATACATTTTGATCTTTGACCAAAAGTTCAGCATATTTGCATTTTTTGCTTTCATTACCAAGAAATATTAGTATCCAATAAGTTAAAAATAAGGTACTAAGACATAACAAATAAAGGAATAGTGCAGAAGGTTAACAATATGCCACAGAAAAGAACAATCACTTTTCACTAATTAGCATTTTTGGAAAGGGAAAAAGAATAGTTATATAACATAAGGAAATGAATAAACTTAGTCAAGTTTAGTCAGGTTTCTAAAGCAAAAATTGAAAAACAAAAACAAAGCAAAACAAAACCACTTCCACTGTGACCAAAAGTAATTCAGATTTGACTTGAAAGGGATTATGCTAAATATGTTGAAGTATATCTCTTCATAATTGACAACTTCTAGTGAGGTGAGTGAGGATGGGTGGGAAAGAACTCCATTACCTTTAAGGGGGTGGCCACCGAGAGTTTGACCATGGACCACATTAGTGTATATGGGCAACACAAATTGACTTTTGTTTTCTTTTGAGTCGGGGTGCAAAAGTGTGTGAGGGTAGGCCTGGGAGGGATGGGAAGCATGTGTGATCACGGTTCACTGCATGAAATTCAAATAATTAATAAAAATATTATTTTTGAAAAACGAGTCCAAGCATAGAATTTGAAGTATAGTGCAAGTTTGGAAAATGAGGAAATAAGAGTTTATTCTGAAAAAAAGGTGTTATATTTCCATAAAGGTTAACAACCTGATTAAGCTGATTATATCTTTAGTACTAAAATAATTGTGCGGGGCGCGCGCGTAATGGTCTCGCCGGCAAAAAACATACACACACGCACACACACATACACACCAGAATCCTTCCGTAGAAACACGTTTATTTCCCTAAACCAAAATGGTGGTAGAAGACGAAGAAGGTGTGGGAAAGCACTGTCTATATACCCCAGAGCGGGGTATTCACCCCCTGATTGGCTGCTTACTCGTAGCGCGCCAAACGCCGTGGGATGGGCTTAGCTTTGGCGGGCTAACCATGGCACATGCGCAGTTTACTTGGTACTAGGAAGAATTACGGGCGACAGCGCCACCTAGCGGTGGCGGACTTTGTCAGCTCTCGTGGCTCCTAACATCTGCCCCTTTTTTTTTGTTTTTGTTTTTAAAAGCAGAGGGTGGTAAAGGTCCCTGGGAAGGTTACGTAACTCCCATATTTGGGGGTCTCACGGCGGGTCTGAGTCTCTTTAGAGGGCGGTGCTCAAACTCTTACCCGTCACGGGGTCAGCCTCCCCACCCGAGGCTGCCCTGTCTTAGGTGGCCGAGCCTTATCCGTCCACTCCGTTATTGACTTACCAGACCTTCTATCCGTGGAACGAACACCTTAGTGGGCACGGACTGTGTATAGAAATGTTTGAGGCTTTACAGGGTGTCTTTACCAGAAGCCCTAGGGTGCAGCGGCTGAGGAATCTGTCTACTGGCTATTTCCTTTTAGATTTGTCAAACAGACACTGGCCAATGTCCCGTGTCTAGGCTGACTGACATTTCTTCACAGCCAGCACCAAAGAATGGTGAGCGCTCTGGCTAGGCTACGAGGGTCGCGCACCCACACCTGGCATTCTCTGAATGTGCGCTCCAGGTTGTGGCCACTCGTAATGCCTGTCACCGGGTAATATCACCATTCGTGGTATACCTCTGGCATATGAGATCAGCTTATTCCCGTCGTTGGGATCAATTGACAGCCGGTCTGGAGACAAAAGGATGGAGTTATCTAACTGACTGCCCTTAGCCTGTCTAGCATGGTACCAGTTATGACTCAAACCTAAGGCCTGATCAAGCAAATTCCATCTTGGGGGAATAAGCGATCAAAGGACCAACAGTTTAAAACCGTCTCCCTTACCCTACCAGGTGCAATGGAAACACAAGTCCTCTGGGTGCAAGGGCTAAGGGGAACAGAAAGAGATGCAAACACCCATCCCTGTGCAATGGAGTCATCTCCTAGGGGTGCAAGGGCTGTTTGTCTCAAAACTCAGGTACCACAGCTATACAGACAAGAATCAGCCAGGCCGAGACTCCTCACTGACCCAGTGTATTGGGCAAATCTCTGGAGTGCAACGCTGATGGCCTAACATTTAGCACCACCACTCGCAAGGGGAGGACTGCTCATTTTCGAAGCAGTGAAAGCTACACTGCAGGGAAAGCCCCTAGTACTTTGGTCACAAACGCCTGGCCAATAATAGCCTTGCCAAAATTCTATTGAGCTATGAGTTCGCAAACCAATCAAAGGATGAATACTAAACCACAACTTAGGGTAAACTAAACAGGCTTACTCCCACTTACTTAAAAAAAAAAAAAAAAGGAAGGGGGGAAAAGGAAAAGAAAGGAAGAAAGCTGAAGAATTCTGGGAGGACAGTCCCTCAGTCAGGAACAGATCCACGTGCGTCGAGTTGATGTTCACCACAGCTGCTCTCAATTTTCTGAGTGTCTCACTGAAGTTTTCTGAGCAGTTTCCTGTAAGATACTGAAACAATTTTCTGGACAGATTAGTTACACGAGTAAAGTTTTTATACTGTACACTGGTGATGTAAAGTGTACCCAGTTTTTTCTCACATCTCAATTGGGCTAATTGAAAGAGGATATCCAATCTCTCTCTCACTAAATCAAGGCGTTGATTAAGGATCATTAGCCCGCCTTTTAGTAGGTTACTGGCGGAGGTTTGAAGGTTAACAGTCTCTGCCACCATGGCTGACAATTGGGGGTAGTGCCCACCTGAACAGAAGTTGACATAGCAATCTCAGTGGCAGTGGCGGTAACGACACTAATTAATATCGTTGTCACTATGGCTGTAGTTATCTCAGAATCTCTTTTTTGTCTAAGTAATGACAAAGTGGAAGGAGTCTCCATGGGGATGGGAACCCATCGCGTGACTCTGGCAACCATAGTGCAAGTGAATCTTTAGAATTCCAACACTGGGACATCCAGCAGGTTTTATTGGTACAATTCTTAAAGGTGGAATTTGATAAAATAAACAAAAATACTAGGAACCTGTATCCCTTGGATCAGCACAAGGGCTGTCAACAGAGCCTGGAGGGTCTGTCTGGGTGTCACCTTCCAGTATCGCGAGTCGCCTCGTCAGCCGCTCTGGTAGCCAAAACGGATTGTCTTCTTCCTGTGGAAACACACAGACCGCTCCCCTGGCTCTTAATAAAACAATATCTGGGCCCTTCCATTGTCCGGTCAAAATATCCTTCCATTTCACCATCTCTTTCGGCCTCTCAGGCTCTAAACAGTGACGGTCAGCAGCTGAGTGGCCCTGACTGTCCAGGTTAAGAATATTGAGGGTAAAGAGTGCTATAGAAACGGTGACTCGTGGCACTGAGGGTAGGGTCTCCTCGACTCCTCCCTTTTGTTTTATTAGATAAGACTTAAGAGTGCGATGAGCCCGTTCTATGATGCCTTGTCCTTGAGGGTTATAAGGGAGGCCTGTCAGATGGGTTACCTCCATTTGGCGACAAAACTGTCTAAACTTTTGAGAAGTGTACGATGGCCCATTGTCTGTCTTAAGAATTCTAGGCTTCCCCCAGGCACTCCATGCCTCAAGGCAGTGTTGAATAACATGTGCTGCCTTTTCTCCGGTCAACGGAGAAGCAAATATAATTCCAGAATAAGTGTCAATGGAAACATGTAAATATCGTAATTTGCCAAAGGTTGGGATGTGAGTAACATCCATTTGCCAAATCTGTAGTGGCCGAATTCCTCGTGGATTAATTCCTACATGAGGCACTGGTAAAAATTGACAGCAATTCTGACATTGAGTAACTATATCTCTAGCTTCCTTTCTAGTTATCTCAAACCGACGACGTAGCGTCTCTGCTGTCACATGAAAGTTTTTATGAAAATTCTTGGCCAAATCTAATTTGGAAGATAAGGCGATAGCAACCAATTTTGTGGCTCGATCCGCTAGGTCATTCCCATGAGACATTGGGCCTGGTAGACCTGAGTGAGCCCTGATATGTGTAATAAAAACTGGGAATCTCCTATTAATTAAGGCGAATCGAATCTTTTGAAAAACTTTTACGAGTCTACTAGATGGTCTAATTAGCCCTGCCACTTCTAAGGCTTTAACTGCATTTACTACATAAAAGGAATCTGAAACAATATTTAAAGGGCCTGGAAAGGTTTCAAGAACCTCCAGGACTACCAAACATTCCACAACTTGAGGTGAGGTCTCATGATATTGTTTGGCAGTGACCTTATTATCAATTACATAAGCACCCACACCTGTCTTTGACCCATCTGTGTAAACAACCACTCCATCCGGGAGCGGCTTTTGAGATAAGACCTGTGGAAATACAATCGCTTGAGTTAAGGCAAACTGTAAAATGGGATGTTTAGGGTAGTGATTATCTATTTGGCCATTAAAGGAGGTGACCAACACGGCCCAAACATCAGAGGTAGCAGTTAATATTTGAACTTGATGTGCAGTATAAGGCACTATTAAAACTTTAGGCTCCCTTCCAAAATGAGTGACAGCTGCTTTTAATCCCCGTAAGGTAAGCTGAGCAACCGCATCTGGATACCATTCAATAATCTTTGCAGGAGAGGCATTAGGATGAATCCATAATAAGGGTCCATCTTGCCATAATACGGCAGTTGGTAAATGTCTGGTTTTAAAGACACACAGATTAAAAGTTTTGGTCTCATCAATGCGTTTTAGCTGAGCTTCCTGCAAGGCATCCTCCACCAATCGCAGGGCATGGTTTGCAGCCGGTGTTAACGCTCTTGGTGAGGAAATATGGGAATCTCCTTCCAGAATGTCAAACAAAGCTTTTAATTCAGCAGAGGGAATTTTCAAAAATGGTCTTAACCAATTTATATCACCTAATAACTTTTGAAAATCATTTAAGGTATGTAAATGATCTCTGCGAATTTCTAATTTTTGAGGAACTATTTTCTCAGGGTAAATAACTGTCCCTAAAAAGGAACCAATTTCTGAAATTTGAACCTTCTCTGTGGCAATATGCAGACCCCACTGTCTTAATGTAGCAATTAATAAAGGATATGAGTTCTGCAAAATGGTCAACTCTTTATGGCATATTAAAATATCGTCCATAAAATGAATCAAGAGTAGAGAAGGAAATTGTTTCTTAACAGGTTCAAGGGCCATTTGTACATACAGCTGACACATAGTAGGACTATTTGCCATGCCTTGAGGCAAAACTGTCCACTGATATCTTTTATCTGGCTCAAGGTGATTAACAGCAGGTAAGGTGAACGCAAATCTTTGCCTATCTAGCGGGTGTAGGGGAATGGAGAAAAAGCAATCCCTAATGTCTATAATTATTATCCTCCACTGCTTAGGTAAAGCAGAGAGCAGAGGCAGGCCTCGTTGCACTGAGCCAAACAGCTGCATCTGTTTATTAATGGCCCTTAGATCATGGAGAAGTCTCCATTTTCCTGATTTCTTTTTTATAACAAAGATAGGGGTATTCCAAGGAGAAGTAGAAGGTTCTAAATGACCAAGCTGTGCCTGTTCCTCAATCAGCCTTGTAGCAGCTTCCAATTTTTCAGAGGATAGGGGCCACTGAGGAACCCACACGGCTTCCTCTGTAAGCCAGGGTATGGGCAAGGAGCCCTCAGTGGCAACTAGGGAAAACCCAGACCTTGTCTCCCTGTATTACTCTCCTGTAAGATTGGGTTTAACCTTCCTTGTTCTTTTCTGCCAAGGCCTTTTCCTTCCTTATATCCCATTCTTTTCATAATATTAATAGCTTGTTGAGAGTACTCATTAGTTAGAGTCAGTCCCAGGTCTTGTAAAATGTCTCTTCCCCAGAGGTTAACGGGGAGAGGAAGCACATAAGGTATAAAGCTTCCTGTCTGACCCTCTGGCGTCTTCCAAGTCAAGGAGCGTGAACTGACGGTGGGGTTGGCCTCATATCCCAACCCTTGTAAGGAATGGGATGACTGTGTAACAGGCCACGTTTTTGGCCACCAGTTAGAGGAAATAATACTTTTATCAGCTCCTGTGTCTAAAATTCCTGTAAAGCTCTTCCCTTCTATTGTTAATTGTAAAGTGGGTCTGGTTTTGAGATCCACTACTAAATGAGCAAAGTCAGTTCCTGAAGAACCGAACCTATTGGCACCTCTTGGCGCCCCGGTGGATGGAAAACAATTATGTAAACTTGGAAGGATAACCAATTGAGCAATCCTGTCTCCAGGGGAGATAGAAAATATGCCTTGTGGGCAGGAACAGAGAACTTGAAGTTCTCCTGTATAATCTTGGTCAATGACACCAGGATGAACCACAAGCCCCTTCAGGGTAAGAGAGGAGCGGCCTATAATGAGGCCAACGCTTCCCTCAGGCAGGGGACCTTTAAAATCAACCAGGATAGGTTGCACACCCTCATGTGGCATTAATAAGAATTGGGAGATAGAGCGGAGGTCCAACCCTGCGGACCCTCTAGTAGCTCTGTAGTTAGAGATCTCCCCCGGTTGTAGGCTTGTGTCCCATATTTTTTCGGGCCCTGAGACGTTGGGCCCGGATATTCGTTTTTTGAAATATTTTCATCTCTTTCTATAGGGGAGGGATCATGTTGAATAATCCTTCCCTGAATGTCCTTAACCGAACGACATTCATTGGCCCAATGATATCCCTTCCTGCATTTAGTACATAACCCAGGGGTTTTCTTTTGTATAGGAGTACGACATTCTCGTTTCAAATGACCCTGTTTACCACAATTATAACATACTTTACGGCCGCCAGGACCTGAGCGGCTCTGGCCCTGCAGGATAGCTGCTGCCAGGCCGGCGTTAGTCAGTGGGCCTCCAAGACCTCGGCAGACCTTTATCCAATCTGTCAGCCCTTTGTTTCTCCTAGGGGCAATAGCTGCCTTACATTCTGGTGAGGCATTTTCATATACTAATTGCTCGATCAATGGCTTGACTTGCTCTGGGTCTCCGAAAATTTTGCCTGCTGCTTCTGTCATTCTAGCAACAAATTCTGAGAAGGACTCCTGGGGGGCTTGTAATATTTTTGTTAAATTTCCTCCAGCCTCACCCCTTTTTGAGAGTGCCTTCCATGCCTTAATTGCGGCGGCGGAAATCTGGCCATATGCTCCCCAATCATAGTTAGTCTGGTCAACAACATACTGTCCTTGCCCTGTTAATAATTCGAAAGTCCACTGTCTCTGGTTGCCCTCTGCATTAGCGTTGGCCTTTGCCTGTGCTTGAGAAGCGTCGTGCCACAAGGCCTTCCATTCCATATACTGTCCCATATTAGGGAGGGCAGCTTTTACTGTGTTCTGCCAATCATTCGGAGTCATTGCCATAGTGGCAAATCTCTCAAGCTGCATAATTGTAAAATTAGCATCAACTCCATATTTGTTAACCGATTCAGCAAATTCTTTGATAGAAGCATACTCTACAGGCGCGTGGACACGGCCTCCTCCCGCGTCCTCAAACACTGGAAAAGCTTGTAACATTTTTCTTTTGTCTTCCTCTGAAAGGAAGGAGCTTGAGCCACGTCCGTCCACATGAGGCGGAGGTGCGCCGGGAACATTAGGTTGGGAGGGCGCTACAGGCCGAGAGGCCGTCCGGCTTCTATCTCTCGTTTTCCCCTGCTTTAGATTTTGCGGCGGTAACTGTTTACCTATTTCTTCATCTGAGTCCTCTGAGGAAGTTATCCCCTCCGACTCAGAGGCATCACGCCCCAGCACTTCCTTTACCGGATAAAGAGATCTTTTCCTGAGGCTTCCTATCCTCCTGTCTCTCCCAAGAGCGTACTTTCTCTCATCTCCCACTTCCTTAGACTGTGTGTCTTTGGAAAGGCCTTTTTCCTTAAATATACTTTTTCTTCCTTTTTCTTTCTGAATTCCTAAGCGCTTCTGTCCTGTCTCTGTCTCTGACATGCTGATTTGTACTATTCTCCGAACCCTCACGAAAACCAGGAGCAGAAAAAGTGATGCTGCTAGCACCAAGGCGAAAGCCTCTAGCGTTCCTGCCAACTGGGGAGGGAAGTGAATCAAATCAAATCGAAACATATCTTTCAGAGAACGTTACCCCGTCCTACGGTTCTGGATTCACTCCACGCGTGGATGGCGAGCGGGGGTCTTCTGAATACGGTGCCAGCGATGGTAAATTCTCCCGGGTTTCTCGGCACCAAATGTG
Source organism: Grammomys surdaster (assembly GCF_004785775.1). Classification (NCBI taxonomy): domain Eukaryota; kingdom Metazoa; phylum Chordata; class Mammalia; order Rodentia; family Muridae; genus Grammomys; species Grammomys surdaster. The sequence continues at coordinate 9,881,692 of NW_021604608.1, read as the reverse complement.
CGGGGCGCGCGCGTAATGGTCTCGCCGGCAAAAAACATACACA
>NW_021604608.1:9864685-9876649 GCF_004785775.1 Grammomys surdaster | reverse complement strand
GAGGGAGGGAGGGAGGGGGGAAGGGAGGGAGGGAGGGGAAGAAAGAAAGAAAAAGAGAGAGAGAGAGAGAGAGAGAGAGAAAGGAAGCATTTCATTGCCTCTTACATATTAACAATCCACAATTAAGGAAAGTCAAGGTAAGAAGTAAGAAGTCAGGGCAGGTACAGCAGAAACCATGGAAGAATGCTGCTTACTGGCTTGCCCTTTTCCCTGACTTGCTTGCTTTCTCAATGGGTCTCTCCTCCCATTGATGCCTGACAAGACCATCCTCTGCTACATATGTGGCTGGAGCCATGAGTCCCTCCATGTGTACTCCTTGGTTGGTGGTTGGTGGTTTACTCCCTGGGAGCTCTGGGGGATCTGGTTGGTTGATATTATGGTTCTTCCTATGGGGTTGCAACCCCGTGGCTTGCTTTCTTATATTATCCAGGCCTACCCACCCAGGGGTGGCCCCAACCAACAGTAGGTTAGAGCCTCCCATGTCCATCATTAATAACAAAACTGTCCTAGAAACTTGCTTACATGCAATCTGATGGGGACATTTTCTGAACTGAGATTCTTCTTCCTGGATCACTCTAGCTGTGCTAAGTTAGCAAGAAATAAGATTAAAGCTGGCATTTAGAATTAGACTCTCAGAGAAAACAATATTATTTAAAACAGAATTCAAGAGGAAATGAGGGGAATCATAAGAGGTATAGAGGCAAGACAGGGAAGTGGGAATGGTATGGTTATTTCTTTATTAAAACTTAAATTAAAATTAATCTATACTTATGTTGATATTCATCACATGTATGTTTTTCTGAACTCAAACTTAATAGAAATATTTGGTTGTGCTCTTACCCACAAGACCTAAAAGCCACTGAGTTGCATTTTGTCATGGGCTACAAGTCAGTCTGGATCTTCCTGTTTCTATTTCATTTTCTTTTCCTTTCCTTTCTCTTCCTTTCTTTTGTTTTCTCCTCTCTTCACATTGTTTAAGTCAACACCAAAGTTTATATTATGAAAGAATTACTAAGTGAATCCTGATGTCATCAGCTTCCTTGAAGGTCAGAGCAACAGAATAGACAAATGTATACACTTGAGAGGTAGACGATACATATTTGAAGACATCTCCCTTAAACCTTTTTCATAAGACACATTTTCAAACTTTCATTAAAATTCTCTGTGTGTGTGTGTGTGTGTGTGTGTGTGTGAGAGAGAGAGAGAGAGAGAGAGAGAGAGAGAGAGAAAGAGAGAGAGATATGGTATGTGTGTGTATGTGTGTGATATGGGGTGTGTGTTTGGAAGCTATACATGTATGAAAGAGATAGAAAAGATTTATAACTAGAGGAGTCAGAGGCATCATTTCTCAACTGCCTTGTTTTGTTCCTTTTGTTTCATCATTTCTTTGGAGCTTATTAATTAGGCTTGGCTGACTGGTCAGTGAATTCCAGAGATCCACCAGTCTCCACGTCTGTATTGTGTGGATTTATAAGTGCATGCTACTGTGCTTGAATTTTTCACATGCATTTTTGAGGGTAAAACTTGGGTCCACATATTTGTATAACGCGTACTTTATCAACTAAGCTGTCTGCCTAAGGCATCTCTTAAACTTGGGTGGTTGGGTGAAAGAGCCAAGTTATTAACAATCAAGTCTAGACAGAAACTATTTTAAAACACAGCACATACAGATTTGTTCATAAACATCTTCCCAGGCAAGACCAAAAGAACAGAAATACATGAAAAAATTCTCATGCTTTATGACAAACCCCACAAACACACATATACAAAGAGAGGAGAGAATCACAGAAAGAGACAGAGAAAGACAGAGATAGACAGAGACAGAGAGAATCAGTAATGTTAACTACATTTCTCTTGGTTGTTGTACTCTTTCCACTGTTATCCCTTTCCCTGATTATTTGTTTGCCCCAATAGGTGAATGATTTTTATGTTTTTCTGAACAAAACTGCAATTATATATTTCTTTTTTATTTCCGACTGTACAAAAGCTATTTGTAGATGATATGGGCAATTTAGAATGCAGTAGAAGTAAACTGAATATCAGTCGAAAATTTCAAAATATAAGCTGCTAAGTAGACACTCTGAGAGTCATTTAAGTAGTGTCTCAAACCCCAATCCTTGAAACACAGTTCACATACCAATAACACAGGATTCTCGAAGCAACTTAATGATGTAATGAACAATGTGAGTATCATCGATTTGCGAAGCCAGCTCAAGATATGTGCTTTTTTAAGTCACACAATGAAATTAGTGAAGTTTTCTTCATATGTGATTTATTATACAAATTCACACATGTACATATCCATGTGCTAAGATATATATCTATAACTCTACAAGGAAAGGATTTGATGTGCATTTGTAATTTTTACTACGTTAAATTTGAACTACCTAAGAGAGTAGATAAGGATCTGTCTGCTTCTCTAGACATGGATAAAAGCATTTGCTAAAATAGCTTAATATGAAGGCATGAAATCAGCCTCAAGAAATATCAGCAGAAATATTTCCCATCTGCTTTGTAGAAGGCATTTGTCCTCAGAGAATTTTCAATGTAACTATAACTGGCACATTAATAATTACATCAAAATGACAGCCTTACCACATATTAATAGAAGAGATAATGTTTAGGAAAACTTTGTTCTACTCAGTAAGGAATCAGAGTAGAATAATTATTAAAACCCAACCTAAAACAGAATTCCTAACTGAATCCTATAATAAGCTATTGTTGCATTTTTGTTTTTGAATAACCTTATTTCACAATCAAATCTGACATTTGAAAATAGTAGTAATAGAGAATAAGAATTTGGAATAATAATTTCCATTATATATAACAAATGATAAAAAGCTAAAATAAGAGAAAACTGAATATCTTGTTGAAAAAAAAACAAACCCTGTCTTCACTGTTCTCCTTCATTCCACAAATAAGCATCATTTGAAAATGAATTAAGGGCCCAAATTAATAATTACAAAGAATTTGAAATACTTATAAATATTTTGTTATTATTCATATGTAATAGTGTTATTAAAGACCCAGTAAAAGGTAACAGAAGCAAGTGAATTAGATAAGGCTGTGACCCCTCTAATTATTCATTCCTATTGTTTTCAATCATAAAATAAAAAGCATCTTGTTATTTCTGATTTATCAGTTATTAACATGAAATTCTGGAATTGTCCTTTAACAGACAAATCTTCCCAGTGATCCATTTCTCAGTAACCAAGATGAAGAAAAGATAACTTTTGTCCCTTATCAACCTCAGAAGTAGGCATTTGATGCTCAGTAAAAAATGAATTCATACATAAATAAGTAAGCATCCTAAGATTTCCTTATTAAGTTCCATTCAACACTGTCATATTTTCTTATGTGATCCTTTCCTGTGGATATATGAGCAAATATTTCTTTTCATGAGAATAAGTGGATGATGGATGACAGAAACCATTCCACCTAAGCCTTGCCTCAGTGAACTCATGAGTGTATTTGAGTTACAGGAGCATGGGTGACTTGGGAAGTTGCATTACCAAAAAGTCCATCTCTGCATTACTGATGATCTGGGAAAAAGTTACTGGAGTTCCCTGAACAATCTGCAGACAGTTTCTAACCAAGAGTCCACTCCTTCACAGAAGATATTTACAAAGTATAAATCCCACTTAAGGCCAACTAGACTTTTACAAATTTCTTGTAAATTTCATAGGCCTTATCCTTCCTCCTCCAAGAGGAATTCTTTCTACCTGTCAGAAACAGCCATACAATACACAGATTCTAAACTCCATCACTTTGTCACATAAATTGTCATACTATCCATGTATTGAATGTGTGATGAACAACTTACTAGAAAAGTATGGAAAGTTACAAAGGCTGTAAACAGACTAGACATGAAAAATGCATTTGATCTACACTTTGAATTATGCCTGAGGGTCATAATAGACAAATCACACTGGCTGTGGAATGACATGGCCTTAGAACCTAAGGCATTTCCAATTCATCTGCCTTGCTTTCTTCCTTGATAAGCTACTAACCCTTTTTGCTATATTTATATATTGCAGTAAAAAATAAAATAAAATAAAATTCACTGCTACTTAACATGATTAAAGGGATTAATAACTAATAATATTTTTATAGATCTTTATAAATTTTAGCGATTTTAGAACAGTTCTTAAAAAGCCCCCTCCACTGGTTGTCAACTAGTCTGAGCTAGAAACAGACACATCTATATATAACACATTAAGTGATGTACATTACTGCATTTAGTCCAGTAAGAGAGGAAAGAAGCCCAGGCTTCATTGTTAGCTTGTCACCCATAGCTCACACACATACTTGGTGTAGATGAAGTCTGGAATCTGCTTGTCCCTGAAGAATGGATCTACAGTGAGAACAAAGAAGGCAGCATAAATCACCAGTGTTGGCTTCTATAAAGAGGAAATACTCAACCCATATTCAACACTGTGGTCTTAGGGAAAAGTCTCTAGCTGCCAGGATAAGCCTCATCCAAAAAGCTTCTAACAGACAAGAAGCAAAGTGTTCCTTTCATTTTCAACAAGTTACTATCTAATGATACTTGATAGCCTATATATTTGACTCAGAACATAAAACCGTACTCTAGAAGTTGAAATAAATGGTAGCCTAGGACAGTATCCAAAGGTAAGTAGGTGCAGAAGTGGTTCCTGAGTTCCTTTATGAGATAGTGGATACTTGCAAACTCTAAGCCAATATGTTTTATTGATGTTGGTAGAATAAAGAAAACATGAGATTTGTCTCTTTGTAAATATTTCTACAGAAATATTGAAATCTTCATTCCTAGCACTGGTGCCAAATATTGATCAATGGTTTATGGAAAAGCTCAAAAGCTAGCTTCAATCTAGTCACTGTTCTGTATTTAATATAATGTTTATACACAGAGGATTTAGCTCAATTGGTACAGAGTTTGTATAGCAAATCCTAGGTTTAATCTCTAAAAACTCACAACCTGGGTATGGTGGTACACAGTTTTAATCCCAGCATCCAGGAAGCATGAATAAGACTGTAAGAAGTTCAATGTTGTCTTTTCCTACATATTGAGTTTGAGAACATTTTAGAATATATGAAACCCTATCTCAAATATTAACCAAACATTTATTGTTATATCTATTTCCAAGATCATACTGGTCTTGTACATTCACTAATGCTGGAAAAAACCTACCAGGACTATGACCAGAATAATGTGTACCTAAGAGTGAAAATTTATCCTTGGCAACAAGGTTGCCAAGTATAAGTCTATGTTTATGTCAATTCTATATGAAAGATGTGTGTGTGTGTGTGTGTGAATGTGTGTGTTTGTATGTGTGTGTGTGTGAATATGTGTGTGTGTGTGTGTATTTAAAGTGGTATAGGAGTATTAAAAGAAAATGCCATAGAATGACATTCCCAACAGCACACAGAAAGTCTCAGGAGTTTGTTAAGAATATTTACTCAACTAAATGTATAACTAAAGGCAAAGACTAGTTGAACCTATCCAAGTCCAAAATAGCAGGATGGAAATCTCCACTTTGGAGTTAAAATAAAATGTGTAAATTTAGTTTTAAACACTCATTGCTCTGGTAATTTGATGAATTGCATTATTTTAGTAAGTGTCTTTTTACTATAGTCCTTATCCACTCACAGTGCCATTTTTATTGTCAAAATCTAATTGAAATTCAGTATTCAAACACTGTAATTGGAGGCAAGGCTGGTGTATATAATAATGACATTTATTGAAATCATTCATTGTTAAATGGACAGTACAACAATATTGCAAGAAAATTTTATTTTCAATATTCTATTAAATTTCAAAAAGAATGAAGGATTCACTGACTGATATTATGGAAAAAATTGCAAATAGTCAGCTCGAAGTCAAAATATTGAACAGTTGGTATATACATAGATTAATAACAGATATCACTAAATTAATGTTGGAAGAAAGAAGGAGGAAAGGAGAAAAGATAATGAAAAAAATTGGTCTGTGTGAATAAAGCAGTAATTTGTCAGTATAAACCATAAAGAATGTATTAAGCAGTCTTCATTTCAATAATGATATAATAATATTTATGAATGAAAAAATAAATTCCAAAGTATGAGGAAGTACTTTTTCAAAATATTTAATTCTTAAATGTATAAAGTGTGGTTTTTAATGTATCATATTTAAAGTAATCTATGACAATGGTCATTATCAGAATGCAAATTAGAAACTTAGTCATATATCATCACAGCCCAGTTAGAATGGTTACTATCAAATAAGAAAAATAAGATTGATAGAGAGGTACCTAAAAAAGAAAAAGAAATTTTAGACACTGTTGGAAGAGGCACATATGACAGCCACTAAATGAAAGTTTTTTAAAAATAAAAAGATAGACTTGCACTATGATAGATAGATGATAGATAGATAGATAGATAGATAGATAGATAGATGATACTAGATAGATACTAGATAGATGATAGATAGCTATCCAAAGGAAGTAAGATCAATATTCTAACCAAACCTTTTTATTGTAACACTATTAACAATAATTAAGATAGAAAATCCACCTAGGTTCCTGTAAAAAGAAATTCTCACCTGCTTAAAACATATACCAAGTGACCCATCCCCAAGTGATACATATTCAACAAAACCTCTACATATAAGACACAGGGAATATTGTGAAAGATGTGTCAGAAAAAGTTGAACAGCCAGAGAATAAGGATATCTGTCAAGACATAATTCTTCTAATTATTGCAGAGAAGATAAACTCACAAAATCTCCACAATATGCACTCACTTATTGTGTGCCATCCCCTCAACTCCACAGCTTTGCCTGTCTTGCAAGTGGCCTATATTAATCAAAGACAGAGGTGAGACTCCCACCCCACTCCCTTCTGCCTGCTGGTGCACCACCAAACCCAGGAGACATGGGCTCTACACGGTCCTGTAGGAGTTTTACCTCCCTTCTTGTCCACACCTCCACCTGCACTCACAATTGGCTCACTGCCTTACCCCCACCAGCAGCTCTGCCTGCCTCCCAAGAGTACTGCTCCAACGCAGGCACCCAGGCCAACAACACAAGAGACAACTAGATGGCAAAAGACAAGCACAAGAACATAATCACCAGACGTCAATGCAGCATGCCACCATCAGAACCCAGTTTTCTGACTACAGCAAGTCCTGAATATCCTAACATACCTGAAGAGCAAGATTTTGACCTTACATTCCACCTCATGAAGATGATAGAAGCCTTTAAAAAGGATATGAATAATTTTCTTAAAGAAATACAGGAAAACACAGTCAAACAGATAGAAGCCATTAAAGAGGAAATAAATAAATCTCCTAAAAAAAATACAAGAAAATCAAATCAAACTGGTTGAGGAGATGAACAAAAAGATCAAAGACAAAACATAATGGAAATAGAAGCAATAAACAAGACAGGATTGGAGACAAACCTGAAGATAGAAAATCTAGAAAAGAGAACAAAAACTACAGACAGAAGCATCATCAACAGAATACAAAGATGGAAGAGAGTATCTCAAGCATAGAAGATACATACCACAGAAGAAATTGATACACCAGTCAAAGAAAATACCAAATGTAAAAAGGTCCTAACTCAAGACATCCACTATGAAAAGATCAAATCTAAGAATAATAGGAAGAGAGTGAAGATTCCCAGTTCAAAGAGCCAGAAAACATCTCCAACAAAATAAGAAAACTTTCCTAACCAAAAGAAAGAGATGGCTATAAATGTACAAGAAGGCTACTGAACAACAAATAGATTGGACCAGTAAAGAAAGTCCTCCTGCCACATAATAACCAAAACACTGAAAGTACAGCATCAAGAAAGAATATTGGAAGCTACAAGGGAAAATTGCCAAGAAACATAAACAGGAAGACCTACCCGATTTCTCAACAGAGACTCTAAAAGACAGATGGTCCTGGACAGGCATCTTGCAGATGATAGGAGAACACAAATGCCAGCCCAAACTAGTATAACCAACAAAACTTCAATCACCATAGACAAACCAATAGTGAACATCAAATTAAAATGGAGAGAAACTCAAAGCAATCCCACTAAAATCAAGAACAAGACAAGGTTATCCATTCTTTCCTTAACTATTTAATGGTCATGAGGGCTGGCGGACTGGCCCTGAAACTTGAGGTCTGTAGAACTTAGGAGAGCTGACTTTGCCTGGGCAGTACAGTAGAGCTAGCCCTGGTGGAGAAACTGAAGGTGAGTCAGCTCCAAGAGCTATTTGCTATTCAGGCTATTCAGGAGATCTGGCCCTGATGGAATGAGAGCAGCAAAGCTATCCCTGCCCTCTCACAACCTGCAGCACTAGGTGGAGGGGGCCATGCGCTTCAAATGGACAAAGCAGGGGAGCTGACCCTGATGGCAAAAGCAAGGGTGAGCCAGCCCCTGGGTATGAGACAGGAGGAGCTGGTCCAGCCCCTGGAAGTTTGCAGCACTTGGGGAAGTGGCCCTTGCTCTTTGATTAGGCAGCACAATGGAGCTGGCTATCTGGAGGAATGAGTGCAGGTGAGCCTGCTCCTGAAGCATAAAAGCAGGAGAACTCACCGACCAGGCCTCATGACAATGGTGCCATTGGGTAGCCTAGCTGGAGCAGTGTTGGAGAGCTCTCTCTCGTGGTGGGAATAAAGGAGAGCTGGCATGCTAACCAACTCAGATACTACCCAGGCACAGGTCTGGGGGACTGAATTGGCCTACTCAAAATCTGTATTATCTAATAACAGTCACAACACATGAAAGGACCAGTCCTGATCAAAATCTACATGATCTCTATGACACAGGGGAACAACAGGAAAATGAGGAGGAGTCCTGGTAAGGATGCGATATTGATGGTGCCACAGAAGTCAGGGCCCTCAAACCAAACCAATACTCATCTCAAGTGTAGATGTATGGACAGAGGGATATACTATGGGGCACATTGTGACATACTACAACTTCCACAATGACACGTTTTGCTATGCAACGTGTGTGTGTGTGTGTGTGTGTGTACATTTTATTTTGGGGGGAAGGTTGCAACAGTAAAGAGAAGATATAAGGGGTCCAAGAGATGAGTGAAACTGGGGGTGCATGATGTGAAACTCACAAAGCATCAGTATCAGTAAAAAGTTAAAAAAATAAAAAATTAAAAGCTAACAAATAAAATATAATTTGAAAGTTAAACAGCTCAATGTGCTGTAAAAATCAGAAATTCTGACTCTAATATCTCATATCCATGAGACAGTCCTAATTCAAAATGAACGCCTAATTTATGCTGATTTTCATTACCGCTGGAAATATAATAGGCCTTTATGCGTCTCCTTCATACTATTCCAAGCAGACAGAAAGATCCAGACAGTTTTGCCTCACTTCGTACCTGTTCTTTGTTAAAGGCAACAAAAATGCACGTGTTGTCTGCTTTGAAGAGAAAGGAGACAAGCCAGGATATGTACCAAGAAAGCCCTTTCTTAGAGTGTAAGTCACTCCTCTATTTGCTATTTTCTTTTACTGCTACTTTCTGCCTTGTTTAGATTTTGAACATTCTATATTAGCATGGTGTGGACAGAATTCAGACCTAATGATAAGAAAATCCAATTCTTGGAAAAAAAAAGTGAAATTTTCTACCACATGGTCACACATTTCAAGCTGTTATTTTCCATAAGAGCATGTTAGTGAAGCCCTCATTATCAACTAGAACAAACATTTCAAAACTTAGTTGCAGTAGAGCTTATGCTTAGTGCTAAGATGCTGACATCACAGAGCGTCAGTACAGTGGGCTCCATTCCAGCACTTCAAGACACATTGTTACTGATTTTCAATACCAATTACAGTAGCCTCCTTCAGAGCAGGAAATGTCATTCAACCATTCTCTCTATGCGTATTCGCCCCTTTGCCACTAGCAGTAATTCTAAATAATTTTGAGACCCTCATCTTTTCAACCCCAGGCCTTGTTTAATACTCAAAAGTCACTCTAAGCTAGACATTAAAATCCTAGCTATTTGAACATTGGAGAGCTAACCTGCTTTTGTGAAAATCTCAGCTCCAGAGTCAGATAAATGTCTTCCAGTGCATTTGTGCAGAGCACAGGCAAATAATATGAAACGAGTTAAGAGATTATATTTCTATGTTCCTTTCCAGCAGATAAGGTTATCCTGGGACCTATATCCTCTTCATTTCTCAGCAGGAGAAGGGGAATTAAGACTTAGTGCCTACTAGAATGCATAGCAAAGCAATTTCATGGGTAAGACAAAGATGGAGCTTGGGGGAAAAAATAGCACCACGTCTGTCTGTCAGAATTAGTGTAAGGAGGCTGCTGTGCACCAGAGGCGTAGCCCTTTCTCAAGAACCATTTCTTAAAATATAGGGATTTTCAGCAGCCGCATGACTAAGGCTAGGTGGGAAACTGAGATCCTAAATTATTCTGATAGAAGGATGAGACATAAAGAGAAAATGGGAAGATGTTAAAAAACGATCTTCATACAGAATCTGTAGGTTGAAAACAAACCACATGTTTATCTGTCAGTTGAAAATAAGTCAGGCTGACAAAACAACAATGCAGTAACAACCATGATCAATAACCATAACCACATTCATAGATTTGCACAAGAGTCTCAATGGATTTGGGATCCTGTGATTGGAAGAAGACACATATGTAGGAGGGTATGGTCATGAAGTTTGCCTAATGTAAGTGTACAAATATTGAAAAAGATTATTTAAAAACTACGTTTTGTCTACTGTACTGTCATCCTCATAAATGAAACCTAAGATTTTGGGTTTTTTTTTTGTTTCTTTAATCTTCAAAACTGATTGATCTGATGGTTGTTCAACTCTATGAACAGACTAAAAACACTCCTACTGTATGTTTTAAATGGGTACATGTGTAGGAGAATTAAAAAAAACCTCAATAAAGATGTTTTTAAAAAGCAAGATTACTTTCTGTTCAAAGATGTTGATATTTTATTCAGAGTTTTACTAGATAGCAAATAAAAACAGGTTACCTAAAAATAGAAATATACGGATTCTGAGTTTTAAAACTAAAACAACTGTCTTAGATAAAGGCTTAATCTTTTTCTTCAGTTTCCATTACAAAAACACTTTTAAGTGTTTGAGTATTTTGACTTCGTGTATGTCTGTGTACCATATGCATGAAGTGTGCATGGAAGCCAAAGGAGGACATCAGATCCCATGGGATTGGAGTTAGAGGCTGTTGGTAGAGACCATGTGCTACTGGGAATTGAACCAAGGTCCTTTAGAAAAGCTGCCAGTCCTCTTAACCACTGAGTCATTTCCCAAAATTTAAACTTTACCAAAAGTTTTTGAGAACTCCTTTAAACCCTCTTTTAGAGACTGGTTTAGTCTTATAACTATTAGAGAATAGTCTGAGGCAGCTTTTTAATCATAGCTGGTATAGAATACTCCTTTTATTGAACAAGTATCATACATAGATATAACAGCTTCCACCATGTTAAACACGCACCCAAGGTGATGGTTCCATAGGAAATTTATAAAGAATTTGGAGAAATTTGTATTTTCACGTGATTGAAACAATATACAATACACTAAAACAGATATCCTCATCACCTAAACCCCCATCCATTTCCTATTTGGAGACTAAGACCACAATGTACCATTGGAAGATTTAAAGACAATAAACCTTCCTTTCTAGAATATACTCCTTTGTACTTCATCGATACGCTCTCTCTTATTTGGAATGTAATGCTTCATATAGACTCTGAGACTGGCGTGAGATTGTTTCCTTGTTCTGCAGATTCTATAATTTATTATGAAAAAATAATTCAGTAGTACAATTCCAACCCATTGCTGCCTCCATCAAACACCCCAGGCCACTATGTTGTACTCATTATCAGTATTGAAGTTTGAAATTTTTCACGTGTATAATATTTAACAAGTAATTTATAAAACTAGGCCTTTTTCTTGATTTAGGATCTAGGAACCTGGTTCTCTCTCTCTCTCTCTCTCTCTCTCTCTCT
>NW_021604608.1:9815150-9864285 GCF_004785775.1 Grammomys surdaster | reverse complement strand
CTCCCTCTCTCCCTACATCCTTGCCTCCCCCCTCTCTCTCTGTGAGTGTGTGTGTTTCTGTAGCTTCAACAGTACCTACTGGCACAGCTTCGTGAGTGTATGTTTCAAGAGAGTGTCATTTGCATGTAGGCTTACATATATGTGCAATGCTACTGTAATTTTAAAGAAAAAAATTTGACACAAAGGTGTCTTAGTCTCTCAAAAAGGTCTGCATTGTTGTCCTCAAAATTTAGTGTTTGTAATGTGTTCTGAATACGGCTGGAACTGGATATTTCTTGACTGTCTGCTAATGCATACACTATAAACCAATTCTTACTTCCTCTTAAAGCCAGGCTCTTGCTACATTTGACAGTCTGGCTCTTCCTTTCAGCAGGAAGGGGCTCACAGTACTTACCTCCAGGTGTCTGTTCAAGTGAGTTTTATAAGATTCATCTCATAGAGGACTCAGGATGTTGCTTTGGGATTAAATTGTCCTTAGGCACACTTTGAAGTTCAGAATAAAGATCATGTAGTTTACCTCTATTCAATCATATAGATAAGGTTTTTGATTGTTTGGTTTTCTAGGAAGTCTGTGGAGAAGTCTCACTTTGTCACTGAAGTTGGTGATTCAATTTGTAAGAATTAAAACAATTGCATTCCAGAATCCACAACTTGTAAACTCAAAGGAGCATTACTCTCCTAAGATAGGAGTAATCAGAGAAAATAGCTTAAAAAAATGGACATGCTGACATGGATGAGCCATTGATCAAAATGTCTTTGAAATTATAGATTCCTTTAAGATTTGGTGTCTTCTATTCCACTATTTTCTGCACTGCCTTGTTTTAGGGTTTTTTTTTTCAGGCTTCAAAACTGAAATTTCCTGACAGAGATGCTTTCAAACAATTGTCTTTTGGATCTTACTGAAACTATCCATTTTAGTACTCCCAGAACCAAAGTATCATAGTGCTTCTCCCAAAGATACAAAGCAAATCCATCATTGAACTTTCCGGTGTAGTAACAAGTGTATGTGTGTTATTAATTATGAATCCTGTAAAAACTGGTGACTTAAAACAGCTACTGTAATTTATGCTTATATGGCTCTTAGATTCACCTGACAAATCTGTTCCAGGATGTAGAATTTAAAATAGAATGTGATTCTCCCTGAGTTGATTCATGTTTATCTCATGTCCCTTTCTCTCTGGGATTTTGGCTGAAAAGATAATATTTTACATGACAAACTTTTTTCTGTCATGTAGACTTACAAAAGAAAAAGAGCAATGACCCAAGCCTGTCTCCAGACTCTACTTCTGACCCTATCTGTTCCTCCAGTGCAAATGACACCAAGCGATTCTCAGTGAAGAATGTATGCAGAAGAATGTCTTAATAGGGTCAGATCTTTAGAATTCAGAAGAAATACCGTCTTAATAGCCAAACTCTATTCCCAGATTAGACACTTACTTTGTGTCCTAGTACAAGTCACTTGGGCTTTTCAGGACTTCCTTCCCTAAAAAATAGAATTAGCAAAGTGCCTTAGTCAGAAGGATGTTGTGAAGAAAATAAATAAATAAAAGAATTTAGAACGAATTGAATCTGAAGGAAATAATAGGTCCCAGCTGCTCAGAGAAGGGTATGAATAGTCGTAAATAGCTAAAGCAGAGGAGAAATTTGATATGCTGTTACTAGAAAATCAAGATAGAAAAGATTCACATGCCTCTCTTTCTTTTTTTCCTACAAAGAAAATGAAGATAGTGATGGGGTAAAAAGAAGGACTGCCACTGACTGTCAGTTTTGTATGGTACCAGATTTACTGCTACCATAGTGTCTTCTATTTCACATAGACCTTATCTATTCGATATGGGACAGAAAGAAAACGAATAATAAAATAACTTTCCTTTTTTCTACTTTTTTATATTTTTAATCTTTTTAAAAACGTAACTACACACCATTTTTGTCTTTTCTTTTTTCTTCTCCCTCCAGTCCCTCTTATTGAACCCCTCATACTCCCTCTTGATATTATAGTTACATTTTCTTTGTTATCATTACAAACGCATGCACACACACACACACACACACACACTTACACATATTTGTCTCAATATAGAAATCTAACCTGCAACCTGCTCAGTACATTTAATGTTTCTTGTATATGTGATTTCAGATCATAATCTCAGAAGAGAACACACTGCTGCTTCACTAATCCAGCACATCTTTCCTTATACCATGTATACTTGTATCTCTAACCCCTCATCAAAGAAGCTTTTCTTTGCAGTAAATGGGGACCATTACAGAAAAATATAATTTGTCAAAATGAGATAGCAAATGATCATGGGTTTTCCAGTCCCAACTGATACATCCACAACACAACTTCTTGACTTAACATACAGGGAGCATTATAGCAAAAGGTACAGAAAGACTATAAAAGCTGGAGACAGAAAATTTGCTGTGAGGATGGATGGGTCTGCTATAAATGATGGGGGAGCTTTACCCATGGTATCCCTAAAACATGACTGCCTGAACTAGATCTGATGAAGACATATTACCAGGTAGGCAATAATATTATCTAGCCCAACCCATAGCCAAAGGACTACAGATGACAACTTAAGAATGCTGAGAGAGTAAAAAATAGTCTTCTTTAAGGATTAGGACTCTAATTGATTATCCAGGAATGGAATTTTCCTGAAGTATAAGACTAACAAAGTCTTAAGATTTGGATTAATGAAATCTGGCAGTTCCTCAGAAAATTGGAAATAATTCTACCTTAAGACCCAGCTCTACTGCTATTTTTATACTCAAAAGATGTCCCTCCATACCACAAGGACATGTGCTTCAGTATGTTCGAAACAGTATTATTCATAATAGACAGAAGCGAAAAGCAATGCAGATGTTTATTAGCCAAAGAATGGATACATAAAATGTGGTTCATTTACACAATGGAATACTGTTCAGCTATTAAAAACAAGGACATCATGAATTTTGTAGGCAAATGGATGTAACTAGAAAATATCATCCTGGGTGAGATAACCCAGACCCTAAAGGATATGCATGGTATATATTCACTGATAAATGGATATTAGCCAGAAAGTTCATAATAACTATGATACAACCCATAGACTATAAGAAGTATAACAAGAAGAAAGGCCCAAATGAAGATGCTTCAGGCCCAAGTGGGGATGCTTCAATCCTACTTAGAAAGGGTAATAAAAATCACAGGAGGCAGAGGAAGGGAAGGACCTGGGTAGAAGAGGGGTGGGGGGAAAAGGGTCCAGGATCAGGTATGGGAGGAGATAGAAGAGAAACTCAGAGAGATCATCTGAATGGATGGGAATATAAAGCTATGGGGGCAGGGGAACCTCTAGAAAGTCCCAAAGAACTGGGGTGTGAAAGGCTCCCAGGACTCAGTGGAGATGACCTTACATGAAATGCCCAACAGTGTGAAGATGGAACCTGAAAGGACCACCTCCAGTAGATAAACAGGGTCCCCAGTGGAGAAATGGAGTCATCAAACTACCTTTCAAATTCTTTACCAGGAATTGTTCCTGACTAAAAATATATAGGTACAAAAAAACAGAGCAAAGATTGAAGGAAAGGCCATCCATTGACCAGTCCAAATTGGGATATATCTCATAAGCAGGCACCAAACCCTGACACTCTTACTGATGCCATGTTGTGCTTGCAGTCAGGAGCCTAGCATGGCTGTCCTCTGAGAGACTCTATCAGCATCTGACTGAGTGATGAGAGTGATGAAGATCCATACAGCCAACCTTTCGACTGAGGTCAGCGACCCTATGGAAAAGTTAAGTGATGGATTGGAGGAACTGAAATGATTGGCAACCCCATAGGAAGACCAACAGTACCAACTAACCCGGATAGCGGGAGCTCTCAGAGATTAAGGCACCAACTAAAGAGCATACCTGTGTTGGTTCATGGCTCCGGGCATATATGTAGCAGAGGACTGACTTGTCTAGCCTCAATGGGAGAGGATGTGCCTAATCTTGTGGAGACTTGATGCCTCAGGGAAAGAGGATGTGCAAGAGGGAGTGAGCTGAGAGTGGTTAGGTGTGTGAGGAGAGTGGGGGTAGGAAAAGGCAAAGGGGAAGGAGGTGAGGTGAAGAACTCTTGGAGGGGGGACTTGGAAAGGGGGCAACATTTGGAATGTAAATGAATAAAAAAATTAAAATAAAAATTGGAAAAGCAATCAATTAAATTGAGGTTCTTGAATTTTTATACATTAATCATTGCTTTCTTGAACTTGATTTGTATTTCTGGCATTGATTAATTAGCTTTGTACTTCTTCAAAAGCAAATCAGCTTTCTCTGGGTTTCTGAATAGGCATGAAACCAGTGACACATCTATAACATTTTGTAAGGCTTACATAATTAAAGTAAGCAGCACTGATATGTGCCACAGAGTTAATCTTTAATAGGTTAGAGTTCTCGTTTTACTTTACTTGACCTGTTTCTGATCATCACAGCCTTAAGCACGAATTTGAGTTTTCCGTTTTCGTGTCACCTTTCTGAATGTTCCTATAGAGTGGCAAAAGTTTGAGTCCAGTGTGTCTCAAAGGACAAAAAAATTTAAAGTACACAAATGTCAGAAGCCGATCTTCTTTTTCCTCAAAGAACACAACAGAAAGGGTGATTAAAAAATAAGCTGAAGGAGTTTGCAACCCCATAGGAAGAACCACAATATCAACCAACCAGACCCCCCCAGAGCTCCCAGGACTAAACTACCAGCCAAAGAGGGACCCATGGCTCCAGCCTCATATGTAGCAGAGGATGACTTTGTCATGCATCAATGGGAGGAGAGGTCCTTAGTCCCATGAAGGCTCAATGACCCAGTGTACGAGAATGCCAGGGTGGGGAGGCAGGAGTGGATGGCTGGGTTGGGGAACACCCTCATAGAAGCAGGGGGAAGGTGGATGGGATAGGGGGTTTCTGGAGGGGAAACCAGGAAAGGGGAGAACATTTGAAATGTAAAAAGATATCCAATAAAGAAAAAAATTGGGCTATGAACCTCAAAGAGGATCCTTCATTGACTAAGCCAAGGGCAGAAGGAGAGCATTTACACAAAAGGATATCATCTTTCATTGCTAGTCTGTTGATCATTAAAGTGTAGTTAGAATGGAGCATTCGGAAATCTCAATATACCCAGTGGTACCTGCTATCTGACAGGTCCTTTATTTTTGAAGAATATAAATGATATTTTCAGAAGTTTCATAGGGACAATCACTTAACACAATCAGGTACTGCTCTAACTCTGCCCATAAAACTGACCAATATAGGTTAGTGGTAAGCAATAGGTCTACCAGAGAAGGCTAGCTGCAAATTACATGCATGTGAAGCTAACCTGTATCTAACTAATCAGGGAGGAAAGGGTACAATAAAGTTCATGACCTGTAATGAATTTTTAAATGAAACTTGACAATAGCAGGAAAAATATACTGAGTGCTATATTAAGTCGCACACTTTTGAAGCCATTTGATAAGTTTGATGAATCAAAAACAGTAGCAAGGTCACCAGTCACTGCTTCTCTCATGATATTGATGTTTGTTTGAAAAATTCCATTTGATCATGATGCTGTTGCCATCTGTCACTTAAACACAGTATTGAAATTGTAAACTTCTTTCAGCCTCTCTCACATTATAGCCAAGATATTCTTGCCTTTTTGATGAAAATAGTTTGCCAGAACTAAATAAACTAAAATGATCATTCTAGAAATTATACCATATTGCAAAAGCATATCTGCATCTAGATTTTTCAGTTTTATCCATTTTCCATTTATTTACCTAGTCACTTATTTTTATTTATTTAATCAATTAAACATATGCAACATTTTTAGCCACTAGCTCAAAATCTGTATCCTGAAGACAAATATGGTTCAGACTGAAGTGGTCTTTTTCTCTTAAAGTAAAATAATGAAGTAAAACAAAAGCTAGATGGTCAAATACAATAATAAGTAAACAAAATAAAGTTAAGCACATTACTTTAGCTAAAATATTGTGTAGAAAGGTTTCAGAGATGGTTTAAGAGTTACGAGTACTTGCTACTTTTCCAGCGGATCCAAGTTCCCACATCATTTGGTGTCTCATAACTATCTCTAACTCCAGTTTCAAGGGCCTGGTGCCGTCTTTTGGCCTCTGTGGGCACTTCACACACATGGTACACATACATACGTGTAGGCAAACATTTATAAACACGAAATATATATATATATATATGGGTATACTTACTATATATGTATATGAACTTAACAGAAAACTGAGAGGCAAATGAGTTGCGGTGGACAACAGCAGCAGAGGGGAGTTATTAAATGTGTGAAATTAAATGTATTAAATGTATATATAATATATACATTTATATATATTTATATATATATTTATATATTTATATTTATATATTTATATATATATTATATATATAGAGAGAGAGAATAGGCTGATAAGTGTTTGGTCAGGAGAAAGACTATGAAAGACTATTTTATTTTCAACTTTCTTATGTGGAGAAAGAACCTGTACTATTCAGATAATGAAGAGAGTTGATATAGTAGCAACACTAGAGTAAGGAAACATCATTCCAACTATTGTGACTGAATGCTCTGGGCCAGGTTCATCAGAACACTCCACAAAAAAACATTAGAATTTTATTCAAAGTTCATGGATAAGTGTAAGCCATAAAACAGATAATGAAAATTCCATTTTACATGATCACCCAAGCTTTTGTTAGAGTGTGTGTTAACTAGAGGTCAAGGTAAAAGCAAGGAGAACAGCCAGGCGGTTCCTATAGACATCCAGGGAAGAAATGATGTTGACCTGCATGTGTATCTTAGGCTAGTGTTATAGAAGGCCACATTTAGCAGTCATACAGAACAGCTTAAATTAGCAATATAATTAATAATAGCTAAGGATTAATATTTTCTAATTCTTTCATTTTATCTGTATGGGATAGGAGATCTGAAGATTTTATGTAGTAACTCAAGATTGCAAAACTGATTCATAAAACAGATAAGGCTTGGTCACTCTATGTTCCAGTTCAATCTTCAGTTCAGATGAACAAATTTAAACAAGAATTTATGTGTGTTCTCTGAAACTTACTAATATATGTTGAATCAGAGATAGAACAAAACTGATAATTTAAATAAAATGATAACAAGCTGCCTTTATACGTCATCACAGGCCAGGTTCATTGTTACTCTACTACATGCAGCCCTCCCTAAGACAATGATATTTATCACATATCCTTCCTATAAATCAGATAACAGAGACAGTGATTTTAGGACTGACAAATCAACAGTGATAGTAACCACAAAACATACATATTTTTCATACTAAAGAATATATTCAGTATCAAGCAATAAAAATATTATTTTAAAAATATGTGTATTATGTATGTTCGGACTTTTAAATCTGAAACAGAATACTTCTACATGGAAGTTGGTAAAATAAGTCTGCTAAAATCCCACAAACTCTGAAACAATACAATATCCCTCAAAATATGTTAATATTCTTCAAACATGTTTGTCTTTATGTGTTTAAATATATAAAAGGGATTTTTTTAATTTTTATACATATTTCCTTTATTTTTACAGTGCATGAATGGACATATATTCAAACTCACTATATTTTGTAAACAGATAGCTACTTTGTTTTATATATAAATTATATCACAGTAAAGCCATATAAATAAAATGTGCTGTCTATATTGACTGCTGTGAAATACAAATACAATATGATGAAAATGTAATCCATTAACTAGAGAAGAGAAAGGATTAAAAAAAATTATAGATAACAGAATAAACTTTTAAAGATTTTTGTTTAGCTTCTCTCTCTCTCTCTCTCTCTCTCTCTCTCTCTCTCTCTCTCTCTCTGTGTGTGTGTGTGTGTGTGTGTGTGTGTGTGTGTGTGTGTATTCATAATCCAAAAGAAAACATTAGGTAACCTGGAGCTGTAGCTTCTGGAGTTAGGAGTTTCAGAAACTTGCAAGCTACTTGATTTTGGATCTCCAATCTTAACTGAGATCCTCTGCAAGGGCAGGAAATAGTTTTAACCACTAATCTATCTTTCTAGCACCAAGAATAAAAATTTATATTCCATTTGTCTAAAAAACAAAGAGAAAAAAGGAGGGAAGAAAAGAAGAAAAAAAATTCTCTCATGTTTGAATAACTATCACTATGACTTTTTGAGACAAAGTTATTTTTACCTAATTATTTTAAAATCTAATTTTGTTAAAGTGTTTTACCCATGCCCCACTTTTCAGAATGAAAGTAATATTCAAAGTCATGGGTCTCAGTATCATGTGCAGGGCAAGTGAGAGGGCTGCACTGGAATAATTGCTTCACCTGGCAACATTTTACCATTCATTGGCTCAAACAGCAATCAGAAAATGCAAATCTACATCATGGGGTGATTTCAAATTCTTGGGATACATTCAATAATTAACTGAGAGGTAGGATTATAAAGTCCATTTTCTTGTATCATCATCCATAATATTGCCAAAGACTGAGATCAATCAAACATGAACATATGTATATAATTTAACCGAATATTTTTTATTCCAGCTTTAATTTATTTACTTGAGAAAAAAAGATGTCACAACTCAATGAGTATCATTCTTCCAATAGTCCAATATAATAATTTCAAAACACACTTTTTGCTCTCATTATGGCTTAAATGTATAACACCAATCAGTATGTATGAGTTGAAGACAGAAGTTTCCAGAATCTGGTAAGCAGATTCCAAGTAGATCTATCTCTTTGGTCTGGACTTTCTTTTTGCCATGAGAAACATCTTGCAATTAATTTAGTCTTAAATTTGCAATATTTTTACTTCTCATTTAAATCTGCCTTTGAGGCTAACTTTAAAAGGGATTTTAAATAAGTAAATGATAGCTAATTTTGTTAACTATTCAGAATTAATTAATAATATTGGTTTTGGTTGTTTTTCAACACTACCTTATATTACTGACAATAAAGTCAAATTAAAAAACTGAATTTCTTTTTTCATGATGATTTAATATCACATATACATCCACATATACACACTCAGGTGTGCACACACAAATACACACATCTTTTCACAGGACCTACTACTCTTTGTGCTATCGATATGTATAGTGAGTCCTGAGTAGGTGTTAGTTTTAATTATTCTTATACATCACATATTTGAGTACCATCCTGGAATGAAGTAAAACATTTGGATTTGAAAATGCTAAATGTGTCCAGAATCAAAGAGCCAACTATCTTTATAATAGACCACCATTTCCAAACAGAGTTAAAAGAATCTGAGAAACACAAATACATGTCTAAAAATAACAGATTGTTAAATATATGTTTCTTAACTTTATTTTTATTGGTTATTTTATTTATTTACATTTCAAATGTTATCCGTCTTCCCGGTTCCCCTCCTTAAACAGTCTATTCCACCTATTAACCTTGCTTCTATGAGGGTGCTCCCCTACCCACCTACCCACTCCTGCCTCACTGCCCTAGCATTTCTCTATGTTGAGGCATCAAAGCCTTTACAGGACAAAGGTCCTCCCCTCTCATTGATGCCACATAAGGTCATCCTTTGCTACATATGCACCTGGAGCCATGGGTCCCTCCATATGTACTCTTTAATTGGTGGTTTAGTCCCTGGGAGCTTTGGGGTATCTGGTTGGTTGATATTGTTTTCCTGTGAGGTTGATAACCCCTTCAGCTCCTTCAGTCCTTTCCCTAATTCTTCCATTTGGGTCCTTGCACTGATGGTTGGCTGCATGCATCCACATCTGTATTGTTCAAGCTCTGGCACAGCCCCTCAGGGAACAGCTACACCAGGCTCCTGTCAACAAGCACGTTTTGACATCAACAATAGTAACTGAGTTTGGTGTCTACAGATGGGACGGGCAATCTCCTGATGGCCTTTACTTCAGTCTTTACTCCACTCTTTGTCCTTGCATTTCCTTTTGACAGGAGAAATTCTGATTTTTTTTTTAGATGGGTGGGTAGCTCTATCCCTCAACTAGAAGCTGTGCCTATCCACTGGATATGGTCTCTACAGGTTCTCTCTCCTTTTTGTTGGGGTTTTTCAGCTAATGTCATCCCTGTTGGATCCTGGGAACCTCTTGGGTCCCTGTCATCTTGGACTTTCTAGTGGCTACCCCCAGTTCTCCATCCCGACTGCTACACACCTCTGTTCAAATTCCTGACCCTCTGTACATCTCCCCCATCTCTTCCCACACCTGATCCTGCCCCCTTTTTTTCCACTCCCTCTCCTCTCTTCCTCCCAAGTCTTTCCCATTTTCAACCTCATGTGATTATTTTGTTCCCCCTTTTAAGTAGGACTGAAGCATCCACACTTTGTTCTTCCTTCTTCTTGGGTTTCATATGGTCAGTGAGTTGTATTGTTAGTATTCCAAGCTTTTCTTTGCAACTCTTAAATTTTGAAATTTCAGTCAAATATTTGCTTTCACATTCATTATGTGGCCAAGGATAAACTTGAACTTCTGATCCTTCTACCTCTGCTACCCAGGTGCTGGGATTGCAGTCATGTGCCAGCACACTTGGTTTATACAGTGCCTGAGATCAAATCCAGAGATTTATGCATGCAAAGCAAGCATTCAGACAACATAGCTACATTACAAGCAGTCTTAAATATTTAGAATATGTTTATTCTTTCCCTGTTTCCCACCCATCAAATATTTTGTATAAGCCCAATCATTAAATCTTTTGAAGACAGTACATATTATTACCATCTGAATATAAAGAAGAATTACAATGTAGACCCATTAGAAGATTGTAATAACTCTTATTAGTATTTTATAAGTCCAGGAATTAACAGAGTGCCTGGCTCACAGAAAATCAAAAGTATGTGTTGAATTATTCAAATAATGGTATTACCATTGACATAAATTATTAGCAGGTCATTATTTTATTATATCATCAACATAAATTACTAGCATTTTTATTATTTCATGATGTTTTCTATGCTATGTTTCTTGACAGGAGCCAGATTTATGCCTGCATTTTTAAAGAGTAATGCAGTAGAAGACTTAATATGAGGAAAGCAAGTCTGAAAATTCAAAGGCAGATGGAGGATTTGAAATATCCATTAAAAGACACCTCATTTTAAGTTTAGTTTTAAATAATCAGCCACCCCCTGGAGCTCCCAGGGACTATAGCACCACCCAAAGAGTATACATGAAGGAACCCATGGCTCCAGCCGCATATATGGCAAAGGATGGTCTTCTTGGACATAAGTAGGAGGAGCAGCCCTTGAGCCTGAGGGGATTCGATGCTCCAGTGTAGGGGAATGCCAGGGCAGGAAGGCAGGAGTGGGTGGGTGGGTGGTGGAGAGGTAGGGGGAGGGGCGATAGAATAGGGGGTTCCAGAGGGGAGACCTGGAAAGGGGATATCATTTGAAATGTAAATAAGAAGATACCCCATAAAAGAAAAATAACAAAAAGTGTATATATAATCGATAATATTCATATATATCTGTATTCATATGTGTATTCACAAATAAGTAATTTAAATAAAGTCACACTACTTAGAAAAATAATGGCCTTCCCAAGAGCCATAAACTATCTAACAAAATCCCTAGTGTCAGGCATGGGAAACCTCCCTATGAATAGTTCTGATATTCCCGAAACAAAATAGATAAATTTCCTTAGGTTTCCTCCTAGAAGTTGAAGGTAAATCTCTAACATACTTCAGATACACTACTTGGAGAAATCAAGCTGGAGCTGACTTGGTAGCCTCTGTGCTGAGGAGTAGCTCTCATAAATTTAAAGGTGATTTATAAGCTGCAAATAGGGACAAGTAACTAATAGCCTCATTGAACTATAAACACGGTGAAGCATGACGGTGACCAACATTGATGACCAAGCAATATCTATCCAGTAGTTCAATAGTGATGTTCATAGACAGTAAGTGATCAACAACTCTCTAATTGGACTTTGAGCTGGCTCAGCAGCAGGAAAATCATGCTTAGTACACAGAGACAACTACTTGGGGCTCACAGGGTCACAAAAGCTAGAGAAAAATCTGCTAGTACAATGTCTCTAAACCAGTATAATTCCAAACTGCCTTCTAAATACTTAGCCTTATAGCCACAAATGAATATAGTTCTAATTGTTCATGAAAAAAGCTTATTTTTGCCTCAGACAAAGATCATTAAAAAAAGCCATAAGCAATTAAAATGCAGAGAACAATTGACCATGGGCTGCCCAACTCAAACAATACAGCTTCTACACCTAAGACTAAGGAGACACCATGGAAGAGAGGGGTGAAAGATGTAAGGGCTAGAGGACAAGGGGATCTGCTATGAGATACTATCTTCTATTTATGACATGGAAATTGCACTTATGAAGTCGCAATAGTGTTACTGTTTATCTAAGATCTACATAGTGATACCACCAGTTGGTAGGCCAACATGAATAGGTGAAATATCACACAGACTTATCCTTGGACGACGAAATACTAACAATTAATGGTTATGGAGACAGAAAATTGTTTTACTCCTGGTATGAACTCCATAATAGATTATTCAATTTTAAGCAGTCATCCAAAAATTCATACACACGGAAACACCAAGTACATATGAAACAATAATAATTAACGGAATAATGGGTTTGAGAGGGGGCATGAGAAGAATGAGAAGACAATGAGCTTAGTATGGAAACTATGTAAGTAGGTACTCATGTATGAAACGCTCAAAAATAAAGAAAAAAGTCAAGAAAATAAAAAATAGAAAGTTACATGACTACATGGGTATGTCAAAACAAGCAATCTATTTGGAAAGAAAGGTTGTAATAAACCCATCTCTCTGAAACTTCTTATTCGCCTCGTGTAATATGTACATGATTAGCCACAATTTTAATACCAGATCTGTAAATACTCATTGAAGGTAAATAGGTTTCAAAATGTTAATAAACATTTTCTACTATAAAAACAACATACATTGAAAGCATTTTATTAGCCCCTAACTATTTCTATTTCAGTATGTTTTTAAAAAATGAACCACTGGGCTAGAGAATTGGCTTAGTGAGACACTCCTCTTGCAGAGGACTCACGTTCCTTCTCCTACTATGAATGTCAGTGGGCTCATGGCCCCCTACAGCTCTAGCACCTAGGGAGATCCAATAACTCTGGCCAATTCCCCTTCTCATGTGCACAGACCCAGACAAACATAGACAAGCATAGCTTAAAAATAAGTCAAAAATAAATAAAACACTAATCACTAGTGAGAGTTTAGATTGATTTCAAATTTTTCATGTATGATTTGGTCCACAAAACTGGCATACAATGACAGTTTCAAATATTTTACTTAAACTCTTAGGAAATATATTTATAATTTGAGGGGAGTTAGTAGACTAGAAATAGTAGCCTTTGGTTGTATTTTGCTTTTATTATTGTGTTCTCTGAGCATTCAAATATTGGTGTCAGAATAGCTTGAATTATTCAGTCTTATTCTTTCTCTAAATATCATCACTGTGATTAACAATCATGTACTGTGAAAGATTTAAGGCCCATTCATTGTGCAAAGCTGAGTTCATGCTCAATGCTATTATCAACACTGGTATGAAAATAAATTTAGGCTCATTTGTTTTATATGGCTACTTGCAGATCACTTAGCTCAAATGTTGACAAATATGGTAGGGCTGATGTACGACTCTGGAAGCTTCCTCCTGCACAATTATCTGGAGGACCTTGATATCAGTCTTTTTTTATGATGTCATTATGTCAGACAAAAAGTAGTCAAGGGGTCTGAGAAATTTCACTGCTTCAAACAAATGGAAAGACAGCTAGAAACTTTCTAAAGCTGTTATTCAGGTTTGGGACCTCTACCTGCTCACAGCTCACAGAATGAGTTCATCAGCATGTAATGGATGATTGATGGGGAGAGTAATGGTCCCACAACAAATGGCATAGAACGAGGAAAGTGTGTCTGGCAGGAAGTCTTGTACATTTCATCTGTGCATTTTGTTCCCATTAGGAGAAAGCAATTTTGTCTCTCTCTCCCTCTCCCTTTGCGCTTATTAAATAGTAAAACAAGAGTGGCATACATCATATGAACATTCATTTAGGACATCATTACACAGAAAACTTCATAAAATTATTAATTCCCAGAAACCACTTTTGATTATTTTGAGTCAGTCAATTTTGTGTGTGGCCCAAGACATCCTATCTTGAATAAATAAACCAGACGATTCTTTGGCATTTAGCTTGAAGGCTGGCTTTTGAGAACTAGAGGTCTAGATGACCCAGTAAATAGCCCCTAGAAAAGTACAGAGACACTATACACATAGTTTAGCTCCATTGCCCATAATAGAAATTCAATACTTTAAGTCTGAATTGGTCATTTGCTCGAACTGCTCAAATTGTGAAAAATCTGTAAAACCTAGTATGTTTGAAAATTGTAGAGCCAACTGCAGTTTCTCTGTCTTTAAACTTTAAATCTTTGTGAATGTTCATCCTCAAATATCTTCAGATTCTGACCTCATTGGTGGATTTTTTTCTCATACTGTGGTAGCTTTCATGAGCTTTATCTTCTCACATCTGAATTGGTTTCTTGAAAGGCTTAATGTGACGATAAAATGAGAAAATATGAATCAATGCAGACAAAAGTGATTTTTGTCTCTCTTTGGTATCTAGTAATTTACTCTCAGTATGCATGAGAGCCTTGTGAATAAATTAAAGGGCAATTCCAAATTATGTATTGATTTTTATACAGCATAAAACAAGACCATGGATTTGATGGAGACCATTATAAAAGGTCATAAATCTCAAATGCTGAAAAATGATGAAATTTGAAATACAACATTCGGTAGTAAAAAATGCAGTGGCTCATTTTCTCTGAAACATAAGAACACAAACTATTGTGGACTGTTAAAATAACTCTTAAGCAGTTGCTAACAGAGATACATAAATTCTTAAAAGCTTTAGGCATTTTTCAAACACACCCCGACACCATTCTATGAAGAAAAAAATTCAGCGAGTATATACTCTATCATTTAGTGACTTTTACTACAAAAATCATATAATAGTAACTAGTGATATTACAATAGCATTGGGCAGATCTATATTTAGATCTTAGGATCTTTCTCGAAGCAAAGTTGCCATGGATGGAGCTCTGCCGAAACCAATATGTGGTCCACTGAAAAAAATGGAGTAGCAAATAGAAACAATCTAATATCAAACATGTTTCTGTGTGATAAAACCTGAAAACAAAGACAGGACTGTCAAGCAAAAGCATAAAATCCATTTGGTAAATATAAACATCTGTCTCTCAGTATTTTAAAAAGATTATTCATGTAAGCATGAATGCACAGGTATGTGTAAGCCCCTGTTAGGAGTAATATTTATTTAGTCATCTGGTATCCAGGCTGCGTGCTTGTCAGTGCAGTTTTGTATGGACTAGATTTCTAGGTCTTTCATTAATTTTTTCCCTATTATTTATTATTAATTTGAATATGTTCATTTGTAAGCAGTGGTAGAGAAATGTGGCTATATGTTTCCTGCTTTTTGCTGGTTCTGATGATATCTAAGGAAGACGGTTTAAAAAATATTTAACTAAGACTGCTGGACATGCAGGAGCTATTGGAATGACTACAAACCCTAAGTCGTTTGTTGTGTTGTTATTGGAACAAAGCAAAATATGTTTAAATAAAGCTGTTACAAGCAGCAGCACTTGAGCCAGAAACCCAGGGAATGAAGCATCTTCTAGTCACAAAAATGTGAACAATGCATTAATTTCTTCATTAGAGGTGTGGGGAACCAGGAAAGAAGAAATGGCATGCATTTAAGGATCCTACAGTCAACAGCATCAACAGAGATTTAGAGCTATAGTGTAATCTGTGCAAATATTAAGTATCTTTTATAAATTTGCATAATGGCTAAAGGAATAAGCAAGTTCATATATCACAGGGTGGCTTCCCATTACACAAGGGGTTGTCAAGGTTGCTTTTACACACAGAGACATGGTTGAGTTGGACTATTGGCTCTACTCTATGCTTAGTACTGTAACTCTGTGGTGCTGTACAAATAAATACTGTTTTATAACAAGAGCCTAACTATGACTGCTCTTCATTTTTCCCTCAACTTATGGTAGTAACTAAATGTAATTAGGAACTCTGAATGTTAATAACATCATGAATGAACTGAAGGTTAGGTGCCTGAAGAATTGACTTTTATGAAATGGACAAATACATTGTAATCAAAAATTAACATTCATTAACATAAATGCTTATTCTTGGCTTGCCAAAGCTATTTTCTAAACCCTACAACTTCAATTGTCTACTTGAACTAAATCCCACTAAACAAATCAGTTAATAATAAAAAATACCTGAATCTATTATTTGTCTTTAGATCTTATTTTGTGAAATGGTTTTATGCTATTATCTTCAGAAAAATGGGTTAGGAATAAATACATAAATAATAACTTTCTTTCATATAATTTGCTAATGAAACTTGAAATATTAGTTTTAATTAGGATACAAGCAGAATAGCTTTAAACATACAAAAATAAAACACCACCTCTTACTGAAGCAATATTGGTAATAAACACTTGCCTGGGAGAAAAAAGAAAATCATTGCTTTTTTTGTTTGTTTGTTTGTTTTGTGTGTGTATGTGTGTGTGTGTGTGTGTGTGTGTGTTTTAACAGTGTCCTCTGGTAGGTTTCTGATTATTTTGATTCAGTGGATGGCTCCACATCCATGACTATTTGAGTAACACTAGCTAGACTTATCTAGGGGTTACCAAGCAAAGAAAAACATTAAATTGGTAGGGTGTGCAGTAGATAAGATAGAGGCAGTTGGAAGGGAAAATGGGGTAGATTCTATCGTATTTCAGTGGTGTGTGTGTGTGTGTGTCTGTGTGTGTATGTGTCTGTGTGTGTGTCTGTGTGTGTTTTACTCACAAAGAATTTTCTTTAAAAAGGAAAATATGGAAATTAATATCCTGGAAGAAAATGTGTCATTCCTGGAAGAAAAAATATGTATGAAATGTCTCTAAATTCAAAGTTAATAATTGGTGTTCTACACAAATACTAAATCTAAGATTTCTGTATTCTCATTTAAGTTACCACTGCTCAAATTTGAATATTAGTAACTGATAGATTGTCTAAGAAAATCAAAACTTCCTTATCTTACATGAAATTGACATAAAAATGTCAAAAACTCAGGAACAATTTGATTCACAGAGGGGCAAATAAAATGGCATATGTATTGTGTGCCTTTACATAAATATCAATTCAATCTGCACATTTTAAAACATGACAGGGTTATAAAAATCAAAATATATACAGAACAGGTCACTATCATGTCTTAACCCTGTTACATTTAATTACCTGTTGAGGTTTAGAAAAAAATATCCCTTTACTAAGCATGTAAACTAACAGGTAAAACTGAGCTCAAAGAAATGTTACCTCACTCAGGATGATAATTTCTAGTTCCATCCATTTACCTAGGAACCTCTCGAATTCATTGTTTTTAATAGCTGAGTAATACTCCATTGTGTAAATATACCACATTTTTTTAATCCATTCCTCAGTTGAAGGACATCTGGGTTCTTTCCAGCTCCTGGCTATTATAAATAAGGCTGCTATGAACATAGTTGAGCATATGTCCTTATTATATGTTCGAGCATCTTCTGGGTATATGCCTAGGAGTGGTATAGCTGGATCCTCGGGTAATGCTATGTCCAATTTTCTGAGGAACCGCCAGACTGATTTCCAAAGTGGTTGCACCATCTTGCAGTCCCACCAACAATGGAGGAGTGTTCCTCTTTCTCCACACTCTCGCCAGCATCTACTATCACCTGAGTTTTTAATCTTAGCCATTCTGACTGGTGTGAGATGGAATCTCAGGGTTGTTTTGATTTGCATTTCCCTGACGACTAAGGATGCTGAACATTTCTTTAGATGCTTCTCGGCCATTCGAGTTTCTTCCGTTGAAAATTCTTTGTTAAGCTCTATACCCCATTTTTTAATAGGGTAATTTGGTTGTCTGGAGTCTAATTTCTTGAGTTCTTTGTATATATTGGATATTAGCCCTCTATCAGATGAAGGATTGGTGAAGATCTTTTCCCAATTTGTTGGTTGTTGTTTTGTCCTATTGACAGTGTCCTTTGCCTTACAGAAACTTTGCAATTTTATGAAGTCCCATTTGTCAATTCTCGATCTTAGAGCATATGCCATTGGAGTTCTGTTCAGGAACTTTTCCCCTGTGCCCAAGTATTCGAGGCTTTTCCCCACCTTCTCTTCTATTAGTTTCAGTGTATCTGGTTTTAT
Organism: Grammomys surdaster; assembly: GCF_004785775.1. Taxonomy (NCBI): domain Eukaryota; kingdom Metazoa; phylum Chordata; class Mammalia; order Rodentia; family Muridae; genus Grammomys; species Grammomys surdaster. The sequence continues at coordinate 9,846,043 of NW_021604608.1, read as the reverse complement.
GTGGAGGTCCTTTATCCACTTAGACTTGAGCTTTGTACAAGGGGATAAGAATGGATCAATTTTCATTCTTCTACATGTTGTCTTCCAGTTGAACCAGCACCATTTGTTGAAAATGCTGTCCTTTTTCCACTGGACAGTTTTAGCTCCTTTGTCAAAGATCAAGTGACCATAAGTGTGTGGGTTCATTTCTGGGTCTTCAATTCTATTCCATTGATCTTCCTGCCTGTCTCTGTACCAATACCAGGTAGTTTTTATCACTATTGCTCTGTAGTACAGCTTGAGGTCAGGGATGGTGATTCCTCCAGAAGTTCTTTTATTGTTGAGAATAGTTTTCGCTATCCTGGGTTTTTTGTTATTCCATATGAATTTGAGAATTTCCTTTTCTAACTCTGTGAAGAATTGAGTTGGGATTTTAATGGGGATTGCATTGAATCTGTAGATTGCTTTTGGCAAGATGGCCATTTTTATTATATTAATCCTGCCAATCCATGAGCATGGGAGATCTTTCCATCTTCTGAGATCTTCTTCAATTTTTTTCTTCAGAGACTTGAAGTTCTTGTCATACAGGTCTTTCACTTGCTTGGTTAGATTCACACCAAGGTATTTTATATTATTTGCAACTATTGTGAAGGGTGTCATTTCCCTAATTTCTTTTTCAGTCTGTTTATCTTTCATGTAGAGGAAGGCTACTGATTTGTTTGAGTTGATTTTATAACCAGCCACTTTGCTGAAGTTGTTTATCAGGTTTAGGAGTTCTCTGGTGGAAGTTTGGGGGTCACTTAAGTATACTATCATATCATCTGCAAATAGCGATATTTTGACTTCTTCCTTTCCTATTTGTATCCCTTTGACTTCTTTTTGCTGTCTAATTGCTCTGAGTGAGGTAAGCCAATCACAAAAGAACACACATGGTATTCACTCACTGATTATTGGATATTAGCCTAGAACCTTGAAATGCCCAAGATGCAACTCACAGGCCACATGAAGCCCATAAAGAAGGAAGACCAAGTGAGGGTGATTCGGTCCTTCTTAGAAGGAGCAACAAAATACTCAAGGGAGCAAATATGGAGACAAAGTGAGGGACAGAAACTGAAGGAGGGGCCATCTCAAGACCACTCCACCTGAGTATCTATCCCATGTGCAATCACCAAAGGTAGATGCTGATGTGGAAGACAGGAAGTGCATGCTGATAAGAGCCTGATATGGATATCTCCTCAGAGGCCTTCAAGAGTCAGACATATTCAGAGGCAGATGCTCACAACTAGCCATTGAACTGATCATGGGGTTCTCAATAGAGGAGTTAGAGTGAAGACTGAAGGAGCTGAAAGGATTTGTGGCACCATGAGGAGAGCAACAATACCAACCAACCACAGCTCCCAGGGTCTAAACCACCAGCCTGGGAGCACTTAGGGGGGGATCCAGGGCTTCAGCTGAATATGTAAAAGTGGAGGGCCCTGCTGGGCATAGGTGGAAGAAGAGAACCTTGACCTCATGAAGGCTGGATGCCCCAGGGGGTGGGAATTTTGAGGGTGGGGAGGTGGGATTGGGGAGGGGTAGATAGAGGTTACATCCACAGAGAAAAAGGAGGAGGGGCGAGGGGATTGGGGGTTCCGAGGGGGTGGTGGGGGATGGGGTAAGAAGACAACATAGGAAATGTAAATAAATCATCCAATAAAAAAAAAAAAAAGAAATGTTACTTCTGCAACAATCAGTTAAACCCAAGAGCTGGAGTAGAAGAGAAAAATGGATGTCATTTATTCATATGGTCACTTAACACTTGACCATTGTTAACACTCTTGCATTTGCACATAAGAAAAATGTGTAAAGTAAAACTTGCATAATTATGGTAATATCTGCCACCTGTACCACAGTTATATGCCTCAGATGCCTTGAAAGCAAGGTCAGTTATAATTATCATGCTATTTCTGCTACAAGACTTGCTTCTTTGCTGACATTAAAGGGCACATGAGCTCCTTGCTGTGAGATCGCACAGTGCAAAGATTACATAAACAAATGTAAGTCACCATGAAAATCTAGTTTAGTACACTTTTTATCACACTTTATTTCATGCTTCTAAATATCCAAAACTCTCTAAATGTATACTGTATGATCTCACTAACCAAGAGAAGATTTGACATTATTATCTTTACACTCAAATATGAATGACCCCCACACTACTTAAGTCCTACCTTGGGTTATCATCAGCATCTGAATTTACACACGACCAAAGAGAAGTTTGCCAACCACAGTGAAAGAAGAAAATAAAAAGTTTCCTTCAAAAGCAATTCAAGAATTTAGAGTCAGATGATACAATATTATTTAGAAACAAAAGTACATTAGAATATTCCAGGTCATATATTCTTCAGTATGTCTTACCAATGAACAACATGATCGAGATATGCCAGACAGATACTCAGACATTGCATAAATATGATAATAATACTTGTCAACTATTTTCCTATACAAACATGAAATCTAATTATGGGAAATTCCTACAAGTAACTATCTTCATGGTAGAAGTTCTTTTAGTATTTAATAGACATTCTTTCTGTATATAGCTATGTCTTATAAAAAATGCTAGCTAGTCAATGTTTATTTATATAAAAAACATTGTATGCCCGCATCCAAGATTTATGGCAAAATGGTTGTGGTGAAACTCTCAGGTTATCATCTAAATGCTACTATCCATAAGACGCAGTGACATCTAGAAATTTTTAAAAGGTCATAGAGTACAGAAAAAAAGATTATGTTGCTTGAATATCAGTGAGTATTAAGTGTTATGGTTTCCTAATTAGTGTAAACGATTCTCAGGCATTGTAAACATCCTAAGAGTAAGAAAGGCTCGGGCCATTTTCATGGTTGCTTTGGGCTAGTGTTTTGGCTCTCTTGCTAACTTTTTTTTAGCTTTGATTTATTGGCTAGTATTTTAAGATTCTAAAATGTTGGAAAACTTCTGAGGGGAATCAAGAAAAATGAAGTGAGAAGAGCAAGAAGAAAAGAGGGCTTAAAATAACTATTGGTTATATAAAATGACTTATGTCTTATTTGCATCTTAACTTCAATTGGTGAAAATTTTGATGTCGAAGTAAATTCAAATAAAATTAAAAACCATCATAATTTCTTCTCTCATATGACACTGAAAGAGCAATTGATTTCCTGCTACATTTGAACACTTTGCAAATATTTAGAGAAATGTAATTTACGTTTTGTGTAAAACTTATTAAAAACTTATATTTTCACATACAACCCATATAAAAAGGTATGTTATGGTAAAACTTCAACATTCAATGTATGTCTTCTTTATTTCAATGACTATATCCTAGGCATAGTCATTATGATGTTATCAAAGTTGGGCAATAATCTTGTCATATACAACAATGAAATTACAATTTCACAAATCAAAATTCCAATATTCCAGCAGTACTACTTACTAGAAGTAAGATTGGATAAGAGACGTTAGTTCTTAGTCCCTTTATTTTCAAAATGGTTGAGGTATCATTAAGATAGTGTTGAATATTTAGAACAGTTAGTGCAGTAGCTGTGACTGAATGATCCGCTGTACAATAAATGTTTAAGTTTTCATCTTTTAACATAATGTTTATGCAATGAAAGGTTTAAATATGCAAAAGTGGTGAACACTAAGATTTTGTAGCAGAGAAAATCCTAAATAAATAAGTGATCTTGTCTTCTCATTATTATTATAGTAATATGATATAGTACCTTTTCCATTGCCATAAAACTGAAAAGAACTTCTACAATTTGAACTCAAACACGCATCAAGGATAGATTTTGGTATGTCAAAGCAAACTATGCCCAGAGTCAGATCCTGACACAGAAATGTCACTGTGAATTTTTGCCAAATACAAACCACTGTAAGCTACACAGCATGGAAAGGTTTTATAAAGATAAACCAAACCACTTAAATAAGCAAACAAAAAGAACAAAATAAAGCTTGTAGATAGCTATCCTTCTAAACTTTAAGAATTGACACTATTTTTAGTCTACCCAACTTTCTGTTTAAATGTTTGTCTCCAAATACTATTGTTCTGTTCTAGCCTCAAGAAAATTATACACCTCATTTCCCTAAAAGCTTCATTTTGAGCTAGGACATGAATATTTCTTCAGGCTACATTTTTCAAAATGAGCATCAGAAGAAGTCATATTTTCTACTTTTGATATAAACTCATTTTTCTTTCCATATTTAGTATTAGTAATTTTAGCGAGATTTGGTGGGACTTAAGACTACAAAATTGTAAGCTTAGTGATCTAAATGCACTTGGCATCATATAAAAATTTTCTTTATGAAGTCGTAACTTCAGATTATATTTGCTTTAAAATATGATTTGTGATATAGTTTGGGTTGTAAATATTTAGAATAGCTAATAATATCTACTATTTAAACATTAGTTTAAAATATACAACATTGTAAATGAGCAATTGCAATGGATCTTATACAAGTGACCGAGAATAGTAATTCCAAACCTAGTTTTAATTTTCAATGATACCTTAGCTATATCATCTTCCCTATGCTTATTCAAAAATAATCTCTCTCCTATAAAATTAAAGAATGTGGATTGATGAACAATGATATTTTTTAACTCAGCATTTTGTGATGTGGCAAAGATGAGCTCCAAAATAGTCAACATGATTTGTAGCTTCAGCAGGTATTTCAGCATACACTGAGCCAACCATTATGCTCAAAGAAGGAAATATAAGTAGGAGGGGTAAGGAAAAAAATTCATAAAGTAACTAGAATTTCTGGGATTTCCATGTTCTGAGAGAAGTATCCAGGTATTTCTCAAGCCACATATCACTTCTGTAGGATCACTTGAAGGATAGAGAAGTCTCATTTCTTGAATGAATGGATGAATAGATGGACAGATGGGCAAATACACACTGAATCTTTTGAAATTGCTAGAAAATTCTCCAAATTACACCTCTACTAGAAGAATTATGAAAGAAATTAGTTGAATTGGTGAAACAGATGGAACAGGTGGGCCTGAGAATGGGGTATGGTAAAACAAGTAATAATCCTAGTATTCAGAAGGCAGACACAGGAGCTATTCCACAAGGTCACATATAGGTTGATATAGACAGCTAGTTCCCCTGGACTACATATTTGGACTGGCTTTAGTTATCTTTCTAATACTGTGATAAGACACTGTGACCAAGGCAACTTTTAGAAAAACTAGTTTATTTGGGGTTTACAGTTTCAGAGGTGTAGATTCCATTATCATCATCATGACAGGAAGCATATCAGCAAGCAGCCAGGCATGGTGCTGAGGCAGTAGATGAGAGTTAACAACTTGAAACACAGTCATGAGACAAAAAGAGAGAACGATGGGAATGACTCAGGACTTTGAAACCTAAAAGGCTTCCTCCAGTGATACAAAGACTCTAACAAGGACACGCCTCCTAGTCCTTCTTAGACAGTTCCACCCAATAACATCCAAGTACTCAAACATATAAGCTTATGGGCTTCACATACATACTTCAAACCACCACAGACCCTATCTGTGCAACGAAGAAATAAATAATAAAATAGTAACAAAGAACTTGACTAGACTAAACACAAGCAAAATTCATTGATTCTAGCAACAATAGTCTTAAGAAACATAGGCAGACACCAGAAGTGAAAGTCTCATTTTTATGAGAATATTGCAAAGATATTAGAAAAATTTCATCTCAACTAGCAAAACAATCAGTCCACTATAGAGTGGCCTTTACTTTATAAATACAAATAATTCTTATTTTTAATGAAAGAAGGTTTTAAGACTCTAATTAGATATTTGATACATTTTTCACTGACATTAGCATACTCTTGGCTGTCTAAGTCTTTCTTCATTAGCTATGATGTGTCTGTAATACAGTGACACAGATATGTTTTTTGACGCCTGTATTTAAGTCTTGGGGAAAAGATAACATCATTTATGAATGTTCTGATTACTAGTAAATGTTAAGGATGATTAAACACAAGTCTTTGACAGAATTTTAAGGATAAGTAGTTGAAGACAGTCAGAAGTACCAGAATGCTTCCTTATTGCTATATTGTCTAAAAAGTTAAGGAGGAAAATGTGATCTCTTATTTCTGAAATATCTATACTTAAGCAGTATTCATCATAATATATAAGAAAATAAACAATTTACAGAAGCTAATCAATATGGATGTCCTTTAGGATCTTCAGATGTCCTTGTTAATTTCTGATTTTTTTTCAATTTATGTCTTTGATAGGTCTCTTCAGGGCTTTGATTTCTACCTCAATCACAAATGGGGCAAGAGCAAAGCACTGTCTTCTGAATACAACAGAACTACTGCACTCATGATTTCATAGGAAATTTGGTGGCCTGCACAAAACAAACCACTCAACATTCTAGCATGATCCAGGGAGGGTTGCATGAGTCTTCACACCTAACTATGCTCTAGTTGATGATTTCTGGAGGGAGGAACATCACTTTTCCTTAAAATTTGACCCAGGGAAGGTCAATTATGCTACTGCAACTAGCCCCAGTCATGAATATATAAACTGCACAAATAAACCCACAAATCTCTGGGTTATTAAAAAGAGATAGGGGCACAAGTTTGGGGTGTATTTGGAAAAATGATGAATCTTGGAGCAATGGAAATAAATATGATCAAACTATATTGTGCAAAATTGTAAAATGATACAAATATACTGTTATAAAAATAGAACATCACACCTAATATTGATGGAGTTAGTACTATTAGTTGGTCTTAAATCTTAAATCTTTATAAATCTGTATTCCAGTTTTGAAGGAGTACTTCAGTGGTAAAGTCGGTCCTAGCAAGGCTTCATCCCTAGCACCTTGAGTGAAAAAATATTATTTCAAGTCACTTGTGTTGATTTTTGTTGTGTGTATTTTGCTTCAAGCTATTACTTTAACACAATAAAACCAGTTGCCACTAGGAAAAGCTGAGGAAGACAGACTTCCTACCTATCATAGAAGCCAGTCTTGTCACCTGTGCTTTGAGACTGCCACATGAGTCTTGAGAAAGGCTGTCAGAAAAGCAGACAGACCAAGCCCTAAACCCTTAGGCAATGATTTGTGCTTGGTTCAGCAGGCCAGATACAGTCCAAGTGCTTTGGGCTCTTCCTAGGGCACAAGGGCAGGCTAAGAGATTTATAAATAGTGCAGAATATTATAGCCCGTAGGGCAATCATTATATATCTAACTCTCTTACAGTCAAAAGCAAAATCTTGAAGCTACAAGATACTCAGTATTAGCTCAATGTGGTTGATTAGTGGAAGAAGTCCAACTTCATTTCTTGAATCTACATTTCAAAATGTGTTCCAAGAATTTACATAGATAAGTTTTATGGAGATGAGTAGGGTATATAGGCATAATTTATAGGCAGAGTCCCTATTTAAAAATAAACAAGGAAATCATAAGCATTATTTAACTTCTGGATCATTCTTTTCAGTTTCCAAATTTCGATCTGAAGCATTTAGCAAGCACTGTAAATGGCTCTTGCCAAAACTAGATTTGAAATACTAGGAATTGTACCTTTGAACTGAAAAACAATTATACTTCATGTAAAATCCAGAGGGGAAATAAAATCCATTAGTCATAGATGTTGGACCATGCACTTAAAGATGCAGTTCAGGATAGTATTCAGAAGTCATAGACATAGGATAAAGTAGCACATCCAGGAAATGTGTTCCTGGATGAATTCAGGGTCTTTTCAACATACCTACTATGTCAATCAGTGAATTATCTGGGTCTTAGTTTTGGAGGATCAGAATCAAATATAAATTTCAATTAGTGTAAGACTAACATAAGCAAAGTAACATAAACTTATGAAAGGCTTCCATGAATCACAAGAGGAGGTAATACGGACCACTCTTGCCTTAGTGTTTAAACATAACTCTCCATACTACATACTCTCCAGAATGACAATCCACTCACAGTGATCCCATGATCACTAAAATGTGCCCAACCCTCTATTAAGACACTTGCCTTCCTCTTGTATGTTCTTCCAATTTTTTTTGAATGACATCTGTATAGTAACATGTAAACCAAACCCCATGTGACCAAACTACATAAGGAAACTCTACCTAAAATACCAAACAGTGCCTATGTTTGTCTCAATTTTGAGGAAAGATTTTTCTCAGTGAAAAGCTTTTATGAATCAGGTCATCATTTTATTCTGGTTCTAGTTATACATGTCCAATTCAGATGCATATATTCACTTTTTTTTTTAAAGTGTAGATTCTCATTTGTAGAAAAAAATATTTCTATGTAAAGCCTGGACAATCCAAGACTAATGCAAGGCTGGTGCTTAAGCAAAATAATCATGTGACCAATAATATCAATGAAAATTAAAATATAACAGAAAAACAAATGTAACTTTTTGTAAATTTCCTTCATTGCCGATCTTTTTTTGGCTAATTGTTTGCAAATTTTAATATAACTTCAGTTAAGTTATATTTAAAATTTACAAACCAATCTTTAGCATCCTTAGCTAAAAAGAAAAACTGGTGTTTGCATGGTGATATTGCACAAAGGAGCCACTTGTGAAGAAGTAATGCATTAACTGCTAAGAAATCAAATTCCTCACAAGACATTGAAGGTTATATTTGCCTTATCTTTCTGCATAATAGTCTTTTTTATATTTTTATTTTTTATGGTTATTTTATTTATTTACATTTCAAATGTTATTCCCTTTCCCGGTTTCCCCTCCGCAAACTCCTAACCATCCCCCCTCCCCTTGCTTCTATGAGGGTGCTCCCTCACTCACTCACCCACTGCCTCACAGCCCTAGCATTCCCCTACACTGGGACATCGAGCCTTCACAGGACCAAGGGTCTCCCTTTCCACTGATGCCAGATAAGGCCATCCTTGGCTAAATACGCAGCTAGAGTAATGGGTTTCTCCATGGGTACTCTTTGATTGTAGATTTTGTTCCTGGGGGTTCTGGGGGTTCTGGTTAGTTGATATTGTTCATCCTATGGAGTAGCAACCCAGATGTCCCTTAACAGAGAAATGGGTACAGAAAATGTTCTATATTTACACAATGGAGTACTACTCAGTTATTAAAAACAATGACTTCATGAAATTCACAGGCAAGTGATGGATCTAGAAAATATCATCCTGAGTGAGGTAATCTAGTCACAAAAGAACACAATGATATGTACTCACTAATAAGTGAATATTAGGAATAAAGCTCGGAATACCAAGGATACAACTCACAGACGATATGAAGTTCAAGAAGGAAGACCAAAGTGTGGATGTTTCAGTCCTGCTTAGATGGGGAAGAAAATAATCACAGGAGGTAAAGGGTGAGAGGAACTTGGGAAGAAGAGAGAAGGGGAAGAGAAAAAAGGAGGGATAGGATCAAGTATGGGAGGAGACTGGGGAGATGATTGGGAAATTGAACAGAGGTGTGTAGTGATGGGGGATGGCAAACTAGGGATAGCCACCAGAAAATCCCAGCTGCCAGGAAAGCCACAGGCTCCCAGGACCTATAGGTCCTGACATTAGCTGAAATACCCAACAAAAGGGAGAGAGAACACGTAGAGACCATATCCATAGGTTAGGTAGGGCCTCAGGCTGAGGAATGGGGCCATTCACCCATATCCAAAATTTCAACCCAGAATAGCTCCTGTCTAAAGGAAATACAGGGACAAATACTGGAGCAGAGACTGAAGGAAAGGTCATCCAGAGACTACCCCACCTAGAGATCCATCCCGTATGCAGACATTAAACCCAAACACTATTGCTGATGCCAAGAAATGCTTGTTGACAGAAGCTGATATAGCTGCATATTAATTTTAAAAATAATCTGTTACAAGTCCCTGACAATTGTGACAATTGAAATTGAAAGGCTTCCTCTGGAGTTTATATTTTAGTTTTGAAAATAGTGACATGCAATTTGATTATTATAACAAATGAAGGGAAACATTTCTTTTCCCATTCATAGTCAAACATGTATTCTTTTCTTAATACAGAAAGATTCTCAGCTGATAGAGAACAAGGAACTCATCTGTCCCTTCCCCTTTTAACAGATGGATACAACTCAAAGGAGATGATTGAAGGGAGTTTGCTTTCTTGTATGATGTTTGTTCCCTCCTAAATCATCAAAGTCATCTGTAAAACCAACAACATGACTATAATTATAGCCATTATTTGTCAAATGCTATTGTGATATCTATTTGTCTTTACAAAAAAAATCATTCAAGATATAATAACACAGTCAGAGTTTTCCAAATGAGGAAATTAAGGCATACAAGGATTAAATAATAGCCAATTATTGACATTATTGGCAAATAAATAAGTGGTAAATAATAATAAATTATTATGACATTGAAACAAATTAGTAGTATTTAGCCATCTACCTGCGCCACACAACTGATGTAAAGAGTCTGCATTCACATGAAAAACCCCACTTCCTCAGTCACTAATAGAACACAGTACTGTAGTGTTTGAGCTGTTTTACCTTGTGCTATGACATACAAAATATAATAAAGATGGAGTAAGGCATAAGGTGGCCCCAATATTAACATTTTCTTCAATGTTATAAGAACTATTACATAGCTTCAAATTTATGAAATGCAAGAAAGTAAATATTTCAACTGTCACAAGGAAATGTGTTCTCATTCCATATGACTCATGTCACTGTAACATGGAGTAACCTTAAGAAACACAAGCATTACCCCAAGCAGTGACAAACAAAGTCAAGTCTTCAGGCTCCTACCATGAATAAGAATAAGATTTTCATAGATTTTTCTCTCTTCCTCATCTCCTTCCTTTCCTCTCCCTAAACCACTTATTGGAACCTAGTCTAGGAATAGAGTTATAAGAGATAAATGTTGACTTCTTGCAAAATCTCCAAGAAAACCAGACGGTAAGTCTTATGTCCTCAGTTTCTCTGAAAACGTGGAATTGATCTTGGAATGTATTTTCATGTTTCTCCCAAGTATAGCAGATAGGAGTGAGTTAACTTCAGCTGTTTCTATTCGTGTATCTCTATGGAAAAATACATTTTTCCATGTGTGGCTGGTTTTGAGCTTGTGCACTTCACTCCGGTGACTCTTCTTAATCCTCAGAGTATAAATTGCTCTCAATAAGGATGGCTATTGAATGAGACTTTAATCAGCCTCATTTTTAGACTCCACTCACCCAGTTTCACACTGCCAACTAGAACAGAAAACACCCTTTTTTATTTGTCAATTACATTTTAAATTTTAATTCACAATGCTTATATATAAGATATATACATCTTTCAGAAATTATTAAAATCCTGATCATCTCTAACCCAAGCTGCTGGGTATACTGAGTCAGTAACACTACAAATTTAAATCTTAGCTGAGTCACAGAGTTCATTCGAGAGCAGCTTAGGGAACTTAGTAAGACTATATCTCAAAATCAAGACTAAAACAGAGGTGGGATAGAGGTTGGATTTGGCTAATCAGTAAAGTGCATTTCACAAAAGCATGAGAACCAAAATTTCATCCCCAGAGGCCACTTTAAGAACAAAAGCATACACACACACACACACACACACGCACACACACGCACACAAAGAGAAAGAGAGGGATAGACAGAGACACTGAGAGAGAGACAGAGAGAAACAAAGAGGGGGTGAAAATAGAACTAAATGGTAGAGTACTTGCCTACAATCAGTGAAGCTCAATATAAGAAAGAAAAATAGTTATAATAAGAGCTACTATTTTTTAAACATTCAGTTTTCTATTTTACTGCAGGTAACAACAGTTTTTATGATACAATTATCAAGGCCTGGGTTTCTATTTGTGATTTCAATGAGAAGATAGGTGATGATTTGTCAAGATGAGCTAGGAATAGTAGTCTTGGTATAGGGGTTCTACGTGAGATAACAGTCTCTTTTTGTAGCATGTACCATGGAATTGTTTTCTTGAATTTTTGTTATAATTAAATTTAAAAAAATTATTTAGGATGGTACTTTGACTAATCAATTCAACAAATGCTGAACTTGTTTCAAAACAACCCCCCCCCACACACACACACACAAAAAGGCTTCAACTCAGTTGTAGGTAGAGGAATCAGCAAGATTGTTATACATTTTCTGAACTCAAATGACTTACTCTACATGAGTTATAAAAAGAACACAATGGAATACTATGAAAATTAGAATATTATACTTTTAAATGAGATGAGAACAATGACATAAAGGTTCATGTGAGGAGAAAATTGCAGAATTTTTCTAACTTGGTCTTTAAACTTTAAAGCAGTCAAATGTATTCCCTGGCTCATTCTCTTCCTCTTCTCTATTGTTGATCTGCCCCTGTAAACCTAGATCAATGAGTAAAGTTCTCTAATGCCCCACTTAGAAGTCAAACTGAACCAATGATAGGTAGTTTTGAAAAGGCTTCAGATGAGAAGTATTTACCAATGTCTATATATTTTTCTTTTCACTATTCACAGTACCTTAATAAGCCTATTGTGTCCTATGAAACTAAAGCCAGGTTACAATATTTTCAATTGAGTATTATCTGACAATAATTCATGAAATATTGTCAATCATTACAAGAGGATGACAGTTTAAGAGTAGTGCTCATAACCAATTGATACATAAAGTAATTAAATAAACCTGGACTTTCTTCAAATAGTTACTTATACCTAGGCAGTTCCCTTGTTGGCAGGTGGCTGTTGTTACATTCTCTGAGACTGGATAGGAAAGTAAAGCCAAGAAAGTCAAGTTAACTGTAGTGCTTTGCTCAGATATGTTGCTTGAAGGATAATGGAAGAAGAGCAGACTCTCCTTTGTATCCCTGCTTGCCTTGCAGTAGGAAGCACACCTATATTAATGTTTGCAGGACATTGTGGTACCCACATTTAATTCCAACAGAGGTAGAGGCAGAAGCAGATTGGCGGAGAGTCAGAGAGAGACAGGGAGAAGCAGAGAGGCAGGTGGATCTCTGTGAGCTCAAACAAGGCCAGCCTGGTCTACAAAGTGAGTGTTAGGACAGCCATTTCTCTTACACAGAGAAACTCTGTCTCCAAAATGAAGAATACACAGTCTGAGTGAGAGAAAGAAAAAAGGGAATTGAGGGGAGGGAAAGGAATGAAGGAAGAGAGAATGACAGAGAGAAGGAGGAAGGAAAGAAGGAAAGAAATAAAAAAGGAAGAAAGGAAAGAAGATGCAAACAAATAAAGAAAGGCTTTCACCCAGCCCAATCACCAAGGAACAGGATGTCCACTTCTTAAAGAACTTCCTACTGCCTCATCTCCACTGACATAGGAGAACTAAGCTGGTAGAAGTATCAAGTCAACACTGCCATTTCTTGCAGAGTGAAATGTTTCATCCATGACAAGCCTTACTTATTTATCTCTCTCTTGAGAGGGATAAAAAGGACTCTCTCTCTCTCTCTCTCTCTCTCTCTCTCTCACACACACACACACACACACACACACACACACAAAACAACAACAATAATAAATATTTCAAACTTTGAATATTAAAAATAGATATTGAGGTGATAGTGTTTGATGTCTAGATGTCTCCCTAACTATGCGCTGAATCCTATTGACTGTTAGACTACCATCTCTGATAGCACACTTATATTTTCTCACCAAGAACCATGCCATCTACCCCCATAGATGCCCTGGAGATCATCAATGAAATCATTGTATCTGTTCACTCATTATAAAATCAGTACACTTGTTAAATATCATCAGCCAAGTAGGACCAATGGGAGAATAGATAGGGTTCCCCTAACAAGGCCCACATAATCTATTCTATCTTTGACTTTCAACTTCTACATTTTGTAACTGAGTTTTCAATAAAAAACTTAGTCCAGGGATGTTGTTCACATGATATTTAAGAACTGAGATCATCAGGTCACAGTATCGAATTCTAATTCCATTTGTACAGCTGCTGGTACAGGGTATTTTGTCATCAGTACTGTTTATCTCCCTATGGTTATGCTTTTCTACTTATAATAAGAAAAGAAACAAAAACTTCTAATGTATAACGTCCTAGTAATGACCAATAAAAATTGTCTATCTAATGCGTCTTGGCACACAATGTATAACCATGAAATGTTTATTTTTAATAACAGTATTTTTGTGAGCTTGGGTCAATTTTTATTACCAGAACTATAGCCACTCAATGATTTGAATTCAACATTTCCTTTACCCAATCTACAGAGAAAAAGGTGATAATAGAGCAAAAATTATTTTGACCATTTCCCAGAATATGCTTAAGTGATTGTATCACATTTACTTGAAATGTTTCATAAAAGATAAGCCATTCCATGTTTATTTGAAAACTTCATCATTTTCTTCATCTCATTTCCCTTGTATCCTTGAGGCAATTGGTTTTTGCCAGTATATATCTTCACATCTATGATATTTCACTTTTACTAGTACATGACCCATACAAAAACAGTAGTATTAGTATGGTTTCAACATTTTATAAATAGTATCATAAGTTAAACATTACAGTAAACCTTGTGTTTTAAAATCATTTGTTTGTCTGTTTGTTTGAGAAAGGGTCTTTATACATTGACTTGTATGTCCTGGAATTCACTATGTAGACCAACCAGGATGAAATTCACCTTCCTCTGTCTCTTTAATCCCAAGTGCTGGAATTCAAGGTGTGAACCACCATGCCCAGTCAGGCCTTGCTATTTTGATTCAATAATCAGGATTTGAATACTTAGGATTTGAAATATAGCTGACTATGAAATACTTCATATACCCATGCTCTTAAGTTTCAGTGAATTAATTCCTTACATAAATATGCTATAGTTTATCAATAATTATCAAAGAATAATATAAATATAAGTAAGGATATTGCAGCTTATTTTTTTATTTTGGGAAAATAAGTTTCTGTAGTGTCTTAACTCAATCACATTTCACTATAAAGCCTGGTAAGAAATTGTTAAGGTGAGAAATTAGGCTGTTTGTTCATTTAATCTACATATTTTCAGGTTTGGAATAATGATCTAGTGCTTTAAACATAACTTATCAACTGATACTTTTACATGGGATGCACAGTTAATTTTACATTATTTATCATCAACTTGCCATTAACCATTTTCTATTTAGCAACTCAGATGGGCAAAATGAAAGCTATATTAATTTGTACCCATCTGATTTCCAGTGTATTCGAGCTTCTATACATTAATAGAAAATTGTTCTTTAATGTGAACAGTGTTTTATAGCCTAATAGCAACATAATTGATTTATTTTATGTTCTTTAACCTGTGTAAATACGTGTGCTAGTTTGATACTTATGTCAGTTACTTCCTTCATTAACCTTTATCCATCAACTAATTTATTGTAATATGTGAACCATTTGACTTATAATAAACTAAATTCATTTTCATATATACTCATTTCCCCTACAGTTTTTCATTGTATCACTGTGGATATGCCTGAACATATATTCTTTAGCACTTATTAAGGATTAACTACATTACTCTCTTTTAAAATTCTATTCTAATTAATATAATCACATTGGCTATGTAGGGTAATTTAGAAAGAACTTTAAAACCCGTTTCTCATAAAATATACATTTCACATTAAATATACATTTCTTTTAAATGTTGTGACTACTGAAGTAAGTCTTCAATTTCTGTCCAAGGAAACTGATGAACTGTAACCAAAGTTTTATTTCCTCCTGTAGTCTGTGCTGAAAGTTTCCTTCACAGTTCAAAGTGAGTCCATATCTTACTAATGTAATTCCTCACATTGCCATCAATTATTGAGTCCATTTTTCCATTCCTCCTTGCTGAATTTCCCAACTGCTTATCCACAGTGGTCTACTCATTTTCCAAGACAAGTGCATGGATAACTCAGACTGTGATGCACAGAAGTCTTTGAAAGGTGACTTTTTTGTTCCTTACTTCAAGCAGAACAGTACCTATTTCTCCAACCCAGGAACAGACAGTGCATATGTTTTGCATTGACCAGGTGTGACACATTGTGAATCCTCCAAAAGTAAATGTTCTAAAAACCTACAACTTCTATTTTCATCCTTGTAGAATCTTGGAGGCATCATGAGGAAACTGTCCCAGGGTAAAAATGTGGTCCTGAGATGAGCTGCTCCAGCTGATTCTCATAACCAAGTGTGCTATAAACTTATGTCAGATGACACAAGTACAGGCAAGACTAAACTGCCCATCTGGGTGTGCCTGTACAGTCTGTAACTTCACAGCTTGAGATGATGAATACATGACTATTGACTTAGACGCTAAACCACCCATATTCTCTTAAGCTTTACTTTATGAGCAAAGTAAAGTCATCATTGCACACAATTCTTGATGCTTATGGAAACACCATTGCATTCTCTAATTTTGATTTCAAAGTACAGATTTTGTCAAGCAGTTCTAACCACTTCTTGCTCTCATGTTCTCCTTTATATGAAACTATCCCCACCAATGTCATACAGATCTAATTATTTCTTTTAGTAATAGTTGTGTTACATTACTCTCTCTCTCTCTCTCTCTCTCTCTCTCTCTCTCTCTCTCTCTCTCTCTCTCTCTCTCTCTCTCTTTCTCTGCCATGATCTCTATAACCATTCTTATTCCAACAGAAACTCACTCTTGCTGTTTGCTCTTCTATGCACTATGGTAATGAATACTTCCATGTCCCTTCCTTGTGCTGGACACACTGAACTCTAAGAGAAAATTTGGAATAGTGGCTCTGCAGTAAGTCTTGTATGCCAAGCTCACCTCTCACAGTTCCCTTCTATGTTCTTTACTCTTTATTTTGATATCTTAGTTTAATTTGTTAAATGGTCAGTTACCTTTAGTAACATATTTGTATTAAGCATGTCACTGAGATAGCCCTATGCCACCTTACAGACCACACTTTCCTTTGTGAAAATTGACAGAAATAGTATCTTAACTGTCTTTAATTTAGGGTTTTACTCCTTTATTCAGACAACCTATAAACATCATTTCATTGTTTCTCTCTTTGCTCAGTTAAAGTTGAAAAGGTGACTCATAGCCACATTCTCTCTCTCTTTGAAAGCATATTTTCATTCTAGTTCAGAAGCACAGTAGGTTTGTATTTTCCAGTTTATTTATTCCAACTCTAAAATAAAGTGATTCCTCCTTTGTCTACTTTTTAAAATTGCTAATTAAATAATTCTCTATACCTTTTTTCATGCATGTACTATGTCTTTATTCCTCTTCTGACTGACTCAACCTCCCTCTCACCCTCTATCCTTCATACACCCTTACAAATTCCTTCCTCACATTAAAGTCTGCTTGACTTGTTTTTTGTCCTGATCCAATGACATTAACCAGGACAAACAGAGTAACATGGGTTTGTAACTGACCACGGGGACATCTTGCTTCTTTGTTTTATTCTTTGCCAATTTTGCATTGTCTTTTAATTTGTCACCATTAATTTAATACTTGTAGAAATATATTTAATATTTTTAAGTAAATACTTATATGCTTATTTGTATTTGCAGAATCTTTATTCTATTCTTTACTAAAATTTCAGAGTTTGGAAGATTATTTGAAGTGATATTTTTAATATTTCATTTACCAAATATGTGCTGAAAACACATAAGTACAATGGATTTATCTATGAAGCTTCAACCCCTCTGTTACACACACATGCACACATGTACACACACATATACTCACTCACACACACATGCGAATATAGTTCTAATTATCTGTTAGTAAATTCGCAGCAATTTTTATAAAACTAAAATCTCATAAGACTATAGAGATTTTCATGACTTCCCTGACTATAACTATGGCATTTACTATTGTGGTTTATTAGGACTATACCAAGTATCCTTGAATTGCTCAATATGAGCTAGTCATTGTTAAATGTCATGATAGCTATAGATTTTCAAAAGAATTTTCACCATCATTAGAATGAAAGTATTTCCAACTAAGTTTGAAAAGAATTTTGGACATAATTAATTCTTAGTATTGTCAGAATACTTGTTCCTGCATTTATTAGCAATATCCAAAATTCTTACTTTTAATGACTGTAGGATGGCTATACATTTTGACCTAGAAATACTGAAATAACTCCTATTTTAATATCATATGTATACTCTTCATAGATGACTGAAGTATTTTTTACTTTATTATTTATTCAGTGCTTATAGGAGTCTTATCTGTACTTCTGTCTTTTCACCATGTGTGTGCCTGGTGCTTTGGGGGCTGGGACATAAGAGGGCATAACATTTCTGGGATTGCAGTTACAGATAGTTGGAAGCTGCTATGTGGAGCTGGAAACTAAACCGAGGCCCCTTAGAAGAGAAGCCAGTGTCTTAACCACTAAGTCATTTTAGTGGACATTTTCAGTAGACAATTTAAATTATTTAACAATATCTGGTTAGTGTTTTACATGTATGTTCTTAAGAAAGAATTGTTTATAGAATGATACGATTTTTCTTTGTCAGAATTTAGCATTAGTTTAGTGTGGAGAGATAAAGTTATTTCTACAGTGTTTCTCTGTTTACTGAAAAGGTTTGTTTGAACTTAGCCTTAGTTTTTGGATAAGAAAATGTGAAAATATAAAAGGTTATGGATGTATTTGAGAAAAATACTTTTGTACCAACACAAATTGGCTCAATAAATATGAGGATATCTAACTTTTTTCTATTTCATCAAATTTGAAAAGTTATATTCCACAAAGATTTGTAATAATTTGATTGTTTCAATGATTGGGAGATTACAGTTGATATATTTTTTATTATACCTAAATGTTCAGAGGGCTTATAATAAAAGACACACAAGCATCTGTTATTAATATTCATAATACTTATACCTCTCAATATTTTACATTGGTTAACATAGAAACAAGACAATGTGACTGAAGACTAGACAGATGCTCAATAGTTAAGAGCACTGATTATTTTTGCAGAGGACCCCTGTTTGATTCCCAATTCCACATATAGGGTCATAATCACCTCTAAACACAGTTCCAGGAGATCCAATGCCCTGTCATGCCCTCCATGGACACCATATACACATGTGGTGCAGACCTACAGAAAGGCAAAACTCCCATACACAATTGTATTCAATAAATATTGGGATATTCAGGTTTTTTTTTTAAAAAAAAAAGCTCTATTGATCTTTAGTATATAGCTTTAGATATATTCTAATTTTAAAATTTTCTTTTTCTTTTTGCTCATATGTATTATTTATAGTCTTCTACTCATGTCAATTTTCTCTTCTTATACATCTTTGAAATGTAAGCTGGCGCATCAGTGATTTTAGAACTCTCTTCTGCACTATAAGCTAAAGTCAAACATGTCCCTTTAAGAACTACTTTTATTCTATTTAGCTGCTCTCATTTGTTCTATTTTTATGTTATTCAGCTTAACATACTTCTTGATTCTCTTTGAGCCACTAGTTATTTAGATATTTTCTATATTATTTCTACAAATTGAGAATTCACCTAGATAGCTCATTGTGATTGTTAACTAATTTCATTCTATTGTAGTAGTAGACATATTATGTAAAATGTCCATTGCTTAAAATCCATTGAGATCATTTGATATTCTAATATATTGTCTATCTCCATGAATGTAACACTAGCAACAAAAATGTGTTTTGAAATTACCTAATGTATTATACTAATGTCAAGAGCTACTGTGCATATTCTTTCTCATTCACTATTAAATTATCGAAAAGTTCATGAGGCTATCCTACTACATTGTGCATTTTCTAACTATTTCTATAAAAATGTACTTAATAATCTTGAAGCTTTATAAAAGATGAAATTGCTTTTGTAATGTTAATTGTTTTCCTTTATGGAATTGCCCTTGAGCATTCTATAACACCATTTATGGAAAGTATCTTTAGTCTAATTTACAAACCCTTACATGCTTACTGCTGGCATGATTTTTAGCCAGAATTTATTCACATAGGAGAATTTATATGTGTTAAATATGTCTTTTTCTTGCATATCTTAGTTTCTCTAAATTTCCAGTTTTCTCTTTAATTTCTTCTATATGCCTGTAGAATATAACATTTAATCCACCTATTGATCCCTCAGTTTTAAAATATATTTTAAGTATTATTATTAAATAACTTACATATATACATACATTCATACATACACACACATGCACACACACACACACACACACACACACACACACACACACATGTTAGAGAAAGACAGACAGGTGGACTCAGGAATAGAATGACCAAGAGAAGACATTGGTTGCTAAGTGATTTCAGTAGGGGACTTTTTATGCACAGATTAGCTTTAATAAACATATTTATATTCAACATTATAATATTACATGTAAAATGAAGAAATCTTGCCATTCATTGATCGATTTTAAAATTTTGACTCTACATGCGTGGGAAACCCTAAAGTACAATAATACTTGCTTTCATGTTATCTTTTGAAAATCTGTTTAATTGCTGACAGGCATTTCTTTTACAATAATACTATTACTCTAAAGAACAAAATCCATGCATATGCAACTAATATTAATTATACAAAAATGATAAAATGGTTCTTTCTCTATTAAATACTTTGGTTTTTCTTAATTAGTTTTTATATAATGATGTAAAGTAAAACAATGCATGCTTTTCTTTGCTTATGATTTCGTTTTCCTGCAGTGTAATTTCCTTGCTCGAGTCAACATTGATCTGCAGTAATGATAAAATCTTTGCAGGCTTTCTTACAGATTACATAGCAAACATGTACATTCACCATATACATTATTGTGAAGAAATAGTAGCCAATACAAATAATTAAGCACTATGATTACTTTCAATTAATGGCCTATTCTAAGAGAAAGCCCATCAGTCTACAGATATTTTGATTTCCTCATCATCAACCTGCTAGGAAAGAGTTAATGCCTGCCCAAGTGCAGTAAGTTCAGTCACAAAAAAAGCATCCTGTAGGGGAAAATGCAGGAATGACCTGGCTACCAGCCTACCTGGCATATTGCACTTCTAAACAACAAGTGTGGCACATCATGCCCTGAGTATTCCCAGAAGTCAGAACACTGAATCTTGAAGTAGTGTGAGTAGCCAGTAGGTGGCCTACTGAGGAGTCTTCGCTCTCTATGTCTTCTCTTAAGTACTTCATAGAGATCCTGGTGGTATGTTCAATATACCCAACCAATCACAATTTATAGGTTTCCACTATGTAGGTAGTTGACCATATACAATAAAGCCGATGCTGTTCCCTAAAGCCATTTCTGGAGCGGCATGCTTTTCCAACTCACAGGCATTGCAGTCTTCTGGGGATATTCTAGTAATGATAGTAATTTGGAGCTCAATCTTGAGGAGCATGAGAACACTGGGTAAAGAGATGTCCTGGTAAAATAAACCAGGGGCAGAGTTGGATATCTACCATTGGCTCAGGAATCATTGCAGTTGTAGGTAATATTACCTCTGCTAAAAGGGAAAAGACTTAAAGTACAAACACTTGAGTTAAAAAAGTTTTGGCCCGAGTGCCTAGAAATAAATCTTTAGTTTCCCATAGAGGGACTGATTGATATAGAACTGTGGCAGAGAGCTTTGAATAATGCATGAAAGAGGAAGTTAGCACTGGATGTTCCTTGTCTAAATTGTTCTGTCCTATTATTATGGCTATAATGGGTCTTCTACCTGGTGAGGAGAAAACAGGGGAGAAACTGATAGAACCACTGATAGAACTGCTTGCTGCCTCACAAAAGAGGATGCCCCACATGAAAGATGAAGTCATAGTGACTGACAGGAAGGGTAGTCTTGGTGAAGGCTTCTTGGTGCCATCTTCTTTATACCATTCTTTGAATGAATTGTTTGAACAATGTAGTTTAGAAAGTGAAGAATCTCAGTCACCACCAGATTTACAAGGCTTGCCATGGCTTTGTGCTTGCTGGCCAAATGAGCAACCTGAAATCTCTACTTAACCAGTGAAAATAAATCCTACCCCAAGGAGGGCTTTAGCGTGGTGTCAGCATGACCCTAAAACCATACAACAATGACTGTTTGTAGAGATGATGAATGTCAGTCTCTATATGTAATGTGATTATTAGAAAACATATGCATGAATTTAAACACATTGGAGGATTATAAGCAGTCAGCTGAAGTGTGTATGTGCCCTGAGGATTTTTTTCATTTGGAAGGCACATTATTATAATCAATGTGAACTTCAGGCTGAGAAAAATCGAAGCTCAGTCATACCATTGATTGTGGATAAATTACAGGGAGAAGGAGCCTCTCATCACCTTGTGAGGAGGCCCCCAGAACTCCTCAGTATTTGACCAAATTTGTCTGTGTGTCCTGAGAGCTTAGAAGGCAGTGTCCTCTTCAAGAGACAGTGCGTTTCAAGTATTTAGGACAGGGACCTAGTGAGGTTTTTATAAAATGTCTGTCTGGAGTTCAAAGTTCTGTGAAACATAAAGTGCAGCATGCTGAGGCAGCTGACATACTGTGTGCCAATGTATTTATGATGGGGCCACAGCAGAGCCACAGAGGGTTCTAGGTCCAATAAAGAATATCCCTGAGGGTCCTCCTGGGATGGCCAGAAATAGGGCCTCAGACATATACTGCCAGTATCTTTGCAAAGGCTTTTGTAGCAGCCCTGATGTCTAATAGAACACTAAAACAACAACTATGAAAAATAATAAAAGGGGATCTCCAAGGGATATTCTTGCCCTTTATTTACTCTTAATTTTTAAAATTTGTCTCAAGGTGATATATGTTCAAGATCTCAAAAACATTTCTTTACAGAACATAATGAATTAATTGCCTTTAAAGAGTTTTGTCTGCAATGGAAATTTGAGCATGTTACCAGAATCCCTTAATAATCTCCAAGATCAAGCCCACATGGGAAGAGCACACAAACAACTCAAGGAACAAATTGATAAATACTGAGGGTAGAATATGGGTCTGAATAAGACTCAACATCTTATTAATGGCATTATTAACTTTAAACTCTAGTGATCTGGAAAGACATCATAACAGGTAAATGTCAATCCCCAGTCTCATTGCTTACCATTGAGAGAGATTTCCCTAGTGATTTTCTGTAAAATGGACCATGGCCCATCTGGATCCCTGCCTAGCTCACTCAACTCTGTACAGCTGACACCAGAAATGAAGCAGATGAAATTGAGCAGCCACAAGGGATGCATGTGTTTGCCTACTGCACAGACTCTTAATAATGCCTGCGCTGAAAATGACTGAGCTTTGGTATCTATCCTTCCCTTGTACCAGGAGTCTAGATCAGAGAACCTTGTTCTCAGCTGTTAGCCAATGACTCCAACCTTTTTCCTGATAGGTGTCTTACAAGGGAAGATTCAAAAATCTGGAATGACACTATCCCCACACCCAGGTAACCTCTTTGTTTTTAAAACCCTTACAATCTATGTGTTTATGCTAGTATCTCTTTAGTTGTAATATATAGGTTGGCATATCCGACTTATTGATCAGGAAGCTCAGCTCTCAGAAAAGCAAAAGGATATAGATTGGGAAACTGTAGGAGAAAATGCAGGTTTGACCTAGTGGCCAGGCCACCTTGCACACTGAGCCACTAAATAAGATGCATGGCACACCCTGCTCAAGAGTAGTCCCAAAAGTCAGAACGCTGAATTCTGAAGTAGTATAATTAGCTAGTAGCTGGTCTGTGAACCAGTCTGCACTCTCCATGCATTCTTTTACATACTTCTCTTGCATAGAGACCCTGGTGCTATGAGCATTCAATGTCTAGTCTGAGGTACTGTGTTAGCCAATCACACTCCATAGCCTTCCACTATGTAGGTAGTTGTTCACATACAATAACCTTGAAACTGTCTCTGGAGTTATTCATCTCAGCCCACCCATGGACATTGTGGTCTTGCCAGGGAACACACTGGTAATGATCATACCACAAGGCATTTGATAAGTAAGATTGACAGAAGACTGTTATATATGCCCACATCCCTCTGGAAGAATGTCTGAGCAGCTACATAGAGCTTGTACTCAGGAATGGTTATGACATCACTACAGTAAGAGGCAGATTTTATAGTAAAGAGAATGGGGTACCATCTGATTTTTCATGGAAGTGTGCATGGATTGTCAAAGAATGATACCTTTTACTAACTATTAATCAAGAACTGAGCTTGCTTCCTTTGATAAGGACAATGATTTGGCTAAACTGTAACAATAGAAGCAGAATGGAACTGGGATTTGGGTCAAGTGAGGACTACTTTATTTCATGAGAGGACAGTACATCACTGTTTATTTTGATCTCAGAATTTTACTATACATGAATTAGCCCTTTACTCTAAAAGTTATGGATATGTTGTACAGACTATCCTCTCCTACTCACCCCTTGGGCATGTGGGCTATTTACATTTCATCATTACAAATAATGTTACAGTAGTATCATCCTTTATGGTTAGATGTGCATATTTGTGCTCATGTTCTTCAAGAACTAGTCTTATATTTTTATTGTCCAAATCTTTTTAAATTTTTCTTTCATTTAAAATATATCTTATACAATATATTCCTCTTCTTAGTTAGGGTTGTTTTGCTGTGAAGAAACACCATGATCAAGGCAGCTCTTATACAGGACAACATTTTATTGGGCCTTGCATACAGTTTCCGAGGATCAGTCCATTATCATCATGGTGGGAAGCATGGCAGAAGTCAGGCAGACATGATCTGGAGGAACTGTGAGTTCTACATCTTGATCCAAAAACATACAAGAGGACTGACTCACCAACACTGGGCAGAGCTTGAGTTCTAGAAGCCCTTAGTAACACCCTTTCTCCATCAAGGCCACACCTCCTAAATGTAGCCTTCCCATGGGCCAAGCATATTCAAGCCATTGCATCATCTCACCCTCTTAAAAGATCTTCCCCATGTCCCCTCCCATAAAAATCCATACCCCTTTCCTCTCTCATTAGAAAAAAAGAAACAAACATCTAAAGCATAGTAATTAAATAAGTAAATTAAGAAACAAACAAACAGAAGAATAAGAAACATAAATGCAAAGATACACACACACAGAAATCCCATAACACAAATCTGGAAGCCATAATATAGACCCAAAGCACATTCAAGGTTAAAAGAAAGATGCCCTGACAAATCATTATGAGACAAAGAACTTCAAAAGATGCAATTGAGTTCATTTCCCGTTAGTCAACTACTGCCAGACATGGCTCCTGCTCTTACGATTGGTTTGTATCCCTGGTGAGATTCTGATGGAAACAACTAATTTCTCATTTGCAAGCAACTATCTATTGAACATAGCTCCTGAGTTAGGGATGGGGGCATGTGTCCACTTCTCTTCTCAGTTCTGGGTACTCCATTTGCCCTAGGTCTTTGTAGGCACAGTGTAGGCCAAATGCAAGCTGCACAGGGTCTCTGTGAATTCAGATGTGTCTCTGTTCTGCTATGCATAAAATAACTTGTTTCCTTGGTGTCCTTCGTGACCACCCCATCGCACCTCGGCTTTTAATATCTTTCAGCCTCCTCCTACACAGAGTTCCCAAACCCAGAGAGGAGAAATTTGTCAGAGACATTTTATTTAAAACTTTGTGTTCCAAAGTCTCTAACAATCTGAACATTGTCTCAATCAATCTCTATATTTGTTCCCAACTACTGCAGGACAAAGTTTTTTTTCTTTCTTTTTATTCCTATGTATGCAAGCTTTATTATTAACGTACCATCAATAGACATAAATCTCCTGCCCCTCAAAAAACTTGAAAAAAACATTAACAAAAAACAGCCTACACTAGGGAGTCAGAAATCCTGTGATATGCTGTCTCTTTTTTGGTTCCCTGAAGAGAGTGTGAGACTCTTCAAGGCTTCCAAAGCTTTAGGGAGTTCAGGGTCATTTTGGGAGGGCTCCTCAGGGTTCTTTCAGGTGGCGCCTCTTGGAGTTGAGTGGTAACTGTACATTTCCCATTTAGACAACCACTTCTTCCCTTAAACAACTGCTTGAGCTTCATCTCATGCCTTTTCTTGGAGAACAAAAACCTAATGCATCATTTTATCAGTTTGCGTGCATCAGTCAAGGCCTCCAAAGTCTCCTCCTTAGGGTGATGATGTTTCTTGAAGTACTTTTGTAGCTCCTGGAACTGCTTATAGGTTAACCCAAAGTTTTCATCACAGTAGGACAAACTCAGAAGCAATGGACTATGAGTATTGCAAAATGCCATCTGGAGTCATTTTATTGCTGTTTGCCTTTAGCAGAACAGCAGTATTTGGTTCTCCTCTACCCTACCTCTTCCCTACTTAGTCTTGGATTCTTAGTCACCCTAGTAGTGTCAATGATGGGTTCTATCTCATGGAGTTGGCCTTAAATCTTAAATCTTGGGTTACTCACTCAAGATTTGTGGTACTAGTACATCTTGAAGGCTGGTTATCTTTGTAAATTGAAGAACTTGTAACAGGTTTGGTGTATGCCTTTAGTAGAATTCAGAGTATTTTCCAATACCAAGAACACTAGTCAGTAGTGGTGAAGGCTCTATGAAGATACCAGCTCAACTTCTCTATGTTCAGTGAATTGTGTAAACGTTGTCTTCAGCAATAAAACCTTACCATCCATCAGTTTGCGGAGAACAATCAATCCTTAGCAAAGTCCTGGGTTGTATGGGAATTCCTATGAAGACCTCTTGGCCAAGAACTCAACTAGATGTAACCCATTACCAGATTGGAAGCTTAAGTTGATGATGAGAGATATACAGATTAAGCTCTACCTGCTTGATTATTTGGAAATTTCATTTAGATCACCTTCATACACATGTATATTTTAAGAAACTTTTACTGTGATAGGTTTCCATATGACCCCCCAAATGGCCCTTTGTTTTTGCTGTTCTTCCTTGTATTATGTCCCTCGTTAACCTCTTCACTCCCCCTCCCTATTCGATTCTCCTCTCCAGGTTACCTCTGTATCCATCCATAATTCTCTGTTTGGTTTTAATTTCCTAAAGCAATCCAGCCCTTTTCTCTAACCCCTTACTCATTGCTTAACATGTGTGATTATATTGACTCTAGCTTGCTTATTGAAGATGTAAATATTGCCTATTTCTTAAAAAATTGTTTATTTTCTTTATAGCTAAAATGCACGTGCAGTTTTGACAATTACCTTTGTCTTACATTTATGATACTTTTTATTTACATGAAGAACATGGGAATATCTGATGGAGTACTGTTTTGCCAAGTAGCAAGGATTTGAATTATTGTTGTTTTACTAGTTAAAAGGGCTACTTCACTTTCAGTTCAGTCTGCACTTCTGATATTATGCTCGAAGTTGAGCATAATTCTATTTTATACATGGTAAGGTTATTGATCATAATTATTCCACTTTTGCAGATATTATTATGTATGCTTCTGTGGTTATATTTCTATATTAACTTTAAAATCATTCATCTATTATCAGGGATGAAAAGGTTGATTAAAAAATCAACACTATTTTACTTGGTAAAAATAACTCAATCAGTAAAAGGCTTGCCTCTCAAGCATTAAAATCTGAATTTACTCCACAATACTCACCAAAATAAATAAATAAAAGATGAAAAGTCTGATGTAGTTGCCTTTGATACAAAAACTTGGGCCACATGGAAAAGAAAATCATAAGTGCCTGCTGACTGACCAATCTAGTTAAATCAGTAAGCTCCAAACTCAGTCAGCAACTCCCCTAACACAAAAGAAGTGGCAAGAAATTGAGGACAAAATTTGGCATTAACCTCTGTCTTCTATATGTGTATCCACTCACATGAATGTTTATTTCTATGCAGAGGCTCACATAGGCATATCCATGTACACACACACACACCATACACACAGACACACACACACACAACTGATCACAAACTTGTAAACTAATCAAGAATATGTGTATATTCATGGCATTTTATTAAAACGAGAAATGTCTACTTGATCAATTATACCTACATGTTTTTTATTGTTTAGAATTTTCTATTGAAAAAAATGTTTCATCTTTCTTGTTCAGTGGGGTTAGTCTTCTCATTCTTGATTTTTCAATTAAAATATTTTCTCTTTGCATTGTTAAATTGATATTATGTATAAATATAAAGCTTAATGTTTGTTTCTAAATTTTATAACTTTAGAGTTGTGAGTTATTTTCAGTTATACAAAATCTCATTTTATTCCATTAATATAGATTCTGCAAAAGCAAGTATGCTACGAATTTGATTATCAGTTGTTTGATTTTGCAAAAGTTCAAATATGTCCTTTATGTGAGTAAAATTTCCAACAAGAAAGCATGGTACACACAGATATGAGACCCCATTGTTGTAATTATGTATATGTGACAGTCATATTCCCTTCATTGTCACAAAATAACCAAGATACCAAATTAAGATAAAGTTATGTGTTTTGTACAGTCTTTGAAATTTCAGTCCATCATAAACCAGATCATTTACTTTGTGTCTGAAACAAGGCAGCATACACGGGTGGCAAGACAATGTAGTTACAAAATGCCATTCACCTTGAAGAAACTAAAAGTAGAGAAAGTAAGAACAGAATCGGTATATATCCAATATATACAAAGAACTAAAGAGATTAGACTCCAGACAATCAAATAATCCTATTTAAAATGGGGTACATGGGATGAATCGCCAGGTGGGACAGTCTCCGGATGTCCCCTCCTTCAGCCTCTAATCCACACTTAGTCCTCTTATTTACTCCCATGAATATTTTGTTACTAAATCAAGAAACCTCAATTGAGGAAACTCAAATGACGGAGAAGCACCTAAAGAAATGTTCCACATTCTTAGTCATCAGGGAAATCCAATTCAAAACAACCCCGAAATTCCACCTCAAAACCAGTCAGAATGGTAAGATCAAAAACTCAGGCGATACAGATGTTGATGAGGATATGGAGAAAGAGGAACATGTCTCCATTGTTGGTGGGATTGCAAGCTGATACAACCACTCTGGAAATCAGTCTGGCGGTTCCTCAAAAAAATTTGACATAGTATTTTCTGAGGACCCAGTTATACCACTCCTGGGCATATACCCAAAAGATGCTCCAACATTTAACAAGGACACATGGTCCACTATGTTCCTAGCAGCCTTATTTATAATATCTAGAAGCTGGAAAGAACTCAGATGTCCTTCAACAGAGGAATGGATATAGAAAATGTGGTACATTTACACAGTGGAGTACTACTCAGCTATTAAAAACAATGAATTCATGAAATTCTTAGGTAAATGGATGGAGCTAGAAAATATCATCCTGAGTGAAGTAACACAGTCACAAAAGAACACACATGGTATGTACTCACTGACAAGTGGATATTAGCCCAGAAGCTGACAATACCCAAGATACAACTCACAGACCACACGAAGCTCATGAAGAAGGAAGACCAAAGTGTGGGTGCTTTGGTTCTTCTTAGAAGAAGTAACAAAATACTCATGAGAGCAAATAAGGAGACTATGTGTGGAGCAGAGACTGAAGGAGAGGAAGTTGGGAGACTGCCCAACCTGACAATTCATCCCATGGGCGGTCACCTAATACAGACACTGTTGTGGATGCCAGGCAGTGCATGCTGACGGGAGCCTGATATATCTGTCTCCTGAGAGACTCCTTCAGAGCCTGACTTATGCAGAGGCTGAGGCCTGCAGCTAACCATTGAACTGATCACACAGTTCCCAGTGGAGGAGTTAGACAGAAGACTGAAGGAGCTGAAGGTGTTTGCAGCTTCATGGGGAGAGCAGTAACATCAACCAGAGCTTCCAGGGTCTCAGCCTGGGAACACACATGGAGGGACAAATGGCTCCAGCTATTAATGTAGTGGAGGATGGCCTTGTCAGGCATTGGGCTTCAGTAGGAGAAGAGGTCCTTGGTTCTGTATAGACTGGATGCCCCAGTTTGGGGAAATTCGAGGGCGAGAAGTGGAAGTGGGTGGATCGGGACACACCCTCATAGAAGCAGGAGGAGGTAGGGTGGGATAGAGAATTTCTGGGGGGAGAGAAATGGAGAAAGGGAATAATATCTGCAATGTAAATAAATAAAATATCCAATAAAAAAGAAACAAAAAGGTATCAGTGAGAGTCTCAAAGTTCCCCAGTGATCTATTTACTGAAATACATAAATCCTAATAGTCCATTCAGCTATGAAATCATCGATGCTTAAATTCATTTATTAAGTTAACACTCTCATGACCCAATCACCTCTCAATCATGTTATCAGCTGAAGGCCAAGTTTTACACACTGGGAGATACTGCTGATCAAAGATATAATAATACATACTTCCTGAAAGAAGAACTTCATTCACATAACACAGAAAAACCTTAGAATTTATTATTTGTAGCATTTCATTATCAGATGCATGAATCAAAATTCACCAGTTTCGTTACTGCAGTATATGCACAAACATAACTTTTCTATGTGTAACTTGGTCCATGATTGAGTATTCATTTGTTATCTGTCTTTCATTTCCACTAGTCTGAAGAATTTTTTCAGTCTTGCCTCCTCTTTGTTGAAATCTGAAAGACTGAGAATTCGTTATTTTATATAATGTCTCTCGTATTACATTTGCATAACAGTTCCCATAGTTAGACTAGGTGTTTGAATAAAGCAGAACATCACAGAAACACTGGTGTTGTCTTTCTTAGGATGTTCTAACAAAAGAAATTTGAAGAGAATTTGTTCTTTTCCTGTTGCTATTACCTTTAATCACAGAGATAATGGGTTATTTCCCAGGTTTCTCCACTGTAAAACTATTTTTTCTTTATAATTAATAGGTATATTTTGAGATGATAAATTAAGATCCAATTTAAGTATCCTGCTTTTTAAAAAGCTATTAGTGTAAGCTCATTGTACAAACTGAAAGTCTTATGACACTTTTGTTCGAATATGTCATGGACTTTTGCCACTTTGACTCCTCATTGCCCTCTCTTGTCACCCCTCCTACTTTTCCTCTTCACACTAAACACAGTACAGGAAAGCTTGAAATGTATATATATATATATATATATATATATATATATATATATATATAT
>NW_021604608.1:9752350-9815140 GCF_004785775.1 Grammomys surdaster | reverse complement strand
TATATATATATATATATATATATATATATATATATATATATATATTATACACACATATGTGCAACTATAAGATGTTATATACGTGTATGTGTCATGCAGGTGAACAAAAACATGAAATGTTGGTTTTTCAAGCTCAATGAGGCCTCTTCACATTTTCACTGGTTTTTAAAATTCTCCATTCATGATTCTTCCCTTAGTCACTTATATTATTATGATGGCCAAATGCCTACACTGTAATTTCATCTATTTTTTTATTTTCAAATTGGAACTGTTACATAAGCAAGAGCTTTCCCTTCTCCTTTTATATAATTGTTAAATACTTATTCACACATTAATATATCAATGTAGATTCCAGAATATTCTTTTAATCAGTGACTGTCATTTGTTATTAAAAATAGAACTATTTCATATAATATATTCTAGTTATGGTTGCCCTTAGCTTCTCCAAGATCCAGTTCATGCTGAATTTTACCTAGATTTGATGGTTGTTATTTTCAAAAGTCTAAGGTGGTTTTGTACATTGTTTTCACTATTGACATTAACTGTTCATCTTATTTCCTTGATTCAGAATTAAAATGAATGTTCATCAAAAAATAACCCTTATTTTTATTGAGAAGTTTAATATAGAAACAATTATCTAATGTTTAGATAATAAATTGTTAGAAGCTATTTGTATATTTGTTTATGTAGTATTTGGAGACATGTTTTATTATTTACATATGTACATTTATAATATGTATTTCTTCTGTCTATGTGTTTTAAGATTTTTGAGAGCATAATGATTTTTCAAATTAAAATTACCATAAAATATAAAGTTCCTCCATTTGTTTCAAACTATGTTCACTCATTTGAACAATTTTTAAATATAACTAAGATGGGTTATATAATTCTAGCCTCAGACTTGAAAATATAAGTGAATCTTTGGTTATAAATATTTAGCTTAAAATATAGGCTCAAAATATTGTGTTCAAAATTACTTAAATTAACTGAAATTGTCCCTGGTGTTTCCAAATTATTATTTTTAATATGTGAATCATGAATAAAAACATTGCTTCTGCTGTATTATCAATATTTTTCCTTAAAAATATAAAATTTTTGCCTGTAACATGTATGATGCCTTTAATTTTTCCTTAAATGTAATAGCTATGTTTTTATTTTAAAGCAAATAGCAATCTTTTTCTCATTTATTCTAATGGATGCTGTCTTATTTCAGACACTGAGATAAAGTGCCTTCTGTCAAAGAGTACAACCCTTTGCTCATACACCTAGGATGAGAAACACCTTGTTAAATTATTTGTGTTTATGTAGAATTATGCCTGAAAATATCATTCATATATATGATATCTATACAGACATATAGATTAATCTATAAATAGATGATAGATAGATAGATAGATAGATAGATAGATAGATAGATAGACGATAGACAGACATAATGTTCAAGATAGATAGTTCACTATATTGATAAAATGTGATTAAAGTAACCACATTACTTTCATGCTATCTACTTGGAGTTAGTCTGTAATGGGCCATTCATATATTTTTTAATTTTAGTTTTTCCTAAAGGTAGAACACATTTCAAAATTCATACCTACTTGATTTAAATTATAATGCTTCAAATCATATGCAGGTATAATAAAAAGAGTGTACTCCAAATGCTTCCTTACCTAAGCTAGTCTTTTCCTACTTAAGCTAAACATATTTCATTGTCATAGATATCTTTCAGGTTTACCAAGAAAAGGCAGAACTTCCTTGATTTCACTAAAGTCAAAATATTTCACTAAAGTCAAACTCTTAATCTGATGTTTTATTTAATCTAGATCATTGAATTCTAGAAAAGCTGTATCCAAGGGGCTGGAGAAATGGCTAAGTTGCTGAGTTTACACTGCTCTTGCAGAGGACCCTTATTTGCTTCCTTGCACCCAAGTTAGGCAGCTGAAAATCACCTGGAATTCCGGTTCCAGATGATTCAATGCCTCTTACCTCCTGCACACATGTGCACATACCACATACAGAAGCCTAAACGTATACATAATTAAAATTAAGGTAAATCTAAAAGAAGAAACACTAGAGCCACGATAAAATTGTTACAGGTATTTGCTAAGTAGAAATGCATTTACTTCAACGGGGAAGTTAGGGCAAGGACTGTAGAAGCTGAAGGGGTTTTGAACCTCATAAGGACAACAATATCAATCAAACAGACCCCCTCAAAGCTCCCAGGGACTAAACCACCAACCAAAGAATATACAAGGGGTGTTGGGAGCCGACTCCTAGCCAAAAGCGGCTATCATCCTTACAGCCATCTCCAGCCATATATCCTGACAAGAGACTTGTTTTCAACAGCTCACAACAGCTGAGAACACTGATAAACATCTTGTTTTTCTCATATATCTTGTTTTGTTGTTTAGTGCTGCCAGCTGCAAGGCACACGTGGTCTCCACGCTGCAAGGCACATGACGTAGTGCCTTCAGCTGTGCTTGTCCACGAGGGCAAGACACGTGGTAAAGGGTATAAATACCCAGGATTTCCTTCCAATAAACGAGACTTGAAGAGACTTGACCAGAGTCCCTGTCTTGTCTTCATTCTTCACGTCTCTGTCCCCACTCTCTCTCTTGCTAGGCCCTGATCCGCGGACCGGAGCAGCAGAACAGGCCGTTACAAAGGGGTACCCATGGCTCCAGATGTTTGTGTAGCAGAGGATTTGCTTATCGAGCATCACTGGGAGGTGAGCCCCTTGGTTCCATAGAGGTTTGATGACTCGGGATACAGGAACACTAGTCTGCTGAGGCAAGAGTGAGTGGGTGGGTGGGGGAGCACCCTCATAGAAGCAGGGGTGAGGGAGAAGGGGTTAGGGGTCTTGTGGAGTGGAAACTTGGAAGGGGGATAACATTTCAAATGTAAATAAATAAAATAACAAATGAAAAAGAAATGCTTTTACTAGAAAAAATACCCTGAATGTACTATTACATCATCAGGGTAATTATCATTTTATCATTTTTCATAGTTACACAGAATATAATTCTGACTTTATCATGTTGCTTAATACTCAATTACTGAATATCTTACATTCTCATTCTCCACAATTTTGGTTCTAAATCTATTCTGCTTTGATCCAAGTATATTCCCAGAATAAATGCTTCATTTCACTGGTTATTTCAATTACTTTTATAAATATTTGTTAACTGTCTAGTACGCATTGTGTGTTTAAATGATACAAAACCAAATTTTGTTTTCCAATGAGAAAAAATGTGAAATATTTATTATTTGTCTTAGTGAAAAAAGGTGGATAGTATTGAGTTCTATCAGTGTAACTGAACAACCTGATGCCAAATATATGGGAGCATAGGATGATAGGGACCAAATACCCCTTTGATTTCTAACTAGAGAAGCAGGCATGATTTCATACATTTGAAACATAAAATAATGCAAATTCAGATATAATTTTGGCTATTGTTAATATCATCATTCCCCAACAGAGTGTTGGCTTTGTCTTCACACAGGCAAACATTTAAGGTTCATGTAGAAAGATGAGTTAATAATTCTGTTTGAAATGTGGAGATACTATAGAATTACATGCAAAGATGCTTACATCAAAGCACTACATTCTTTGAGAAAGCCTGGAGAAATGCAAAGAAATCCACATATTGGCACAGGAAAGTAACAAACAATTTCAATATGGAGTACACTGTAGAGATTAAAGACAAAGTACAGCTATTTGGCAAAGGCTCATATTGAACAATTGCCCTTTGAGTTGATAGCTACAGCTATGCATTTTCCAGAAATCGAGAGTTTGAATTTACACTACTTGGCTTTTTCAAGGATCTGAATAAAAAGGGTTAGAATTCTAAATGCCTTAAGCAGGAAATAAGAGCCATTTAGTCTGAAACAAGCAATTGTAAACAACCCTGAACAGAGCAGCATGTTCAAAAGAAGCTGCATATTGTACCATAGGAAAATTGACATTGAAGAGAAAAGTAAAAGGACTTTTCAAATGTTTAAAACATGAAGTTACAGCATGCCACAACTAAAAGTAATCAAAGCAATAGTAAAAAAGCAAATCACATGGTCTTCATGGTCATGGAGGAAATCATATGTCACACTGAAATTTGAATAACTGAAACTGTTAAAGGAATGGGTTTGCAGAGGTATACACTATATGCAGGTGAAATGCCACAGTTGTCTTAGAAAGCTGTGGAGTTGACATCCAACAGGATTCTAAGAAATAGAGATTACTTAAAAGGAAGTAAGAATAAAACAATTTAAACAAGTATTCAGAAGATGAATAGTTTTTAAAGAATTCAAGAGTTTTAAATCAAATTTTTAAAAAGCAGCAAGGAAATGAATGTCCCAGTTTCACTCCTTGACCTCACTCCATTTGTTGGGTAAAATACAATGATGAGGTTTAATCAGAAACCAGGAGAACAAAGGAGCTTTTTTTTTTTTTTTAATTCATGCTAACCAGTCTAAAGAAGTAAAAAGCATGGCAAAACAAAGAACCACCCTAGACAGAAGTGAATGTCATGAATGCGATATTAACATCTAAAACCATCTGTTGTATAGAAATAATTTACATATGCTGAAAATTTGAATATATTTACAATCATTAAAACAAAGCATATACATGTTTGACAATAACAACAATGGAAATGTAAATTACATATATGTTCTATAGCATTAAAGTCTCAAGGAACAAATTCAATTTACAGCAGGGAAGAGTGAAAAAGCTTGTAACATATAATGGGGAGCTTGATAGAAAGAGAATCTTTTGTGATGTCATGGAAGAAAAGATTAATGGAAACCCCTGCAATTCAGTGTTTTACCTGGGAGTGTGATACTGGGGAACAGGAAGGCCAGAGAAAGAAAGCTGAGGGAATGGAGGAAAAGTAAGTCCAATAAAGTCCCTGAGTAAGTCGTCTGTATCCTTAGAAAAATACATCTGCAACAAACAATATAAAATGTGTGTGCTACTTTTCATGACTAAAAGATTTTCTGCATGATCCTTCTTGTCCTCCAAAAAAAAAAAAAAAAAGACCCCAGGAACTAAACAAACTAAAAGGAAAAACAAACAAGTGATCATCTCAAGATGCTAATAAACCTTTGACAAAATCCAACATTCTTTCATGATAAAAGTCTTGGAGAGATCAGAGAGGGATACAAAGCACATACCTAAACACAAGAAAAGCAATATACAGCAAGCCAATAGCCAGCATCAAATTAAATGGAGAGAAACTTAAAGCAATTCCACTAAAATCGGGGACAAGGCAAGGCTGTTTGTCTCTTCTTATCTATTCAATATAGTACTTGATGTTTTAGTTACAAAAATAAAACCACTAAAGAAGATCAAGGAGATCCGAATTGGAATGGAAGAAATTATAGTATCACTATTCAGTGATTATATGTTACTATATATAAAACTAACCTCAAAATTTCTATCTGGGAACTCCTACTGCTGATAAACACTTTTAGCAGTGTCTGAATACCAAATTGACTCAAAAAGAATCAGCAGGCCTCCTATATACAAACAATAAATGGAAAGAGAAAGAAATTAGGAAAACAAACAATTTAGAGAAGCCACAGATAATATAAAATATCTTGGTGTAATTCTAGCCAAGACTACAAAAGAACAATACTCAACTTTATATGAAAAAAAATAGCAAAAACAATCCGTTACAATAAATGAACCTCTGGAGGTATCACCATCACTAATTTCAATTGTATTACTTAGCAAATTAAGGCTGGGGCAGTTACACTATACAGTGTTGCTGGTGATAATGAATATATATATATAATATATATGTATATATTATATATTAAGATGTAGGACCAATCACTATAAATATTAAAGAAAATAATTCACTTTAAGTATTGAGGTATTTTGTAAGTCACAAGTCAATAAATATCTTTTAATATTATTTATTAAGTCTTTGTACTATTTCATGATAATAGACATGAAGCCTATTTTATTAGTTCATTTTATTACTGGAATGAATGGCAACTCATGCAAGGACATTTCTGCCATTCATAATTTTGGAAACCAAGAGTTCAAGTAGCATATGCATCCTTTGGGAAGAATCCTCTTTGATACACAGTCTAACACTAAATGGTACCACAAGAGGAGGAGCATTCTGGTTGCCACAAGGCATGAGGGATGCTGGGGAATGTTCTTCTGTGATAAACTTTGGTAAGAATTAACTTTACTTTGCAGAAAAACTACTTTACTTCCTCCTATGGACCTGCCGCCAAAGAACTAAGAGCTTTTGTAATGCCACAATGGCATCCAAGCTTCTGACATTTGACTCCTGAAGAGACAAACTACATGTAACTAGAGTAAGTACTACTAATAATTCATAATGATGATAAATATTAGTTTAAAAAAGCCTTTCTTCTTGATATACTCTTGAAAACTCCAATGAAGGCCTATGAAAATCCATCCCAGTCCTTGTATCTTTTGGATAATTTAATGCAAGCTAATGTCACTGGGAAAGAGAGAACCTCAGTTAAGAAAATGTCTCTAACCAGATTGGCCTGTGGGCCATTTTCTTGATGAATTATTAATTTAGGAGGCTCTAGTCCACTGGGTGGTGATTCCAACCTTTGTTTGGTGGTCCTAGATGGTATACGAAAGCAGGCTGAGCAAAACAAAGTGAACAAGGCAGTAAACAGTGTTGTGCTGTGTTCCTGCCTTTAGGTTCCTGCCCTGACTTTCCTCTGTGACAAAGTGTGATTGACATTTGTAGGCTTAGGAGGTTATTGTGTTTGATCATGCTGTTTTACCACAGCAATAGTCAACCTAACTAGGAGAATCTATTTTGCAGTGTTTAGGCAATCCACAGTTCTCCTCTCAAACTCAGGTTTAACTACAGAGTGTATAGCTCTGCATTTACGTCCCTCTATTTGCTCTCTACTGAGGACCAAGTCCATGCTGCAGAAAAGTTAAGCTATAAGCTAGCAGCCTAAAGCTTTGATGTATCTTTGACTATTGAAGTTATCAGGATGAATTCAGGTGAGCTATGTGGGAGTTCATTTCCTAAGCTCCCTGAAGGGGAAAGCCAGTCCTGTGCCAGAGTTTTGAGAGGGTGAAGTGAAAGGAAGGCCTTTCCGCTGTCTGGATCCTCTTCCTTATAAAAGGCATTTTGAGTTAAGTTTTACATTCCTATAAAATTTCCAAGTGGAAAGTCGACATGTTCAAAAAATATGGGCTTAATTAGAAAATAATGAGCTGAATTTGACAAGGGGATGGTCCTTGTGCACATTTGATTCTTTTCTTAGAATCCGCCGGAACCTCTTCAACCCATATTTTCATGTATTCTTGAAGTCGAAATCATTTCAAATCCTTGAATTTTTTTCCCAGATGCCTTTAGGAAGGTTTTTTTGCTCTCTTTATTTCTTTCTTGTGGTATAAAGTCAAAACAGCATGAAGAATTCAATAGTAAAGGAGCAGACTCAATTTGTTTTCATTTTATCATCATCATCATCATCACCATTATTATTATTATAACTGAGGATAATCAAGAGGGAATTGTTCTTTTATGCAGAAATAATATCCTATGCTAATCATTATTCAAAGACTTTTTCCTTGCTAGGTCATACAAACACTTAGAGGTCTTAATTTCATTTGTCTGGTCTGAATTAATTTAACTAAAAGTAAAGCTTTGTGCACGTCTGCCCGTCAGTTCTCTAACCCTTACTCTCAGCACATGCATGGCCTCCTGGGCAATAGCTGAAGTCTCTTCCCATTAGCTTGGCACTTCTCAACCCAGGAGGCCACACTTTCATCTGTAAACTTGATCATCTCATTAAGTGCCCCTTCTTGCAGAGCTTTTATAATAAAATATTGTTAAATAAGTCTACAGAGCCCTAGCATTGGTCCCTGGAGAATTCCGTTCTTAATAACTCATAAGTTAGAAAAGGCAAAAATGTTTCCTAAACTTTTTTAATCACTAAAAGCTAGTTGAAACTATGTGGCCAAATGCTTATCCTACATTCATAACCACGGCATTCAGAGTAGCCATCCACACTGACCACTGAAACTCTAGACAGAAGACATTGGTGTTTAACAAAAAAGAAAGCACTCAGATATCAAAAGCCATGTTATAGAAAAATTGTCAATATAAAAAATTATATACTATATCCCTGATGAGAATAACACCCATATGGAATCATGGTAAGCAGGTGCTACATTATGCTGCTTTTCTACCCTTAAGATGCATTGGATTATGCCTTCAGCCGTCATTGAAATATGTTACCTCCAAAATTCAGGTACCAAACCCAGTACCCAGTATGATAACATTACGTGAAAGGGTCTTCCCTGTGAATAGATAAAGGCCCTTATAAAAACCACTTCACCCAGTGTTACACTCTGCTACTCTTCCTCTGCCTTTTACTACCTGGCTCATTTCTCTCTGGAGAGTAAAGTCCTTATCAGATGCTAAATCTAACAGTGGCTTTGTCTTGGACTCACAGCCTCCACTACTGTAACATGTATTTCTGTTGTTGATAAAATGACTCAGAATCATATATTTTATAGCAATACTGAAATATTGATACTTATGTCAAAAACTATATGCAAATGTATATGCTCCATACATAGTATATATTCAACAATTATATACGGAATTAATAAATGAGTGAAGTCATGGTACACAAGCGACATTAGAGTGGAAGTAAATAAATAAAAATGATAAATATGTATTTCTTATTCATTAATCTATATGACTAAATAAATAGTTTCATTTGTAGTGAATACATTCTTGCAGGAGAAAAAATAAATAGATGGAACACTCAACAAGAATCCAATGTTAACATGCTTTTCTTAGCAGAATTTATTGCTGTTAAGGTACCAACCCAGAGTCCTATGCGCACTAGTTGAGTGATTCCAATGTCAGTGTTCACTTTGAAATGCATTTGTTACTATGGAAACAAAACAATCTTTGGAAAGGAAAAGGCTTAATGGTACCCACAAGTGTGCTGCTCATTGCAAATGTGCATAATGTTTCTGAACACCTTACATGTGTACAAAATAATATGAAGCACTTGGATAGTCCATCATGAAAAAATATATTTACAGGTATTAAAAGTTAATAAATAACTGGAAATTATAGAATTGAGATTAAAATACAATATTCCCATTCAATTTCTCCCTGATATATTTAATATAAAAAAAGTAACTTATGCTGATATTTATCATAACAAGCATAGAATAATTCAAATCTAGAATATGTTGTGGCTATTTGTTATCATGAATGAGAAACTCTCTTAATGAATTGATCCAAACAAGGATTCCAATTTATACACATCCCAACTGTCCTCCAGTGCCTAAGAAATGCAACACATTTACTTATCTTTTAATGAATTTCCATTTTGTGTTGATGTGTAGGTGGTAACAATGACGTGTGTATGTGTGTTCATGTGTGGATGTGGGTACACACATGCACTAATTCACATTTGGAGGTCACAGCTAACTTCTGTTGTCTGTTCTTTTCTTCCATCATCTTGCCATTTCATATGCAGGCTAGTGGTGCCTATTAGCTAGTGGTATATATGAAATAGTGGTATATATTCAGAAAATATAGCTCCATTTCTCATCTCAACATAGGAGGTCTCTGAGGTTATAGACTACTTTGTTTATCTTTATATAGGTCTGAAGACCAAAACCTTAGGTCCTCACATTTTTACTGTAATCACTTTATCCACTGAACCATCTCCTTAGGTCTAAACAGTCAATTTTATTATTACAATCCTAGTTTGTGTTAATCTTTTCCTTGACTCTGCATGTCAAAGTTCACTGAACTGTCTTTACCCTATTTTTTCTCTACAGTTTTCTCATTTCTGTAAATATCAATGTTAATAAAGTATAATTTATATTTACTCTACCTATTTTTTTCTATTTTTATTGGCATGTGTTCAAGGTACATAATGATCATATTCAACTCATACTTCTGCCTCTCCTTAATAGTTCTATACTTTACCCTTTCCTCCTCCTCCTTCTCCTCCTCCTCCTCCTCCTCCTCCTTCTTTTCCTCCTCCTCCTTCTTTTCCTCCTCCTTCTCCTTCTCTTCTCTGTGTTCTCCCTTCTGCTTTCAAATACACACACACACACACACATACAACACACACACAGAGAAAGAATGAGAGGGAGGGAGGGAGGGAGAGGGAGAGAGAGAGAGAGAGGGAGGGGGAGGGAGGGAGGGAGGGAGGGAGGGAGAGAGGTGTCTCTTTGCTAATTTAGTAGGTCAAACATAAATTCTTGACAATACTTGTGTTCCTGTCTCTGTTATTTTGCATTTGAAGCTTCTCATAAACACAGAGCATATTATAGTCTTTTCTGCAAGACTGGTAAAACATGAATTTGTGTTTTAGGTTATTCAGACTATTGGATGATATCAGTGGTTAAAATCTCTTAAATTATTCAACCACAGGATGACCATAGCATAACTTTTTCTGTTCACCAGATAATATTCTGGTTTTGTGGTGGTTATTTGTGATTGTTTGTACTGATTACTCAAGTTGCTGCTCTTTGCATGTTTTCTGTGCTCATGAATAAAACCTAGCTGTGGGATTGGCATATCATCATATGTACGACATTTTCTTCCAGTAGACACTGAAACTGTTCTGACGAGTCTCACTAGTTCACACAACCAACAAAGAGACAGACTGTGAGCTCTAGCTGTTTCACATGCTGGAAATACCTCTTCTCTTTATACTGCTTCCCATCTTGATAGTTGTACACTATTGTTGTTTTGTGACATAAATGTCTTTTCCGCCAATGGATATTGACGTTAACTCTCTCCTATGTTTCCTCACGGCCCTTTGATCTACTTTTAGGAAACTGTGCATTCACATCTACAATAAAATGTTATTAGTGTGCCTATTTCTTTAACTGTTGATTTCTGACAGCTTTTCATACATTCTCGTTATAATCATGGGTATTTGTCAGTGTCAGTGACTTGATTTGTCATAATCTGGACTTATTCTTCAAAGAACAAAAAACATTTAACTTTCTACTAAAGTACCATTTCTCCATTTGTCTTATTGCTTACAATTTGATGTCACATAAAGTAAGCATTTTCGTAGCACACATATTAAGGATTTTCAAAGATCTTTCTGACTTCTGGCTTCATTGTTTTTGCTTCACAAGATGTGCTTTGTGTAATTTCAATTCTTCGACATTTTTGTTTTTACAGTCTATAAAGAAATATTAGCTGAACTTGAGCACCATAGTTGCTATATTGATAATGGTAGTCCTACAGCTCTGATAAAGGACCATGAACACAACTTGATGAGAAAAAGGTGGATGTCATCTTACAGATTGACATCAGTCATCTAAGGAAGCCAGGGCAGGAACACATGGCAGAAGCCTGGAGTGAGATGCTCATTCTGAGAGTTCATAAAGGAATACGGTTTATTGGCTTGTTCTCCACAATTTGCTCAGATTGCTTTATTAAACAGCTATGACCACCTGCCCAGGTGTGGTGCTGTCAACCATGAGCAGATTCCCTCAGATGAAGTTTACTACCTTCCTCGTATAAAAGTAAGAAACCTTTACCAATGTCTTGTAGGTTGACTATATGCAAGTCTTCCCCACAGTGGTCCACAGTTTATTTACAGGATAACAGAAGTAGCAAGTGGTAGCTAGACCTGTTTGTAGTCCTCTCAACAATGTTGATTACTTCTTTTATGCCTACCTCATGAAGGAGAACTTCCTATGAGTCACCTCCAACATATAATACATATCCTCCTACAGATCTCTGAGTATGTGGTTGTGACCTGCTTTCTCTTCTGTGGTTCTAAAGAATTCCTAACCTGTTCTTTGCTTTTAGGAATTGATGACAATTTTAGGTGATAACTTGTTAACCATGGGTAAAATGGTCATATCATTCTTCTGTTTCTGACAAAAGTAAGATCCTTTATAGTACCATCGTTCATGGGAGTCATTTTCTTCTACAGTTCCATTTCCTTGCAAATTCTGTTCCCTGTGGGCTCAAAAGATTTTATTTTGTAGTCTCCATATTCCTGAGGATTGTGTGGAGATGTTTCAACAGCATCCTGTATTCAAAATGTAAGTCTCAATCAAAACATTTTAAACATTAACAGATTGCTGAAAATCGGCCAGAAATCAATGAATAAAAAAATTATCTTCAATTTTTTAATAATAAAAATGAGGTGAAGTAAAGTATAATTGGAACACACTTTAAAAACACAGTGACATTCAAACTGTCTAGCAAACAGCCATCAATAAAATAAATAAAACATTAGATAAAAGGAGGCATAAAATATATAGCCTACTAATTTGTTGCTTTCAATAATGAATTGATCTTTAACTGTGACAAAAATTCACAGTGCTCTAATAAAACACAACAATGTAATTTCTCTCTGCAGCCTGTGATGACATGTGAGCCCAAACCAGAAATAAACATCTCTCTCCATTGACAAATCTCCATTAGAATATTTAATAAATCCTAGGCTTCGGATTTAAGGTTCTTACTGTATAAGAACAGAAAAGACAAAGTGTCCAGAAGAAGTCTGATCCAATATAAAGTGACAGCTTATTTCTAAAAATGGACAAGTTATTTCTTAGCTACTTTGGCTCACGATGCATAGATTATAGCTGAGTTTTGAAAAAAATTAAATACCCTTGCTGCTTTATAATAAGGAAACAACCTGAATCGGCAGATTTATTAAAACTATGAAGATACCTGATTCTAGAAAATTCATAACCAATGTTTGAAGAAGCAAATTCTACTTATGAGTATTAGATAAACGGCAGTCCATGCTGCTGCATAATTTTGTCTGAAAATTTTTACATTAAAAAGAAATAAATGTACATTGAGTATCAAGTTTAATAAGATTCAGATTCTACCTTACAAAGCAGAAGAACATTCTCTTAAAAGTATCTGAAAACTTCTTTACTAAATTTAGTAAAATGAGGCTACGTCCCTTAAATCAACTTATATTTCTTGATTTATATTGCTTATACAGCTTGTCAATGAGTTATATCAATATTGATAGCTCACTTCAGTATCAACAAGTCAGCTGTGTTTTGAATGATATGATGTAATCACCAATATAAAACATAAAAGAAAGTATCTTCATAATAAGAATACCCACATCCTCATGGATGAAATTAGAAGATTTATTGAAGAGGCCCAGGCAAGTGACTATTCCCTTCTGAGTTTTTCATTTAATTACTATTTGTTTTAACATAGAGTCTTTCGATGAACCAAGAGCTTAGAGTTTCAGTTATAGGAACTGGCCAGCAAGCTCCTGGAATAGCTGGTCTCCAGTTATAATGGCCCTCCCCTCCCCTCCCCTCCCCTCCCCTCCCCTCCAACTTCTGGA
The DNA here is from genome assembly GCF_004785775.1 of Grammomys surdaster. Classification (NCBI taxonomy): domain Eukaryota; kingdom Metazoa; phylum Chordata; class Mammalia; order Rodentia; family Muridae; genus Grammomys; species Grammomys surdaster. The sequence continues at coordinate 9,801,802 of NW_021604608.1, read as the reverse complement.
GTCACAGATGCGCTTTACGAAGCTCTCGATTTCTGTGGGATGTGGGGATCCCAACTCAGGTCCTCATGCTTAAGCAAGCACTTTTCCCACTGAGCCTTCTCACCACCCCCCATTTCTTTATATTTTTGACATGATATCTTAGCAATTTCTTTTTATTCTCTACATGAAGTTCTTTTCTCACTCCTCGTCCTATTTGCACTTGTCGCTAAGAAAATTGAAATGATAATTAGAAAAATTCCCAATTTTAGACCAGCCGACTGACTAAGGAGGCTGGATAAGTACTCATGTGTCCTAACTTCTCCTACTGTGGGGCCATTTGTCCTGCGCTGTAGCTAAGTCTAATCCTTCCAATTTCATCTGGACATATCCACTTGACACTATCCATCACAAAAACACACTTCAGTAGCTCCTATATTAAAAATATAAAAAAGAATAACTTCTCCAAAATACCACCTGATTCAGAATTATCATTCCATTTTCCTGCTGCTCAGAAAAACTATCTCCAAGACCCACACTCCAGTGCCCTACTCCTGACATAAGCATGATGATTTTTCAAACATACTTCCTTATTTATTATTATGACTACTGTTATTTAGTAACAGCTTCAGCCAAATAATTTAGGATTCATCTTTGATCCTTAATGTTCCTTTGATACTGAATGCCATGTCTTTATAATCTTTCTCTTCTCTCTTACACAAAAATCTGACTTGAATTTGAATTCTTTCCATGACATGCACTGATCACACTCTAGATAAAGCTATCACCATATACTTACTACAGTGACACAGTGTTTCTCAGAATTATCTTCCTACCTTCGTTGTTACTGCTTATTTGTACAGAAAACAGATGTTTTGAAAGTATGAATTAAACTATTTATACTCATCAACAACCCCCATATACAAGAATAATATTTGTAGTTCCTAATCATGAAAATATTAAATAGCTACCAAGGTATTAAATATGTTATTTGATACTAAAGTTTTATTAATCTAAATTATTCTCTTTTACCTTACATAGTTATCTTCTTACTGTTTTCAAAATAAATAAACCAAAAAAATTTAAATGCTAGTATTTTCATATAAAGCAGTTTTCCTACTTGCAATTTCATGATTTAAAACATGTTCATTCCAAATAATCACATAAGTGGGTTTTACATTTCAGTTAATACCTTCATTCAATCATAGTGTGTTAGATCTTCCCAGAATTTCTAAAATAAGACAGTGTCTTTACCTCACTGCTGCACACTTCTTTAAAGCTTTTTCTATAATGAAATATTTCCCTGATTTATGTATAGACTTATTTAGCATTATTCCTCTATAATTGTGAAAAGAGTGACTTTTCTTATTGCATGAACCACTGGATCACTATTAGCTAGACTAGTACTTGATACATGTCATAATTCATACGCCCTTAGAACTATTGCATTAGACTTGGGGACTATAAATAAAAATGACACAAACTCAGGGGCTTAAGGACATAATAAGTTATACTTTCACAGATAATCCAAAGTCTGAAGTCTAAGCAAAGGACAGGCTGGCATATTCTCTGTCTGTCTGTCTGTCTCTGTCTCTCTCTGTCTCTCTCTGTCTCTCTCTGTCTCTCTCTCTCTCTCTGCCTTTCTCTCTCCCCCGTCTCCCTATCTCTTTCCATCTACACCTCTCCCTCCTTTTAAAATCTCTTTCTTTCTCTAAAATTGTACATAAGGAGAGCAGGGGAGAAAGAAGAGAGATCAGCAGTGGGGAGGGTGAGTAATCTCTAGAATATGCTGAAGACCTGGAATGGAGAAAGTCCCCAGAGGGTCTATGGGACTCCTAACAGTGGGGTATATGGATCTTGAAGTGGCCACTTCCTTCTATGTTAGATGCAAGACTATTACCTCGTAACTAAAGGTTACAAACTGAAAATGAACAGTTTATTGTAGGTACAAGGACAGAAAATAAAATATTGACTAGTATATTGACACAAAACTTCAAAACTAATAGGACACAAAGCAGATGATTTGTCTCTCTACAAAAGTGTGCTAACTTGTAACAAAACTATTGCTTTAAACTTATAATGAACTTTTGCAGGTTAGCAACAGAAAATGAAAGTTTAGTCAGATATTACTCTTAATGGAAAAACATATAAACAATTCTGTTGTTACTCCTAACACCTTATCAATGTATACATGAATTACTGCCTTAATCTTACTACGAACTTATTGGAATGTAAAACTATTTAGAAAATCATGAAATTATCCTGCTGTAATGGTTTTACTTGACAGGTGTATGAGGTAATTTTTTAGAGAAATTGTAAAAACTAAGAACCACAGTAAAAATTATGGTACAACTTTTTACAGCTTCATCCAGAGTGTGTGTTTTCTCTGTGTACATGATTTACAGGATTTTCTTTTTTGTTTCTTGTTTACAGAGAGGTAACAAACTCCTATCCTCTTACCTGATTAACAAGGGGTACACAAGTCAAAGAGAAAAGAGCCCAGTTTATTTTCTTGACCTTAGTGCCTAAGCCATTGGTGTTCAAGAAGTTGTCTCCTGTACTAGTGAGTTCAAGACTAGTCAGTACAGTCTGTATTATTAAATTTCTGGTCTATTAGATTTAATCCATCTGGTTTTATATTGACATCTTTGATCCATTTAAACTTGAGTTTTGTACAGTGTGATAAATATGGATCGGCATAAGGGGAGGTTCTGATACTAATGTTCTGATCCCCAATTTGTTCTTGATTTGTCAGTAAAGAAGGCTGGAGGGTGGGGGTGCAATTGCTGGGCAGAAGATACAGATGGGACTTTGGAGTTCCAGAAAGTAAAGGTAGACACAGAGAAGGAGAGAGAGAGAGTGTCCCACGCAACCTCCCGCCAGCAGGAAAGACGCGGCACACTCAGGATCCTTCTGCAGTATAAGCTTTAATGCATCTTGAGAGGGAGAGCATAAGCTTCACAAACGAGGAGGGACCCCAAGGGCCTAAAACCCTTCCCTTATATAGAAAGCTAAGCTCGCCTGGGACGTGGCAGTCTCTGATGGGCTCCTGTTGCCTCAGGCCACATGACGTGTTCCAACTGTCAGATTAATCAAGGCGGGAAAACCTTTCAGCGCATGCGCACAGACTTGTTAATGGCAATGATGTGATAAGGATAGCTTCCCACATCTGCCCCCTTTTTATTTAAAAGTGATCCTAAGAAGAGGCCATAGAAAAGTGAAAGAGTTCAGGCCGGGCAGACACAAACCAATCAAAAGGAGAGAGGTCTAGATTTTCTCCTCCTCAATAAGTGAGGCAGGCCCGTGTCTCTACACTCACTTCGGGGTGCAATGGGAACTCGAGCCCTCCCGAGCTTAACGAGTGTGAGAACAACCATATCACAGTCCTCAAGGTGCAATGGGAACCCGAGCCCTTCTTGAGTCTGGATTTGGTTCCTGGGACAGATAGAGAGAAAGAATTAGGGAAGCCAAAATGCCCAACTCTTGTGCAATGGAGAAAAACTCCCAGAGGTGCCAGGGCCATTTGGCAGGGGGAGGAGATGGTATTACAGATTATGGCCTTGTCTTAACAGGTCTTTGGGGCGGTTGTTAATCGTGGCTATCCAGTCCCTTAGTCCAGTGCTACAAGTGCCTGGGCAATCACCACCTTATCCTGTTGTCACTGTGACCTGAGCTTGCAAAGGAGCCACAACACGAGCGCCAGCCCACAGCAGAGCAAGGCTCCGAAAAGACCCACCCCCAACCATTCTTTAAAATAAGAAAATATTGAAGAGATCCATGTAGACAGTCCTTCGGTCAGGGACAAATCAAGTCTGGTAGAATTCACTTCTATAATCGCAAAGCGTAACTTCCGAAGCGTCTCTTCAAACTCTACAGTCCAATTCTGTAATAAAAACTGAGATAAAGTTTTAGAAAAATTTGCTGCTCTAGTATAATTTTCATATTGAATAGAGGTAACACAAAGTCCCGCCATTTTTTGTTCGCAGCCCAATTGGGCTAATTGCCACAACATGTCAATCTGTTCCTGAACGAGGTCAATGCGTTGATTCACTATCATTAATCTTCCCAGGATTTGTGAGTTGGCAGAGACCTGTTCATCTAGTGCTGACGTGACCGAGGCAGACAGATGATTAATAGTGTCTACTGTCAACTGATTCGGCCAATTCTTTTAGTTGAGTAAAGTCTACAGGAGCGTACACTCGCCCTCCATTTTCTGTTTCAAAAACAGGGAAAGCTGTCCTGAGCTTCTTCCTGACTTTCTCTGAGAGCAGGGAATATCCCGAGTGAGGAGCGTATGGGGGAGGAGGAATTGAGGGGGCCGAGGGAACCGTTTTCTTAGGGGGCTTCCTCAGAGGCTTTCTGATTCTACGCTCATCAGGATGGTATCTCTCTGCCTCGTACTCTGCTGCTTCCTCGTCTAACTCCGCCTCCTCTGTAGAATCTAATGACTCCTCACTGGAGTCCCCAGAGGAACTCTCTGCACTGTCGATAGTCAGTGCCTCTAGGTTGGGGTAAAGCGAGCTTTTCCCATTAGGGGGTATCTCTCCTTTTTTAGGAGGGTTCTTTTCTTCAGCTGAAGGGTGTTCCTTTTCCTTTTGTTTCGGTACCTTTTTCCTACGCGCGCCCATCCTCTCACTGCGTTCGGTTTCTGACATGCTATCCTGAACATCTTCTAGCGTAGCCTGTCCTTTCCTTATGGCTATCTTACAGTTTTCATCTTGTAGGCAGTTCTTAATAAGTTTCCAGATCGCAACTGTGCCGTTACTCAAATCGTTGTCATCGCGGTGCCTTTCTAAGTCCTTTCCCAGTTTATTCCAAGAGGGGAGAGCCAAAGACCCAGAGACGGCAAACCAGGGGGCAACGCGATCCACCTCTTTTATGAAGTTCCTCAAAGTCCTGTTAGCAATTTTAATATCCCGCTGTTTGAGTACGGCCTCCAAAGTAGTGATTATTGACTGTGATGAACCCATGACGGCCGCGGCTTATCTACGTCCGCCTTAGTACCGTCTCAAAAGTGAAAGTAACAGCGGCCCAGCCCGCGGCTTATCTACGTCCGACTAACGGCCGGGGAGTCAAGAGGAACTTTGTCCCACCTTTATCTACAGGAGGGAGAAAGAGACAAGACCAGTGTCACTGGCTATTTACTTCAGACTACTTTGCTACTAACAATGGCCACCGCGAAGACAGGGCAAAACAAGCACCATGAAAATGACAGCCAAGCACAACCCGAATATTTCAGGAATAGACATACCTCTCCGAACTCACCCCTGCAGTTCTGAATCCTCCTCTATCGAGGGGTCCTCCAAGGTGCTGACGATGGCAAGGTCAAGTGTCCGGGGTTTCTCGCACCAGTTGTCCCGCGCAACCTCCCGCCAGCAGGAAAGACGCGGCACACTCAGGATCCTTCTGCAGTATAAGCTTTAATGCATCTTGAGAGGGAGAGCATAAGCTTCACAAACGAGGAGGGACCCCAAGGGCCTAAAACCCTTCCCTTATATAGAAAGCTAAGCTCGCCTGGGACGTGGCAGTCTCTGATGGGCTCCTGTTGCCTCAGGCCACATGACGTGTTCCAACTGTCAGATTAATCAAGGCGGGAAAACCTTTCAGCGCATGCGCACAGACTTGTTAATGGCAATGATGTGATAAGGATAGCTTCCCACAAGAGAGGTTTTTTTGCTATGCTCTGGAGGAAGAAGAAAACAACAATCATATAAGGTCTTGGAGAGAGCTGGGGCTGGGGCTTCCACTACAGTTGTGTGGCCAAGGACGTTTGGCGGGACCTAGGTGGGACTTGCCACTAAGTTTAGGTCAGGTGGAGAGATGGAAATAATAAGTTAGTAAAGGCATACTTTTCCAGGAGGAAGGTATCTGTGCCCAGCAATTGTGCCTAAAAAGCAAGTTGTAAAGTAACAACCTGAGTGTGTGTCTTTTATCCATGGATTCAAGGGTCTTGGGCGGGAGCTGGTGGCACAGAAACCCCCTGGAGCTAAAGGTGGGTAAAGCAAAAGGGAAGCTGATATAGAGGGGCTGGTAATGCTGCTAATCTCAGACAAAGGTGGTAGCGATTTAAAATTATATGCAACAGATCTATTTGCATTTTTCTACATGCAAACATCCAGTTAGGCCAGCAACAATTGTTGAAAATGTTCTCCCTTTTCCACTGTATAGCTTTGACTTCTCTGTCAAAAATCAAGTGTCCATAGATCTGTGGGTTAATTTCTGGGTCTTTGATTTGATTTCATTTATTCACTGTTTGTTTCTATACTAACACTATATAGTTTTTATTACTATTGCTCTGTAGTACAGTTTGAAATCAGGGATAGTGACACCTCCAGAAGTTCTTTTATTATTCAGGATCATTTACATTATGAAACTCAAAAGCTTCTGTAAGTCAAATGACACCATCATTAGAAATAAATGGCAGCCTACAAATTGGGAAAAAAGCTTCACTAACCCTACATCTGACAGAGAGCTAATATCCAAAATATTTAAAGAACTCAAGAAATTACACAACAATCCAAATATACTAACTAAAAATAGGGTTCAGTGCTAATCAGAAAAATGTCAACAGATGAATCTCAAATGGCCAAGAAGATTGTAAAAAATGTTCAATATCCTTAGTCATTAGGGAAATGCAAATCAAAACAACTCTGAGATTCTACCTTACAACTATCAAAATGGCTAAGATCAAAAGCTCAATGGACACCACATGCTGGTAAGGTTGTGGAATAAAGGGAACACTCCTCCATTGCTGGTGGAAGTGAAGATTTGTACAACTACATTGGAAACAATTAGGCAGTTTCTCAGATCAGAAATAATTCTACCTAAAGATCCAGCTATACCATTCCTGAGCATATACTAAAAAGATGTTCCACTATCCTACAAGAACATTTACTCAACTATGTTCATAGCAGATTTATTCATAATAGCCAGAAACTGGAACCAACATAGATGTCCCTCAATTGAAGAATAGATAAATAAAATGTGATTCATTTACACATTGGAATACTACTCAGCTATTAGAAACTCATGAATTTCACAGGCAAATAGATGGAATCAGAAAATACCATCCTGTGTGAGGTCATCCAGACTCAAAAAGACCTGCATAGTATGAACTCACTTATAAGTGGATATTAGCCATAAAGTAGGCAATAACTATGCTTTAATCAACAGTTTCAAAGAAGCTAAATAGCAAGGAGGGCCAAAGAGAAGATGTTTCAATATTGGATAAGGTAGATGGAAGGAGGAAACTGAGGGGAAGAGAAGATGAGGGGAGCAGGCCTCGGGGGAGGAGATCATTTGTAGGGAGAGCAGGGTAGAGAGAAGGGAGATAGGCAGGGTAGCAGTCTCTAGAACATGGCAGAGATCTGGGATGGGGGAGGCTGCAGAGAGTGGGGCAACTCTATCTGAGACACCCAGCAGTAAGGGACATGGATCTTGGAGTGACTCTTTCCTGTAACCAGACAAGACTTCCAGTGGAGGGAAAACGACAGCAACCCAACCATAAAACTGTCCACATAAAATATATGTCCTAACTACAAGATGTACAGGGTCAAAGAGCAGAAACTGAGGGAATGGCCAACTTATCCCATTGGCAAGAATGAATCCCTGAAGCTATTAATGATACTCTGCTATGCTTGCAGACAGGAACCTAGCATTACTGTCCTTGAGATGTTTCATCCAGTAGCCAATGTAAAGAGATGCAGAGACTCACATCCAAACATCCAAACAGTAGATGTAGCTCAGAGAGTCTTATAGAAGAGATTAGAGAAGGACTGACGGACCAAAAGAGGACAGGGACTCCCCAGGAAGATCGACAGAGTCAACTAACCTGGACCCTTGGGAGCCCCCAAGGACTGAATCACCAACCAATGGGTTAACAGGTCAGCTTAGTCTTCCCTCACCCCTAAATGGACCATCTGTCTGAGCATAGTGGGAGAAGATGTGCCTAGTCCTGCAAGAACTTGATGTGAAGGTAGGGAGACTAATGGGGAGAGGAGGGCTGATATCTAGAGAGAGGCTTCCCCTTCTTAAACAAAAGTTATCAGATTAAGGTCCATCATACTCCAGTATGCCCTCATAAGTGAATATGTAATTTCTTCACTCCTATTATGTTTATAATGTATGATTCTGGTAGAAATGTATTCCCAAGAAGCAACAGGCAAAGAACATTACTTAATATAGAATAAGCGCATTTGTACAAAGTCATAAAGATTAAGACTGTAAAATTTATATCAGATTAACTTCCAAATATAACCCAGATGCCCTAGGTCATCATCACTGAAAATCCTGGAGAAGTGTTTAAAGACTTGATTAGTCCTCGCAGATACCTTTTCAATCCTCATTTTTAATTCAAGTATTTTCATAATTGGAGAGATCTATGTTTTTACTGTAGGCATAAACATTTGTTTTGAGTTGATAATATATAATTGAAAACTAGAAACAGCAAATTAAGTCACTTAGGGTCATCATTCATGTTATACCTAGGAGGAAAGAAATAGTCTGTACACACAACTGTTAAAGAATCTCTAGGCAGTATACTAAAGGACATGCTCATCACGCTGGTAGCAAAAAGCAGAACAAATTTGAAGGGACAATGAGTTATGGTTCATAGTTACAATTTTATTATAGTCACTGATGGATATCTGTGTTCTTTGGTCAAATTATAAATAAATGATAATGTGACTTATTACCAATATTTCAATACTATATATCATTAAAGTCCCTTTCCCTTTGAAAGTAATATGCATATTTCACTCTCTTTTTCTATATTTCATTGAACACTGTCGAAATACAGTGTTTTGGTTGTTTTTGACCACTGTCTCCACCCCAGATCTAGGGCTATTTTTGCTTTCTGAAAAACTACATTCCACTTCCCTCTGTCCCTTGTGATAGACCACATTCTTGGTAGCCAGATACTTACTGTTTTATTGTTTTTAATTGCTAAGTAATAATGTTGTAATGGAAAGTATGATAAAAGAATGAGTGTGATAAGAGGTAGAGAGGAGTGCTACTTATAAAAACTGTATTACTGACTCAGACTATGATACATCAAATCAGAGGATTCTCTATTATTAAAGATTTAGAGGACTTTGTCTCTTATGCTTCTCATTGCCATAATGAGTATATACACTTTTGAGAAAAGGAGAAAACATTGTTTGAAAAAACCTCAAGATATCGAATGACTAAGACAAATGAGCATGACTTTGATACATGGGGAAAGTTGACAAAATCAGATCTCCTGGTAGTCACAAAAGTCTAACACTAAGATAGAATAATAAAGTATCATTCTCTCTGTGTACATAAGTACATACAGATACTAATTGGCTTTTTCTGCCTTTGTTTTCCCTTTCCCTGTGAAAGTGGCCCTACTCTCTACTGACAAGTTCACTATTTCCCAACTATCAAAAAGGAATTTGTTTTCTAAGTTCATATTTGGATTGGTTTAGCGACCCCAGTTCAATTCATAATACATCTTTTGTAAGTGTTCACTTCAAGTATTATAGAGAATGAGATGAAAGAAAATGCTTACTGAGGCTTCTGGGGGAGAAAGTAAGCTTCCTTTTATGAATGTTGGCTGGTTTGTCATTGTTATATGTCTGCTCATGGAACAGCCGTAAGAAACTTTTCTTCACTTGAATTCCTCAGAAAGAATGAAAGTCCAAGAAATAACAGACTCCATCTTCCAAATATAAATGTATACTCTAGTGTGACTCTAAGGCCTACACAGCAGAAGAAAAGCTGAGCAGTGAAGGGAAATGCCGAATTCTGCTCACAGACTTTAAATCATGGCTAATCAGTCAAAGCCTGAAACCATACATATTAACTGCTTGTTTGTCTAGTGAATAAACCAGGTGATTTTTCTTCATTTTATGCATTTTATTTCCATTTTCTGTTTCTTAAAAAAGTATAATCTGCAAATAAAGTATTCTTCATTTGCTTCTCAAAAACAGAATATTAAAATGATTCATAGTCATTGCATTTGGTGAATAGTTTATCATTTATGAGCTATCTTTATCACTCCATGTAAGAAATGCAATATAAATGTGCATATTGCTTGGATTTCCTGGGCATACAGACAATTCAAGCCAATTACTAAAACTAATTTACTTTTCCATATACTTCATTAGTAGTTCAAGACCAGATAAAGAAATATAACATAGAATCTTAGTATTAATATATTACTTTATAGAAAATAAGCATATTTTCTTAATGATGGTCATACAATATATTCAATATGTTGTATAACATATTGATTATATATCATATATCAGTTTCTCTTGAGTGTTTCAGCTAAATAAATGCCTTCAAATTATTGTGAAGTGTAAGAAACTTTGGAATTATGAAATATTTACGAAAAACCATATCATGTACACAGTGGTTCTCAGCTGTGACTACAGCATATGGTTTATAAGTGGAAACAGGTGTGGGAGAACAGGTGGTCACATCAAGCACAGCAAGGACTGGAATTTACTATGGGGAAGCACCATGATAAAATACTTCCATTGGCATGGCAAGAAACTTGCTGATGTGATGACAGAACCTAAAAGATTCTCACAAGGGTAAACATGCATGAGAGCACTTGAAATTAAGGTGTTCATCCACTGCAATCTCCCAAATGGATGTGAAAGAAGCAGTCAGTCTCGTTACTCACAGGGAGTGAGTGGATGCAAGATTAGTCTCATATTAAAGGGGTTTGTAACACCAACTATATTAAAAGAAGAATCAAAATAAAAATATACCTTCCCTGTTATTTCACTATAAAATCAGTAAAAACCAGATATGGGCTATTAGTACTTATATTATTCACACAATTTCTAAAGGTAAACAAATATGCCTCCCTGTACCTGTAAAGTCAAATTATCAGAAAAACTCCCACTCTTTTTTTTTTTAAGTGGAAAAGATAGGTAGGATGCTCTATGGTTATTTTAATATGTACTCTTCTAAAGGACCCATTGTAAAATTCCATATGGTTCACAGAAAACTACTAACAGGAGAGATTTATGATGCTTAAGCCTCTGTTTCAATACTGCCAGTAGTTTATTCTACATTCAGTCAGAGCCAGTTGTCCACATCTAGGGAAAACAACAGCCGTACAAACAAAAAGAAAAAGAAAAAAATACCTGTTTCTAGAGGAATTTAAAATGATCAAATATATGTAAATTTCATTATGAGTTTTAGACCTCTGGTTCAGATACTGTTGTAGAAGAAGCCTGTGTGCAAACTAGTAAAAGACAAGAGTTCAACAAATAATAATAGGCCATATTCCTGCAAGAGAAAAATTTGCAGAAGTATTAAATAAAAGTCTTAGTGATGAGATTTTTCTTCAAAATGAAGCAGCCCTGCTTGGTGGACAGGTATTGGCCACTAGAACCACACTGCTTAAAAAAAGGTATTGAGCAAGGGTCAGCCATAGCTAAACGTAAGTATTCTCCTCTCCTGCATATGGATGAATAAGAAAAATAGCTAGAAATGAGACTATGCTGTGGGGAAGCGACCAGTTACACTTTGCACAGGGAAACTATAGGAACAAAATAAACTACAGAGACAAAGCAATACTGTCTAGTTTGTAGGCAGACACTCTATATAGAGATATGACCAGAGAAAAGCAGACTGTAGAATCAGAAACAGAAATAAGGTGTAAGAACCAGAAGCTAAAAAACATGCTTCCATTCATGCAAACAGCAATAAAAATATATGTATAGTAAAGGGTATAAACAAATTAAAGTAAGGAATGAATCCACGTTGTTGAGAAAATCCTTAATGCTGACAGTGAAAGATCAATTAGCAATAACCCAACCAACCATCACAACCAACAGTAAAGCCACAGGAAATGAAAATCCTGCTCAGCAATAACCTTAAACATTATTGCATCATTGTCCACATAGAAAGAGACAGACCAGCTAGCTGGATTGAAAGACAGGACCAAGAGTCTGTTACATTTAAGAAGATTCAGGTCACTGACAGATACCTACAAATTCAGAGTTGAACAACAAACCCAAACCACCAAGCAAATGGCAGTTGAAAACAAGTAATGTGCTGTTCTCACATCAAACCCAATCTAGCTAGACTAGACTTATGCTTAAAGGGGCTTCTCCATAGTAAAAATCACAGAGAATATAGAGCAATTGTTAATATTTATTAACAGTTCAATACCATGCTCTCATACATAGATTGATTTTCCAAATTCAGCAAAGAACTTCACAGCTAAACTACACTTTAGATCGGTTGTATTTAACAAATGTAAGTCAGGAGGATATGGGACAAGTGTGGGAAGATTGATAAGAATATGGTGCTGATGAAAATGCTACAATGAAGCCCATTACTTTATACATTAAATCAAAAATATTATAAAATAAACAAATAAATAAGAGCTAATATCACCTAGAAATTTGTAAAACTTCAATTACTTTTAAATTGTGTTTCAAATTACTTTTAAAATGTGTTGTATAAAATCTCCACAGTAACGCACATCCTTAATTGTCTTGTTTAACTCAAATAAGATTCACACAATTCTCTCAAGATATGAGCTGGCAATCTTTTATAGCCGGGCAGTTTCCAGAGGTGGGACTGGGTTGCATTCCTTTGAGCTGTTGACTAAGGGTGTTTAATAAAGATCCTTAAGTAACCCAGGCTGATGCTAGGACAGAAGGTCACTCTCTGAAGTGACACCAGGGGGCCCCATTGCCAAGGAGAATATCCACACAGCTAATTGAATGTAGAGAGAGGTCAAGCTGGTGCGGGATAGAGCCTTCACCCCTACATTTTTAGTCTCTGGCTGAGAAGGTACTCTGAAGCTAGGAAAAACACAAAACCTTTGATCTACAATGTGTCTTGCCTGAAAGATGTCCTGTCACAGAACTTGGAGTGGCCAACCAATGTTTAGTTTAAGTTAGAACTATGACATAAGAGGGAGCCCATGTTCCCATACTGCATGGATTTCCAGGAGCTTGAGACCTGATAGCCCAGAGAACTAGGGTAGAACAAAACACAACAGAAAAAAAAGTGACATGATTCCTAATGATAGTCTGCTATACTTATAGATAAATGCCTTGTCCAGTTGTCATCAGAGAGGCTTCCTCTATAGACAAATGGAAATGGATACAGAGACTCAAGCCAAACAGTATGTGGAGAGAGAGTCTAAATTGGAAATCTTCATCACGTCTCTCTCCTTGGAGCCCTGGAATCCAAGGGAATGAGGGAAGAGAAGATTGTAGGAGTCAAGGGGGATAGAGGACACCTAGAAAACATAAGCCACTGAATCAGCTAAGCAGGACTCATACGGGCTCAAGAGAGACTGGAGCAGCAAGTACCGGGCTTGCATGGGTGTGCACCAGGTCCTGTATATATATGTTAGTGCTCTTAGCTTGGTAGGTTTGTGGGACTTCAAACAGTAGGAGCAGCTGACTCTTTAGCCTGTTCTTGAGACTCTTTTTCTTCTATTGGGTTGCTTTGTCTAGCCTCGATATGAGTGCTTTTGCCTTGTCTTAGTGTATATTGTTTTATTCTGTATGGCTGTTGTCTTTTGGAGATGTGCTTTTTTCTGATGAGGAAATGGAGAGGGTGTAGATCTGGGACAGAAGGGAGAAGTGGGAGAAGCTGTAAGGGATTGAGGAACAGGAAGCTGTGGTCAAGATGTATTGTATGAGAGAAGAATATTTTCAACAATAATAAAAAGCCACAATGAAACTATTAACCAAGAAAATTATGTGAAACCTAAAAGACATCAAACCATACTCATTTATCTTTCTAAACCTCTTTATATAATGACCTAGTTTGACTTCTCATAAGTGAAAGAATGAAAATTTTTAGGACAAAAGAAAATAAGACAAATTGAAAAGTTAAAAAAATTGTCATTCAATGAGGGAAATGCAGTAAATGTGCATTAATGAACTAATGTTTGTCATACATAGATATGTATTCATGTATTTATACAGAAATACCTTGGGACTTAGGCTTCCTATCTCTGAATTCTGGGAGGCTGATGGCTATGTATGCTCACATATTTGACATAATTGCTCCACTCTCAAAATTGCCTGGAAAATAGAGCCCCTCCAGGGATGAAAATCTTACTTGTAATACCAATCCGCAACAGGATGAGGCAGATCCATTGTCATTACTTCCAGGCATATCAAAGACTCCTAATATCCATTGAGGTGAGTGCTCTATACAACTGCTCAGCCACAACACTCATCATGTTTTTGACTCCAACAGAATCTATCATTGCCCCAGCCTGCAGGGTCCTCAACAGGGTACACTAAGAGAGAAGGGGAGAGAATGGAAGGGACAGGAGACTCAAAGAATGGGACCAAGACAAATTTTCTGATCCATCGAGCTGTATTTTCTCAGTCAATTTATACAGACAGGGAAGGGGATAACATGTTTTGGGGAATTTCACAGAAGCTATGCATTCTGCCATGGCAGATCTGCAGCCCCGATGTTTTTGTCTGGCTCAGGGCACAGCAACCACTTTCCTTAGGGCACAGCGACCGTTGGCCACCTGCTTTCTCAGGTCGACAGCTGAGGAAAAACATAACCTAAAACTATTCTTTCAAAATGGAGTAACGTTGGCTCCTGGCATAACATCTCTCTCTACTTTTTCTTGCACTCTTCATTTTCTCACAGGTGTTCAGCTCAAAAGTTCTACCAGGTAAACCTCTTGCAGAAAAAAATCTCTGACAAGCTGAAAAGCACAATATACAAGAACAAATAATAAAAGGGGTCCAAGAGAGCAGCTCACTTCACCTATTGTGTTGTCAAGAAAGATCCCTTCCCTGCCACAGGAAGAGCATTGGTATCTTAGCATATAGTAGTAGTGAACTTTGTAAGAACATTCACTGTAGGATTTCAGATGCCCCAGCAGAGAATGCGCTGAAAGAAATAAAGTCTTACACTTCTAAGAAGTACATCAAAAACATGAACAATGGAATTGGGTTGCTATTTTCAGGGACAAAGATGATGTACATGAAAAGAATTGAAAGACTGGGGATGATTAATCAGCAATTAAATCCTGAGAGGTTTTCCTTGGCAGTATCTAAAGAGATTCTCAGCTCCTAGAGCTGAAGGACAGAAAATAAAAATCATGTTTAATCATAAAAGTAGCAAAGTCTCAGAGGAGGTTTCAGAAAGTTCAAATCTTACCCCCAACAGATTTTCAGACTCAATGTGTTTCCATTTAAAATATGGAGAACTACAAAAATAGGTAATAATATGCTATCCTTGTGAGGAAGAAAATAAGTAGCCATCGAGAGTTATTTTCCAATTTGTAAAATAAGAAACTAAGAAGTGATAACTGGGAATCTAGGAGTAGACAATCTAATAAAAATATTCAGACCTTTGCCTACTGTTTGAATTTAAACCAGTTTTCCCATCCAGAGCCCATGTACTAAAGCCATCAGATTCCACAGTATTAACTTTTCAATACTGGCAAAGGCATGCATAAAAATTATCACCTGATTCCTTTCTGGAAAGAACCTGTGGTTATAGTCTCAAGAACTACATAGATAGGAGAACAGAACTCACTATGACATCAAACAGTCTCAAATAGGCTTTGATAGGAAAAGACCTAAAGCATCAAAAAGATCTGTTTGTTAGAATGAGCATGCAAAGATTAGAAAATGAGCAGAATCTAGGCCAACTTTGCCCCACAGTGGATCTTCCTCATCCACAAAACACCAGGTGGTTTTCTCAGTTTGTAACGCTGATTGCACTGACATACTTAGTGGTTGCCAGGTTCTACAATGACTTCTTGACATAAAAGCTATTATAGGAGGAAAGTACCAGTGGCACTTTCTAAACGAATCCTTTTCTAAATCAAAACAAAGAATGAAAACAATACCTTGTGCTCAAGAGAGTAGTAGAGGTTAGTGCTACTTTGAGAGTGGTTAAGTCCATTATGCCTCCATTTAAGTCATAAATATGGATCCTGAGAAAATCCAGGTGGATTCTGGGATCACCAACTCCTGCCATTTCACCTATTGCAACACCAACTGTAGCTGCCATATGGAATCAGGACTTTTTGAAAAAGCATATTAACACATTGTTGTGTGTATTATATATAAGCATTGCTCTTGCAAGTATGTTCTATTTCATCCCTAACAAAAATGAAAATTAGAACTAGTACTATTGCTAAATATTCATAGAATAGTCAACATAATTTTAGTTTTGCTACAAGCCTATTGTATCAATCTGTCATTAGCACCAGCAGTCTAACATGGTACTACAACCTGTGAAAATTCCACAGATGAGAAATTTCAGCTTAGTGGAAAGAATTGAACAAGATGTCACAAGTCTCTGGAAGCTTTGGATCCCAAATGCACTGCAAAGGCTTGAAAAGAGTCCTAGTAAAATTAGACTTGGAGGCTGAGTACACAGGAGAACTTGGGTACCCATAAGCCTTATGTTCCACAAGGAAAGGATAATTGTTTACGTTCTTTACCAGGCATCAATATAAATGAAATACAGTGCCTGCTGAGTTTCTTTAGATTTTAGCAATAGAATATTCCATCTCCTTAAATACTACTCTGACCTATATACCAAAAACAACCAAATAATGCTTAAAATTTTGAGAAATAGGTAGGAATAGTAGACACTTTGACTCAAGAACAATTAAGTCAATTTGGCAATATATGTAATTTGGGTAATATTATAGTTTTGTGATCTAGGAAAAGATATTGTAACATTTATCCCAGCACCTCCCCCATGATAGTAATGTAAATACCCAGATTTCTAGTGATGTATATAATGTCATTTGCAGCACAGAAAAGATTTTGTTTTTGAAATACAATTTATTGCACAGTCTCCTACACTCCAAAACGTCTAATCCTTGAAACTATGTTACTATGCAATTTTTTGATCATAAGCTTTTGCATGTGCAGTGTTTCACAAAAGAAAGAGAGCCAGACTGAAGGACAAACAAACAAGAGAGTTATCCAATAAGACAACTCAATGAGAAGACTAACATGTCACAAGGAAAATTCTTTCCCCTTCAGGAAAAACATATTCATCTACAGGGTTTGAACTGCTGATATCACCTACCCAGATTATCTAAGACAATCGCTTTTTCTTAAAGTCAACTGATCTCAGATGTCAACTACTTACAAAATACTTACATAGCAACAGCTCAACTAGAGATTACTCAATGGGGTACAATAGACTAGCTACATTGCCATACCTGGCTTTTGTCAGCTTACTT
The DNA here is from genome assembly GCF_004785775.1 of Grammomys surdaster. Taxonomy (NCBI): domain Eukaryota; kingdom Metazoa; phylum Chordata; class Mammalia; order Rodentia; family Muridae; genus Grammomys; species Grammomys surdaster. The sequence continues at coordinate 9,784,632 of NW_021604608.1, read as the reverse complement.
GTTTGGTCATACAGCCAACACAATATACTGTAGAAATATATTCAGTCTTATTCATCAGCAGGTGGGGGTGGCAAGAACAATTGGCCAAGATCTCAAATTTCTCCTCCCTGTTTCACCAGTGACTCACATTTGGATTGTGCCTGGTATCTCCCACGGACATCCCTGAAAAACAAAAGAAGGGAATTTTATATTAACAAAAGATATTTGGGTAATTAGGTTGTTAATGCACTGTGTGTTTAAAGAAAAATACTTATGCTTGGGTCCTAGTGAGTTTCTTCAGTGTGTTGCTGAGAACTTGAGATTAGGTGAAACCACAGGGGAAACAGACACGCACAATGAACTTTATATCTATCATGTGTCAACGCTTGCTTGAAAATAACTTCTCTGAAACACTAGATTGTTTGACTAGGTGAACTGTCATTCAGACTTTAATGTTGCTACAAAAGGTCTATAAAACTGGGAGAGTACTGTGAGCAAAGTTCTTTGGGTCTAAGAGTGTGAATCCCTTCTTCCTATTTTTACTTTGGTGTCAGTATTTGTAAAATCCCAATTGTAAACAACCGGGATCAGTGCCAATTCTTTAATCAGTTCTCTGGAATTCCAAAATACCATTTGGTGAAATATTCTACTCCAGAAAACAGCAACAATGTCTTTGAAAGGCATTGACATATATCTTGGGTGGGGTATTTAATTTTTCCTCTCCTTACAGTGCTTCATCTACCAAAACTGTAACAAAGACCAGTGGACTGTTTGAGCTGGTGACTGGTTTTACAGGAAAGGAGGAACACACGAAGGGACATGAACACAGGTTCCAGGTCTCCATCACAGGCTGTACTGTGTGGACACTTACACCTTCCAAGTGATTACTCTAGCTGAAGAGATTTCCTTTCTTGGGGCAGCTCCTTGCAGTAGCTACTGTGTGCAATAAAACGTCAATAGGATGGGTAAACCTTGATTGATAGTTAGACTGCATCAGAGCCTAACATCTGCTACTGCTCTGTCCTGTTTTAATTTACTCTCCATCCTCACAATGGTAAAGTAATGCTGAACAACATTTCTTTGTGTAAATTATAGTCAGCATCCTAAGCAATTCAATCTGTGTTTACAGACTATAAAAAAAGAATAAAGGAAATTCTGCACTTTAGACCCAAAATAATAGTATCTTAATATTTTCTTTTAAATTTTTAATAGAAATTTTGTTATATTAACTAACATATATAAACAATGTATTTTCTTAATAAATATAAAAATTAACTACAATCTTTAACAAATAAGAAACTTGGAAATTATTACTTAAAATAATGTTGTTTTGATGAGGAATAAATGACTAAATTCTTGGTTTCAAAGCAAATTTACTACTAGTGGAAGAACTAGTTTATCTAAAGATCACAGCTCAGCTAATGCCCTTAAAGAGTGCACATACATCTCATGCAATCTAAACCCTGTAAAACAGGAACAGATAATTAAATGTATTGATGAATAATTCATTTAAACTCCAAATTTCTTTATGCATGTAACATAGCATAACCGCATGGTAATTCTGTGAAATATATGGATTGTTGTTAAATGTGCAAACACAGAAAATGAGGATAGGAATGGTTAAATTCTCACCCAAGTTCACACAATGTGCAGTTTTCAGTACTTAGCTGTCTGAATTTCAAACCATCCTTTCAAACATTACATATGAAGTTTAATTAGAAAGAATGTCACAAAATAATTAAAATGCATGTGTTGGTGTCAACACAGAAAAATTCAGGTACACCTTTGCAATTCAACATTAGAAACTGTACATGGTTTAAAATGTGTCACAAAAAAAAAATTCACTTTGCAAAGGAAAAAGCAGAAGATGATGCATACTTCTGAAAGGCAAAACACAGTTACAAGGCTTTCAATCCAGACTCTCAAAAGATGTCAAACTTTTTTGAAAGCTCACTCAAATATTAATTCTTTTGAACACCCAGTCAAAATTCCCACTGCCTAATTAACAGCGCCATGCCAGGAACTTGAGTCTCTCCCTTAGCTAGAAAGTAAACAAGATTTCTCCTTCATTTACTTTCCACTTCAAATAAACTAAAATACTCTCTGCAAGCAATGTTTGCTTGGCCTAAAGGTCACTTGGAACTTAAGTTAAATAATGTCTGTGGAGACTGCACAAAAATGTTTCCCAGAATCAGACATCTCTAAAAAAAGCTCTAAAGTGCTTTCGGGTTTTTCAGGCAGTGGCCTTGAATCTCACACTTGGAAACGTGTGGTAAACATGTTGCGTTTGAAAAGAATATGAAAGCACATTTCAACCATGGTTAGTCCTTCAGAATCAGCACTAATCTACTTGAAGCATGTATCAGGGCTGAATATCCACCATCTCATTCAGAGTGGCTGGCTGCATTTTAATTGCTGAGTCATGACCAAGAATTAGGAACGTCACCTTTGTTAGCTTGAATAATACATGTTTTGAAGCTTTAAAACTGAACCTGATGTTCATTCAACAATTTTATGAACTCTACTTTTGTGCCAGATGTTTATTTGATTGCTACAAAATAAAACTTCCAACTATCTCTACCGAGATCCACTGAGATCATTGTTAGCTAGGCATAGTAGTTCATGCCTACAATCCTAACACTTGGGAGGTTGAGACAGGAAGATTACTTCGATCTCACATTCTGCCAGATTACAGACTAAGTCCCAGGTGAGCCTGGGATGGAGTAAGACCCTTCTTCAAAACAAAACAAAACAAAACAATACAGAGAATTAGTTTCTAGTTTTAGGCTGTTATAGAATATAAGTAAATAAGAAGAAAAAGAAAGTACTAATTGTGGTGAAGACCTATGGAAGCACCTGTTACATAGAAAATACATACTCATTAATTTCAATCATACTGTTTTGAAATGTTAAGTGCCCTGATATCTCAAAACTCAAACCAGACATAGTAGCCTTCTGGATGTCACTAGATAGGTCTCACAGTTAAATCTATAATGGAATATAGAGGTTCCTTTCACTCCAGAGCCTCCACAGGATGCTACCCTTTGTCTTTCCTTCTAATCCCCAGTCTATCAGGAACAAAAGTTCGTTTTGGACTGTGATTTGCACTTGCCTTATAGACAAGGATGTTGAGAATGTTTCATCCTATGTGGGCTACTTGTATTTCTTCTTTGTAGAAATTTCAGATAATCTTCCCATTCTTTAAATCATTTTGTATACTTACATTCCAGCATTTGTCCCCCTCCCAGCCCACCCTCCGACAGTTCTTCAACACATTCCTCCTCCCCCTTGACTCGAAGAGGGTACTCCAACCCTCATCAGGCCTCCCCCTTCCCTGGAGCCTAAAGTCTCTCTTGGATTAAATGCATCTTCTCCCACTGAGGCCAAACCAAACAGGCCTGTGGAACATATTTGCCAGTGGCCTCAGACCAGCTGGTGTATGCTGCCTAGGTGGTGACTCAGTCTCTGGGAACACCCTGGGTCTGGGTTAGTTAAGACTGCTGGTATTCCTATGGGGTCTCCCTCCCCTTCAGTTTCTTCAGTCTTTCTCTTAATTCAAACACAGGCATCCCCAACTTCACTCCAATTATTTGCTGTAAGTATCTGCAACTATCACAGTCCGCTGATGATAGGGCATCTCAGAAGACAGCTATGCGAGGCTCTTGTCTGTAGGCACAACATAAAATTAATAGTGTCAGGCCTTGGTGCACATCCCGCTCCCACCCCACCTCAATGATCCCAACTTCGGAAGGTCATTGGACTGCTTTTCCTTTAGTCTCTTTTGAATTCTTTCCCTGCAGTTCTTTTAGTTCTTCTGTTTCAGAAATTTTGACTGTGGGTTGTTAACCCAGTCCCTCCACTTGACTATCTATCTACTGGAAGTAGATTCTTTCCGTTCCTTCTCCCCATTGTTGGACATTTTGGCTAAGATCATTCTCATTGAGTCCTGAGAGTCTCTCACCTCCCACGTCTCTGGTACTTTCTAGAGGGCAACCCCACCCCCAGAGGCTGCAGACTTCCATTCATTCTCCTGGACTTCTGCTCTTCTTTCTAGTCTCCTCCTATCCTGTACCTGATCCTGTTCTCCTTTTCCCCTCCCTCTCGCCTCCTTGCCACCCTGTTCGCTCCCTTTCTCTGCCTCCAGTGATTATTTTTATTACCCTTCTAAGTGGAACTGAAGCATCATCACTTGGGTCTTCCTGTTTGTTAAACTTCTTACAATCTGTCAGTTGTATCCTAGGTATTCTACACTCTTTGGCTAATATCCACTTATTAGTAAATACATGCCATGTATGTTCTTTTGGGTCTGGGTTACCTCACTCAGGATGATATTTTCTAGATCCTTCCACTTGCCTGCAAAATTCATAATGTCTTTGTAATAGCTGTATAGTCTTTCATTGTGTAAATGAACCGTATTTTCTCTATCCATCCTTTGGTTAAGGTACATCTGTGTTGTTTCCAGCTTTTGGCTATTACAAATGTCTGCTATGAACATAGTGGAACATATGTCCTTGTTGTATGGTGAGGCATCTTTTGGGTATATGCCTAAGAGTGGAATAGCTGAGTTTTCAGGCAGAACTATTTCCAATTTTCTGAGGAACTGTCTGATTGATTACCAGAGTGGTTGTACCGATTTGTGATCCTACCAGCAACATAGGTATGTTCTTCTTTCCTCACATTCTTGACAGCATGTGATGTCATTTGAGTTTTTAATCTCAGCAATTCTGATTGGTATAAGGTGGAATCTCCAGGTCATTTTGATTTGCATTTCCCTGATAACTAAGGACTTCAACATTCAAGTGTTTCTCAGCCATTAAAGATTCTTCTGTTGTAAATTCTCTGTTTAGTTTGTACTCCATTTCAATTGGGGTTTTGGGGTTTTATGGGGAGCGAGGGGGTTTAACATCTTGAGTTCTTTATATATTAGCCCTCTATCAGATATATGGTTAGAGAAATTTGTTCCCAATCTGTAGGTTGCTGATTTGTCCTATTAATGATGTCTTTTGCCTTACAGAAGCTTTTCAGTTTCATGAGGTCCCGTTTATTAATTGTTGATCACACAGCCTGAGCAAATGGCTTTCTGTTCAGGAAATTCCTCCCTGTGCCAATGGGTTCAAGGTTCTTTCCAACTTTCTCTTCAATTAGATTCAGTGTATCCGGTTTTATTTTGAGGTTCTTGATCCATTTGGGTCATATGTATCCCAGGCTTGCCTTGAAATTATTAGTCAACACATAACTACCTTGGCATCATGGTTCTCCTGCCTTGATCTTTCAAGTATTAGAATTATAGGTATATTCTATTCTTTCTTTTTTCATTTAGTTTTAGATTTAATTTGATTTAATTTATCATGGAATATAGTGTAATGATAGTTAAATACTTATACAGAGCAAGTACAGATTACATCAGGATAGCTAACAGTTTCCTTTCCCTAGAGTCTTTGTGTTTGGAACATTCAGGTCCATTTTGCCTTGATCTTCTAAATAGATGTGACATACTATCATAAACAGCAGTCATCATATCATTCTATGGGATATCGGATATTGTTCCCTTTAGCCACCTATACTTGATACTCATTATCCAAAGCCCATATCTTCATATATTTATTTATTTATTTATTTATTTACTCCTTACTATTCCCAGATTGTAACAACCAGTATTCTAAATCCAGACTGAAATTTTTAATGCTTCCACAAACACTTGTTTGTTTTTCTATATCTGACTTAGCTTATCATGATATTACTCAGTTCCAATTATTTTGCTTTAAATGACAGGATTCAATTCTTTTTTAGGACTGAACAGTAATGAATAGTATTTACACATTTATCATACTTTCTTTATCTATTCTGCAGGAGAGATTCCAGGTTAATTCTTTATCTTGGCTATGGTGGATGTTTACATAAGAAACAGGGAACAACAGGTACATTGATTTTGATCACTGTGGCAGAAATGGGGTAGTTGATAATGTTTTTGTCTTTTTTATGTTTTTTTCATATATGTCTTAAGAGCAGAAAACCTCTTTAACAAATGGTTCCAAAAACACATGGGGAATGAAGGAAAAGATATATCACTATTTATCTGACAAAGCATAACATCCAGAATGTCTAAGGAACTTAAAGTTTCAACAAAATCCTAAGGAATCAAATTTAAAATGGGAAGACTAACCATCTTTGACCTCAAGCTGTACTACAAAGCAATAGTGAGAAAGACTTCAGGGTATTGGAACAGAGACAGACAGGACAGGTCCATCAATAGAATAGAATCAAAGACCCAGAAATAAACCCACATACCTATGGACACTTGATCTTTGACAAAGAAGCCAAAAACATATAGTGGAAAAAGAAAGCATCTTCAATAAATGGTGTTGGTCTAACCGGTGGTCTGTATATGTAGAAGAATGAAAGTAGATCTATATTTGTCACACTATATTCCATGATAAGTTAAATTAAATTAAATATAAAACTAAATGAAAAAAGAAAGAATAGAATATACCTATAATTCTAATACTTGAAAGGTCAAGGCAGGAGAACCATGATATCAAGGCAGTTATGTGTTGACTAATAATTTAAGGCAAGCCTGGGATACATATGACCCTGCCTCAAAGAGAAATCAATAAAAACAAACATATAACTAAATGAATAATGCTTTATCATAACAGTAAAACAAGAGAAATTTTCAAAATTTGCATATAAAACCTGTTTGCTTATTAAGACTTTCATAACAAAACCAAGAGAGTAAACAAAACAACCTTTATTTTATTGCTGCCTTGTGACAGGAAATAGAGATGAAAGTGCCAGGGGTTGGTTTCTCTAAGGCCTCTTTCTTTGGGTTAACAAAGTCTATTTTCTGGCTCAACCCCCACATGAAGACTCTCTTTAAATTGAGTCATCTATATCTGGTATCTCATTAGTGTGCCATTTTTAGAAAATTAAAATTCACAGAGATTTCATTGCATATTATATTTAGTATAGTTAGCATTTAATATGCTGAATCATAAATATGGTTTTTAAATTCTCCCTTTACAGTTATACTTTGCAGTTTTCTGTACAGCATAAGCATGAGCTGTGTTTAAGTATTTTCAACATTTATGCATGTTTAGTCTATTACATTAGTATAACATAAGAAGCTCTGGTTGGCTCAGCTACAAGAATCATGCTAGTCGTTCTTATTCTTACACTCACACAAATCATAGTTAAGAAATCACATACCTTTTTAGCACGAAAACCTTCTGAGGATCATGCAATCCAATAATTCCCATATTGGATCCAGAGGGAGCCACAGAGCACCATTTGCAAACTCCCTGAATTAAGGAATGCTGTGAATGGTGTCTTTTGCATACTAGGTTAGCATAGAGACTTCATTTTACAGAATTAGCACCATTATCAATCACTCAAAGCCATGCAAGGGTCAGAAAATTACCAATGTCCAATACTGACTCTGAAGTTTTGGAAATAGTGTGCCAGAAAAGTTTGTCAAGTCACTAGAGTAAGACAGCTAAGGAGGAAAATACATGACTCAATTGAGGTTTGCCTAAAGTCTCATCTAACATTTAATCAGGTCTCTTGGGTTTTGTACCTTGCTTTGTAATAGCAGAAATAACCAAACTGACTTATTTTAAAAGTTTCTAAACATACCAGAATACTCTTATGAGTATATACACAGACACACATACAAACATGTGTAAATGTATGTATATGCATCTTTGTCCACACATGTATGATACACTCCTATAAGCCTTGAAACATTATGAATTTGATATTATTGTTTCAGTTTTGAGCATGCAGTACTATCATCAACTTGGGTTTAGATTATAAAGGCAAAGCCGTAACTGGCTTATGAAATAAGCCCAATAAACATAACATTATCTAACTTTAAAATTAATATTTTACTATTTATAAAACTGATAGAGACTAAGAGAGGGAGGTTTGGTTATCTTTAATTATTTGCTATCTGTAATATTGACCACATTCCAGGGTGGGTCCTACACCCATGAGTAATTAGGCAACATAGATGCTATGGCAATATAAAGATGAAGGAGGGGGTATGAAATTAAGTAGGTAGAGAGGGAGAATAATACAGGAGCAATGGGGGAAAATGCTGAATATGATCAAAGTAATTATATCAAGTTCTCAAATAATAGATACAATAATTACGTGATTTGTCTTTTAATAAAATTGTGGTTATATACTACCATAATGAAGTGTAATATTCAATCCCTAGGAAAGTTATTCAAGTTAGTTGCTAAGTGAAGACAGGTAGAGACCACACATGCCAGAAGACCAGGTAGGCTGCCTATGGACATTCTCCACTTTATTCACCCAGACCCAGTCTTCAGGACCAACACTAGAGCTACAAAAGAACAACAAAACATCAGCTGTTCCCTCACCTTCCTATTGTCTATGCCTCCTGTGGATCCCACAGACAGCCCTAGCCACCATGGCCTCTCTGTCCCCCAAGCCTTCAACACCCGAAGTATTCCCTGTGAATACACCAGGTAAGTAGGTAAGTAAAACAGGCAACATACAGCCAACACACCCTGGAAATCCTGAGAGGAAACAGAAACCAAGGAACACAACACCCATTCAACAAAGATTAGACCCAGAAATCAGCTCATAATTATCCCAAACATAGAAGCCTACATACCAGAGTAAAAACCCAATAACAACCAGAGCACTATGTCTCCATCAAAGCCCAGTCATCCTACCAAAGAAGGCCCCAAATATTCCAATATAGCTGAAACACATGGAAAAAGAAATCGAGGAAAACACAAACAATTGGAGGAAATGAATATCCCTCAAAGAAGCTAGGAAAATACAAACAATTGGAAAGAACAAATAAATCCCTAAAAGAAAACTAAGGGGAGAAAAACAGTTAAATGAAATAAATAAAACTTCAACACCAAAAGAAGGAAATGGAAGCCATAAAGAAAACACAAACAGAGAATTCTGGAAATAAAAAATTTAGGAATGTGAACAGGAACAACAGAAGAAAGCTTCACCAACAGAATCCATGCAATGGAAAATAAAATCTCAGGCATTGAAGATGCAATAGAAGAAACGGGATATATCAGTTATAGAAAGTGTTAAATCTAAAAATTTCCCAACACAAACCATCCAGAAATTCTGAGAGACCACAAAAAGATCAAACCTAAGAATACCTGTAATGGATGAAGGAGTAGAATCCCAACTCAAATCCCCAAAAATATTTTCAATGAAGTCATAGAAAAAAAATTGTAACCTGAGCAAAAAGATGCCTATTAAGATACAAGAAGCATACAGAGCACCAAACAGATTCGACCAGAAAAGACAGTTCCCTCACCATATAATAATCAAAACAATCAAAACACTAAACATACTGAATAGGGAAAGAATATTAAAAAGATGCAAGGGGGGAAAGACCAAGTAACATATAAAGGCAGACTTATTAGAAAAACACCTGACATCTCAATGGAGAATCTAAAAGCCAGCAGGTCATCAACAGACATGCTGTAGACTTGAAAAGACACAGATGCTAACCCAGTTAACCTACTTAGCAAAACTTTCATTCACTATAGATGGAGAAAATAAGGTCTTCCATGGTAACTAAATTTAAAGGGTATCCATCAACCAGCCCAGCCCTACAAAGGGATCTAGAAGAAAAATTCCAACACAAGGAGGTTAGTTACACAAATTAAAAACACAGGAAATGGATAGCCTTGCATCAGGAAAACCAAAGAAGGGAAACTCACACACACACACATACACACACTACAACTACCACTACTACAAACAAAATAACAAGAATTAACAATCATTGGACATAGATATCTCTCAATATCAATGGTCTCAATTCCCCAATAAAAATACATAGAATAACACAACATATGTGAAAACTAAATCCATCCTTCTGCTGAATCCAAGAAACATACCACAACATCAAGGATAGTTGTTCACTCAGGATAAAGGGTTAGAAAAAAGGTAGTCCAAACAAATGAAACTAAGAAACAAGATGAAATAGCCACTTTAATCTCTACCAAAATAGACTTCAAACCAAAATTAATCAAAAGAGTTTGGGAAGGATGCTATATATTCATCATCTGCCAAGTTGATTTATTAACTCTTATTATCTCTACCCCAAACAGAAAAGCACCCACTTTTGAATAAGAAACATTATTAGAGCTCAAATCATATATTGATCCTTACACACTGACAGTGGATGACTTCAATAACCCATTCTCACCAATGGACAGAACAGCCATACAAGAACTAAGCAAAGAAATATTGGACTAATAGATGTTATAAACCACATAGGCATAACAGATGTTTACAGAACATTCCACACAAACACAAAAGAATATACATCTTTTATGAGTGTCATGGAACTTTGTCCAAAGTGACCATATACTCAGGCACAAAAGAAGTCTCAATAAATAAATAAATAAATGAATTAACTCCCCGCATGCTGTAAGACCACACAAATTAAAGCTAGATATCAACAGAAACAGCAGAAAGCTCACAAACTCATGAGAACTGAAAAAGTCCCTACTAAAAGAAAAACTTGTCACAACAGAAATAATGAAATTAAATACTTTTTCTAATTCAGTGTAAATTAATATATAACACAACCAAACATACAAAACACAATGAACATGGTGCTAAGATCTCATATTAACAACTTAACATCATACCTGAAAGTTCTACAACATAGGTAAACACATCCAAGAGAAGTAGACAGTAAAATATAATCAACCTAAGGACTGAAATCAATAAAATTAGATCAAAGAGTACAATACAAAGAATGAATGGAACAAAGACTTGGTTCTTTGGGAAAATCAACAAGATAAGCAAACCCTTACCCAAACTAAATAAAAGATAAAGAAAGAATATCCAAATTAACAAAGTCATAGAAAAAAATAAGGAACATAACAACAGGCACAAAGGAAATAAGGACTTGAAAACCTGTATGTCCCAAATTAGAAAATCTAAAAGAAATGGATAATTTTCTTGATAAATGCTACTTAACAATTAAATCAAAATTAACTAAACAATTTAAAAAGACCTTTAACCCCTGAAGGAAACAGAAGTCATGGAGAGCTTAAGGATACAAGGATCATACGTAAACACATTAACAGCAATGTACAGCAAGTCTATAGCCAACATCAAATTAAGTGAAGAGAAATTCCATTAAAATCAAGAACAAAAAAAGTTGTCCACTTTCCCCATATCTATTCAATATAGTATTTGAAGTCTTAGCTGAAGCAAACAGACAACTGAATAAGATCAAGGACATAAAGTTGGAAAAGAAGAAGTCAAAGTATCTTCATTTGCAGATGATGTGATAGTATACATAAGTGACCCTAATGTAACCAGCAAGGAATTCCTACAGAATTCCTACAGAATTTGCTACATGTTCAACAAAGTGGGTGGATACAAAGTTGTCTCATTGTCCCTGATTTCAAGTTACAGTATAGAGCTATAGTAAGAAAGGCTGCATGGTGTTGCCATGAAAACCAACGCATCAATCCATGGAATCAAATTGAAGTCCCACACATGAGTTGACATACTTAAGGAAACCTGATTTTTGATTATAAAGCCAAAAGTACACACAGTAAAAATAAAGCATCTTCCACAAATGGAGCTGATCAAACTGAATGTCTACAGGTAGAAGAATACAAATAGATACATATTTATTACCCTGTACAAAGCTCAAGTTCAAATCGATCCAAGTCTTTAACATAAAACCAGACACAGTGAACCTGATAGAGAAGAAAGTAGGGAATAAACTTGAATGCGTTGATACAGGAGACAACTTCCTGAACAGGACACCAACAGCACAGGCACTAAGATCAACAATTAATAAATGAGACCTCACGAAACTGAAAAGCATCTATGAAGCTAAGGATACTGTCAATCAGACAAAGCAGCAACCTACAAAATGGGAAAAAAATTTTATCAACTCCTCATCCAACAGAGAACTAATATTAAATAACTATTCATATATTAATATTAAAAACTATTAATATTAAAAACTATTCACAAACTAATATTAAAAAACTATTTCCAGAAACTAGCCATTGAAAAACAAAAAATATAATTTAAAATAGGGTACAGATCTAAACAGAGAACTCTCAACGCAGAAATCTCAAATGGCCAATAAACATTTAAAGAAATGTTCAACATCCTAAGCCATCAAAGAAATGCAAACAACTTTGAGATTCAAACTTAAATATGTCAGAATTATTAGATCAAAGGAAATATTTCTTCATTAGTGGTGGGAGTACAAACTTGAAAATCAATATGATTCCTCAGAAAATTGAGAATCAATCTACCTCAAGACCTAACCATACTACTCTTGGACAAATACCCAATGATATTTGCTCAACTATGTTCATTCTAGACTTATTCATAATATTTAGAACTGGAAACAACCTAATGTCCCTCAACCAAAGAATGAAATCAGAAAACATAATACATTTACCCAATGAAGTGTTAGCTGTTTAAGAAATTACATCATAAAATTTGCAGACAAACTGATACAAGTAGGAAAAAAATCATCCTGTATGAGCTAACCCAAACCCAGAAAGACAAAAGTATGTCTTCATTTATAAGTAAATATTAGCTGTTAAGTAAATGATAATCAAGCTATAATCCACAAACCAATTAAAGGTAGTTAAAGAGGAAGGCTCTAGAGAGGACATATGGATCTCTCTGGCAAGTGGAAATAGATTTTTCAGTAGGACTGGATAGGGTGGGAAAGGGAAGGGGAGGGATCAGTTGTAGGGGAGGGGAAGTGATGGAAGGAGAGAATGTGGGGAGATATGGCTAAAATTGGAAGGCACTGTAGAAACCTAATGCTGTGGAAACTTTCTGGATTCTGAGAGTGACTCTAGTGAGGGGCCTTCATAATGGAGGATGCAGAGTCTGAACTGACCATCTTTTGTGGCCAGGCAAGGTCTCCAATGGTGGGACTGAATTGCATTTATGCAAGTTGTTGGCCCAGGGAGTCCTATGGGGTTCCCACAACAACCCAGTCTGGTGCTAGGAAAGAAGTTCATTCTTTGGAAAGTGACAGCAGGGACCCATTGCTCAGAGAAACATTTCTACATGTCATTAAATATAGAGAGATCGAGCTAGTACCTCCAATCACTCTTCATCCCTATGATTTTTATCTCTTCGGTACAGGAAGGTACTATGCAGGCTAAAAAAAACAGAGAGAAATGTGTTCACAAACTCAGTTACAAAACCTTAAACCTATAATGTGTTATGCTTGCAAGACATGCTGGGGCAATATTAGCACAGAACTTGTGGGAGTTAGCCAAGCAATGTCCGTTTTTACTTGAGGTCCACTCCACACAATAGAGTCCATGCCTTACACTGATTGGATGACAAGAAAGCTGAGACAGGATAGCCAAGAGACCTAGGATAGAACCAAACACAACTGGGGAAAAGATGGTTGAAGTATTTCCTAATGTTATTCTGCTATACTCATAGACTGGTGTCCAGTCTAATCATCATCAGAGAGACTTCCTCTGTCAGCAAATGGAAGTGGATGCAGAGACCCATAACCAGACACTATGCTGAGATAAAGTATAAATGTGAGGTTTCCAATGGTCACTCACCTTGGAGCTCTAGAACCCAGAGGAAGGTATTGGGAGATTACAGGAGGCAGAGGGGATAAAGCATACCCATAGAACATAACCAATTAATCAATGAAACAAGGCTGCAGACTCATAGGGGCTTACAGAGACTGAAGCACTGTGCTTATATGGGTCTGCACCATGTCATTTGTATACACAGAATGGCTGTTAGCTTGGTAGTTTTTTTGAGATCGCTAAAAGTGGGAGTGGGTGTATATCTGACTCTTTGGCCCACTCTTGAGACTCTTTTCCTCCTATATAGTTGCCTTATCCAGCATTGACATGAGGGCCTGCTGCCTTATCTTATTGTATCTTGTTTTGTTGTATTTGGTTATTATCTCTTGGAGCCCTGCTCCCTTTTGAAGGGAAACAGAGTGGGAGGTAGAGGGGAGCTGAGGGGAATGGAGGGACGGAAAATTGTGGACTGAATATATCGTATGCAAAAACAATATTTTCAATGAAAACAAAGGTGGGATAAGATTTAAAATTTGATCTGTTATTGAGTTGTTACATAAATTAAATTGTTAATATTTTTCTAGATCTATTAATTTTGGGAACCTTTATTATCTTCTACATTTGTATATTTACCTGCAAATTTTAATTTTGTATTTTATTATTCATTTACTTAATATTAACAAATTCTCTCTCATACATATATATATATATATATACACATACATATATATATATGAGAGAGATGTCTATGTTTATTGTACATATAGACATATATATTGTATATCTATACATATATATTCTTTGTATAAACATATAGTATCTAAATATTTTACTTTCATGTATCTCCAAAGTATCTTACTTGATTAATTTTTGGTTGTGATTTTCTGTGAGCTTTTTTCATGAAACATTTTAGAAATAATGATTTTGATTCATCTGCATGACACATGCTTCACAAGTATTGACTGCAACAGTTGAATAACAGCATAAACTTTTATCACATATTCAGGTAGGAAACATAATTCCTGATATAATACTTCTCAAGTTCTCAAAGAGTCTTGAATCAGAGCACAACAATTTTGTTTCAGACCAGATGCCCAGCTTCACAAGGTACCCAACTTGAATAAGCAATGCTGCCCATAGGAAATGCTAATATTGAATAGCAAGCTCATCACTCACACCTTAGCTAAAGAGTTCCATCACCAACCAAATCAGAGACCCTGGTGAGCCAAGTCAAGTCAGATAATGAAGGAGTGGCAAACAGAACAGGGAGCAACAACTAACACCAGAGGGAACTCACGACCATCTGGTCTAGCTGCTGTCTGCTCCATCCACCCACGACTATGACTGAAGGAGTGAATCCAGGTGGAATAAATTAGGAGAAAAAAAAACCTGAAGAACGAACCATGTAAGATCTTCACTTCTAGTGTCTGTCTGCACTGCCTTCAAACTGTTGATTTGATGCAAAATGTTTGCACCAGCTAAGGTGTGTAGACTTGGACTGATTCCAGGAGAGCTAGGTATACAGGATATCTAGTGCCCAAGATCCTAAAATAAACAGAGCAGCAAAAGGGAGAAATAAGTAACAGGCAATGCATTTCCTCTGGCATGGTTTAGACAAGGGTTTCCTTGCACATGCAAAGTCTTTTGTAACAGAAGGACTGGTAAACTGATATTTAGCCACAACTTAAGTCTTCAGCCATTTGAAGAAAGTATTTGCCCACGTTATGCATGTGAAAAGCAATAGTCACCATCCAGAACTTCTAAGACATAACCTTAATATTCGATATTTGAAAGGAATTACCTTGTCAATGCAACATATTCAGTCACATCTCAGGACTCAGTATACCTGAAGGTGAACAGTCTTCTCAAAGCTGACCAACAGTGACTGTGCTTACCCTGAAGATAAAATGATCCCTGGCTGAAACACTGACCTGATTCATTCTATTAGATAAAGTTAACAAGTATTCTGTCCATATGAGTACCTCCTAACTAAGTACATTAGATAATGGCAAGGTATTGCTTAACCTCCAAGACATCTAGATACTGGTCTGGTGATTGACAAGCCAATAGGACATCAAGGAGCTTATATTTTAAAAAAGATAAATGACATAGAGTCATTCTCCAGAGAAAACTGTGAACATTAATTGCATTTGTCCACCTCTTTCACAGAAGAGGAAGAGGCATGCTTTATTGATGTATGACAGGTCATGATTTTGATAATACAGTTTCTCTCTCCCTCCCTCCCTCCCTCCCTCCCCCTCTCTCTCTCTCTCTCTCTCTCTCTCTCTCTCTCTCTCTCTCTCTCTCTCTCATGCACACACACACACACACACACACACCTTCTTCCTCTCTTATTCAGTTCCTATAAATAACTCTGTTGCTGGAATTGATGCCGATCAGAGAAATCATACACTCACATGGAGGGACCCATGGCTCCAGCCGCATATGTAACAGAGGATGGCCTTGTGGGGCATCAATAGGAGGAGAGACCCTTGGTCCTGTGAAGGCTTGGTGCCCCAGTGTAGGGAAATTCGAGTGCAGAGAGGCAGGGTGGGTGGGTGAGGAACACTCTCATAGAAGCAGGGGGAGGGGGAGACAGAATAGGGAGTCTGCAGAGGAGAAACCAGAAAAGGGGATAACATTTGAAATGTAAATAAATAAAATACCCAACAGAAAATGAACCAAAAAAAGAAGATTAAATTCTGTAGTTTACTATCCAAACTATGCAATGTTATTTTCTTGTTCTTTTAAAACTAACTCCAATATTGTAAGATTTTTGAGCCTTGTTATGAATCGTACATGTTTTTTCATGATAATCCTAAAGTGTCAAAATATCTCTAAGGCTAATACTTCGGTTCACTGAAAATCAGATATTTTTATATTTAACAAGAGACTTTCAGCACAACAAGGTGAATCTGATAGGAACCGTAAAAATGCATGCTCTGCAGTGTGCGAATGACCTGCTGTAGAGGAGACCAGTCAGTGTGGGGAAGCATACGTCTGCTGATAGGAAAATGCCATCTCAGATGCTTGCAGAACTGCTGGCTCTCACAGGTGTTCACCACAGCACATAGCTTCAGTCATCCTAATGTTTTACCAGTTTCTTGACTTTGAATTAATTAAAGTTGTTACTAAAATGAGATAAACTTCTTTACAAACACAATTGCTGATAACTGGCTGTACAGACTAAGAAAAGTTCAATTTTATCAATTCCCTCAGATTACAACTTATTCTAAGATGGATGTAGCCTGCTGAAATGTAAATACTAATGATTATTTGTAATGTGAAGACTTTCCAAGATTTTCATGCATGAGTACATATTTATCTGATTTACACCCCTACCCTTTCCCCGTGCCTCCACTGTTTTCCTACTCATTCTCAAGGATACAAACCCTATTATTTTAATCATTATAGTTCTGTACACACACAAACGTATGTGCATGTACACACACACACACACACACAGAGAGTGAGAGAGAGAGAGAGAGAGAGAGAGAGGCAGACAGAGAGACAAAGAGACAGAGAGAGGCCTGCTGATCCATCTATTAATTCCACAAAATTCATCAGATCAATTCTCAGCTTTTCCTCATTCTTTTCTGACTCGGACTTTTGAGCTTTGCCATGTCCCTCTCTGCTGGCGGGCTTTGTAAATGTCTACAACCCTTTCACGGCACCCCCACCACCACCACACCTGTATCCTTATTTAATAGAGTCCATGGCTGTGAACTGTGTTCAAGAAGTAATTAAAATAGATTTGTACATAGGATCTGTCATCCTCACAAATGGGTTGTATTCCGACTTTAGATGGCAAGACTTTGTGCTCAGTATTGTGTAAAAATAGCTTTGCGGGAAAATACTTATTTCAAAGTTAAGCCAGTTAAAATAATCACACATGCAAAGATCATACCAACTTTCTTGAACGATATTCTACCATTAAGTAACAGCAAATTTGACATGTAGTCATGTTTAAAAAAATAAACAAACTAAACTAAGTTTTTCTGTTTTCTCATTCTCAATCAGGGAAAAAAAAATCTGGCAATTAATTCCGTCCTCTCCCCAGTCTCTTTGTCTTGAGAGACATAAAAATATACAAACACTGTCAAACCCAACCATGGATCCTAAGAAGACATAGCATTTCACCACCTGATTCCCAAATTAGATATCCTTTTATTTGACTAAATGGCAAAACATGAAAAATATTATTTTGTATCTTTCTTCTTTTCTTCCTTCATAGAGTCTAGAGTATTGTTTTTAGTCAGTTACCTGAAATAGAAGCATACTGTCTACCTCTTCCTTAAAATACAGACAGTTAAAGGGTTTGTTTTTGCCCCTGTCCCTAGTCACCACTGAAACATGGTCTCAAATGGGATGGAGAAAAATGAGCATGCACACACGCAAGGCCCCATGTCAGATGCTGGGAAGGTTTCCTATTTATGTTATTTTTCCTAGTTTGCTGAAGCTAAAGAGTCCACTTTCTTTCTCAACATCTATCCTTCCTTCTTCCAACCTTTATTTTTAGCTGAGGTACCATAAAGTATACTTTTTGTCTAATTTTATGCAGCCCTTCTAAGCGCTGGAGTGTTGTCAGTTTTTATTATCTGTGTGAGCCTGGAGTCACTGGTTGTGTACCATCTTACCACTAGGAGTGGAGATCGGGAGCATTTTTCTCATCACGGAGCCTGTTCAGAAATCTGAGTTTATGTTCATGATGATTTAAATAGGCTTCTCTGGATCTGTGTGCTTGCACTGCTTGGGGGCAGAGAACAGCATGCTGTACTGACACTGAGAGAAGTTGTATAACTAGCCCATGTCAAGTACTTGCTAAAGGGAATACTCAAGGCTACTGTTCTGAGTGCCTTTGTCCTAACCCTGTGACTTCCCACACACTGTTGGATTGCTCCTTTCTTTATAAGTACATGTTTTTTGGCCTTTGAAAATAGATCACTTGGAAGAAACAGACAAACAGACCTCTTTAGCTTTTGGATATAAAGAATGCGAGTTTTTACTCCTGGTGCAGTCACCTACATATTTCAGCTATATAACTGATCCAAGTCTTGCATCCAACAATGGCTCCTCTTTAGTAAGACAGTAGTCAGGTCTACTTCTCTGCCTTGTTGTAACAGAGAAATGTAGCATGTAAAAATGGTTTCTTAAAACTTATTTCGAGGAAGATACATTATGATGACCCATTGTATTAGCAGCGATAAAAGTGATTTATGGTAGTTTTGTAAATTTATTATTGAAAGTCTGACCCAATACTGTTGTTATGGCAAATAGAAAATCTCAGCAGTATATCTGTAACCCCCTTATAATCAATGTTTTCTTCTTGATTTGCCAAGAAGAACTTTCTCTAGCTCATTGGAACCTAGGTGAAGCCATGTTGGTACCTGCCTTGGACCCTGGTTTTTAATCTGTGACGTGTTTTCTATAAGCACTGCGTGTCATGTCACACTCTCAGTCACGTTTGTAGAGTCCTGGGATATGGATACGTTAAGCTCCAGTTACTTCATTTCCAATATCAGTCTCAGTCAATGAATTTCTTCTCTTCATTGAGAAAACCTGAAAGCTGTCCGTGTGTGTGAAGCCCATCCTCCCTAGGATGTGGGGTAGAGTTTATACATCCGACTACCACTTGATGCAGAATTCAAAGGGAGGAAGAACCAATACTTACTTGATAAAGGAAACATTGATTTTTCTTTTCCAAACCTCTTACAATAAAACTAACTTGTTTTTCTCCTGCCCTACGACATCACTGCTGGCTTAAAGGCCTTTATAGATTTTTTTTTCACAACAACCATCGCCTCCTTTATGGTCAAAATGCCATCTCGCCTCATCTTTGAGAATAAACAGTTCCTACTTTGATTCTGTGATCTTTTATCTTGCTTCCCTTTTATCAACCTGCCTCTGCCACCTGCCATCAAAGTCATCCGATCACAATCTTTCCAGGTTGGGTCATACTGTTTTTCATTGTGTTGATGCTTTTAATCTCAGAGTGCAGTCTATCAGACAACCACTTTCTGACAACCACAGGCTACTCACTTGGATTATTCGTAACGCAACTGCTTCTCCACATTAACACATTAACATGGCTTCCATTCTTTCTTTAAATGGGCACATAATTTATAATAAAATATTTTATGATTCTTCACATCATCATTTTACAAAGTCTCCCTCCTGTTTCAGGCGATGAATAATTCTAAGAGTTGATGAATGGTTATGTTATTCATTTATTCAATGCTTTGTACTTTGTACAATGTTTTCAAATAGATTAATTTGTTTTATCTCAGTCGCATCCTGAGGCGCATCGCACAGGTTTTTTTTTTTTTTCAATGCATTTTAGTGTTTTTTTTTAAACGATAAAGAAATTATGACTCAGGGGGTTACACAGCTTCCTGGGGCTCTCCGTAGTAATAGACACGACTGACATTGAAGTTCATGTTTTCTGATTTTTTACCCTCTATGATTTGTATTAAACTAGTCACTGCATATCCCCATTGCAAGGTACATGCTTTAAAAATTTGAATATTGTGATCATTGGGACAGATTCTCAATGCTATAACTTCCAGTCCAAAATATGTCTCAAATACTAATTTGTCAGGAAGCATAGTGAAAGGAAAAGAATTTATAATCAGAAAACACAAATTTATATATATATTTCTTTCATTAGCCACTGTGTTATCTTAAGAACCAGCCAACAAAAAGGCTAATAGTTCCTATAGTAATGATTTGCTTGTGGTAAATAAGGCACAGCCACGGTTAAGAGCAAAGAATCAGGAAGCAGTAGCTGTTTGCATGATCTACTCCTTCTCTTTAGATAAATGTAGCGAATTTTTTTTTGCATCTGGCCATCTGTTTTGAGTTCTAAGCTCTATCACCATTCATTCTGCAAACATGCTCTCATATCCAACTGGCTACTATTTTATTCCCGTTACGTTTCTCTCTTACTCTCTTAAGTATCTCTGTAAAAATGCTATACCAGCATGATTGAGAGGGAATTGTGAGGTGTCACATACTGCACCTTAGTTTCAAGATGGAAAATCTTGTTCCAAGGCAGACTAAGGGCTCAAGAGTGAGGTATATAATGGGTTTGAATTTCAAACCCAGCCTGACTCAGAAGTATGTGCATTTCAAAAGGAAAACATTTAAATATAGAAACAAATCTTGGAATCAGAGGAAAACATTCCAGGAAAGGATTCTTGATAGACAGAAGGGAAATTCAATCAAATACTACAGATCATCCTGAGCTACTCCAAGTTAAAGCAGTAGCCTATCTCATAGAAATCCAGATTTTCCTCACTTATCTTAGAACACAAACGAGGAAAGGTGATCTAGAATGTGGAATGAGTCCAAAGAAAGTTCAGCATCAGCAGTATGTCCCATAGACTGTGTTATATCTCTTCCTCTCTCTTTAATCCGCCTATATTTTCTCACCTTTCACCTCCTTTTGCTCGACCATAACCTGATTTCATTTTCAAATACGATTATAGGTCACAATGGATTTTAGTTGTAGACTCTCAAATTTAGATGGTGCACCTCTCACTGAAAACTTTATCTCATCATTTGCTTTCAGATTTATTTGACTATGAGCTACAGAAGGAAATAATTTACATAAAAGTTACATACAACTATATCCACACATATATGCACATGGCTACGCACACATGTGAATGTGCACACTTAAAACTTTCAGTTGACATTTAACTAAGTTACATGCATATGAATTTATGCTTTGGTATGCTGTATTTGATTCTCTTAAAGCTAGTTACCAATAATTTGACTTACTGTCATCTTTAATAAGTTAAAAGGCACAGTTTAAAAAAAGTTACCTAAATTAAGACAAAAAGATGTTCATTTTAATGTAAATTTATTTCCAAACTACAAATTATTAAAAAAATAGACACTTTGTCTTTCATATAGGTTTTTCTAGTACTAAACTTTTAAAATACATTTTGTCTAAAAAATGTAATGTGTCAATCAAAAGACAAGATTAAAATGTGAAGACCATACTAGGCCATATATAATTTTTACTATCAACCTACCAAGATCAGGGTAGACTACTGCCAAAGAAAATATTAACATACTTGTGACCTAGGAGGTAAGTTGTTAGAATAACAGGAATGGTAATAAGTATGGTAATTTCTAATTACTGGGCTGCCTTTACTTAGGATTCACCTCACTCACCCTGCAGAATTGAGTCTGACTCAGACTAAGAGTCTATGCACACTTAGCATCAGTGGCTCAGATGGAAAGGAGATTAAATGTATGTGTTATTCAACATCATAACAAAGAAATCAAGGACAATAAGACTTCAAATTCCAAGGTAAATGCTGAATAATGACCTCCTTTGTTGTCTCGTGTGACAGGTCAATTCTTCCAGAAAAATTTATAACTCAAGTCATTATGAACTTTAGCAACTTCATTTATTTCAATACATGCATGCTTTATAAAATGCATGGAAAAAAATCAGATATCTGTCACCACTCCTGTTTAGCTAGCCTTGAATGCATACCTTTACTTAATACTTTTCTATCTTTAAATCTCTAAAAAAATGTGCTGGCCAGTCGCCTATACACCATCAATTATACCTTCTCCCTTCAGTAAAAACAAATCATTGTAAATTTGGTCTAATGAGTCCTAGGCACACTAAGATCCTAATCTGGTGTTACTATAAAGGATGAATTTGCCTTTTCTGAACTGGAAAATCTACAGACAGTGGTGGTTCTCAGACTCACAGACATGAGTCTCTGGAGGATAGATGGACTACCCAGGGGTCCAGAGATGCGCTTATCTAATCAATGGCAAAGCTCACGCAGCAATAAGAAGCAAAAATAACTAAGCATTCCATTGATGCAGAGTCCCATTTTCTTCTTTATTTCTATTCAATATGAGAACAGAATTACCAACCTGCACTTGTCTTGTCTCTACTGAAGTGGCAAACACCCCCCCAAAGAACAACAAAACTCTTCTGAGAGAGCTTTCATATTAAACTATTCATAGTATTTGAAATTGAAAAATATATCCTACATGTCTACAAAATCTGACCCAGGTTACTTCCAGGCATTTTTGTCACCAGATCGAAAGCAAAAAAAAAAAGCAAATTTAAAACACAAATAAATGCCTTGCAGCCGAATAGCCTATTGTGTGGGGATGGCAGTTTCTTACTGTGTTATTTCAGGGAAGAAAAAGAACAGTGCAAGAGCAAGATACAGAATCCTAAGTCCTGGATGAAACATTTTATCACTTTATGTTAAATATGTTCATAGTATCAATGTTGACATCTCCACCAAAACCTGTCTTTTGAAAACCTTCCCTCTCTCTTGAGCTTTTAAATAACTCTACTAATCTCTGCTGTGAAATATTTTAAATATGCATTTTTAAAATTATGTGTATATGAGTGTGTGTCAGAGAAAGGATATGTTCACCTGAGTACAGGTGCTTACTGACCCAAGAGGCATCATATCCCCCTAGCTGGTTGAACTTGTTGGAGACCAAACTCAGGTCCTCTGCAAGAAAATCATATGCCCTTAACCACTGGACCATTTCTCTTTCCAGAGCCAGTGTCTTCAACTTCTAAAACTTGATTATGAATTTAATTAAAAATGTCAGTTTCAAAGTTTTCAATTTAAATTTAAAATTTTTAGCAACAATCCAAGTTATTTAATACTAGTAAAACAGATACCTTGTAACTCCTGAGTGTAGCCAGAGCAGTCTCTAGTGTGGGTACTTCCTTCAGGTGATATGTTTCGAGCCCTGAATTATGTCACAATTTCTTGACCAGTGTGAAATTTTGTGGAGAAATGTGCTAATGGAGTGTGAACTGCTTCACACCTATATTCCATATGTTTATAAAAAAATCTTATGTTCCAATTATGCTGAACAAAATGTTAAAATACTTATTAATAATCATCTGCTTAGAAATATTAAAAGCACATAATGCATTCTTCCTGCATGTCATCTCTCCTAAAATGCAAGAAAATGAAATCCAGAGCTATAACATCTATGCATACACGGAATCACCAAATTTAACTTCTCTTGTTTTCGTACCCAAAAGTCTTCTCATTATTCATGGGATTCTATCAGAATCTTTTAGATGGCAATCAAAAATCATATTAAATCTTTGTTCAAGATTTCTTGTTAATATTTTTTGAAAAAAGACTTCCTTCCAGCTTAATCCCTCTCTTATAAGCCAACAGCACTCCATCCCTCTCTTTCTGAAAAAGCACAAAGAAATAATTTTTCTTTTTAAGGTTCAGTCACTGTAACCTCTGTATCTTGGGAAAGCAGGCTTTCTATTCTGTAAGGGGAATCTTATACAAAACTACCTGATTCAGAGTTCTATCATGTTTTATAAAGTAATTCAATGATGTGTTAAACTGATTTACCTGATGCCATCCTCCGTACTTCTCCAGTTCTCCATTCCTCTTCGGGCTACCCCAGTCTTTTCCTTTTCCTTCCTTCCTTCCTTCCTTCCTCCCTCCCTCCCTTCCTTCCTTCCTTCCTTCCTTCCTTCCTTCCTTCCTTCCTTATTTGCACTCATCCCCCCTTTTTGATACAGAAGATTGAATTCATGTCATGAGTGTTATGAGACTAAGCAAGTTTTCTGACTCTAAGGGTCTTTATTGTAAGGAACTATTGGAAAGGGCTAACTCCTCCACATTTAAAAATAGGAACGCTCTTTCTGGAGCCATATTTTAGATATGTGATAAGTATTTTCTAAAACTGATCAATAATTAGTGAACATATTTTCTCCTTCCACATACAAATATAACTTAGACAACATTATTGGGCTTTATCATGACAAACAAATAAGTATTGGTCTGGAGAGTGAATTTCAGATTGAACTCAAGTTTCCTGACTTCTTGATCCATTATATCACATTAGGTACTATTACATTTTATTAGATTGTTTTAATTAAGAACATCAATACAACCTAAATGTTAGCTCGAATTTTGTATGCAGGTTGTTAGCTTAGCTGCATTTCATAAACAAAAAAATGTTTTCCTTGAAGCTATACAACTGTACTTTTAGTCAATTATTCTAGAACAAGGAACCTCAGCACATAGTAAAGGAAGAAGAGTGAAGATGATGTTCTTAAACTGTGCAATATAAAAATCCATAGGGAAACCTTACTTTAGCCAGTCAATACAAATATCACACACACACACACACACACACACATACACACACGTCTTACTTGGGGTTACTATTATCATAATGAAACACCATGACCAAATGCAAGATGAAGCAGAAAGGATTTATTTAACTTATACTTCCACATCATAGTCCATCAATGAAGGAAGTTAAGACAAGAACTCAAGAAAGACTGAAACCAGGAGGCAGGAGCTAATGCAGAAAAGTACTGCTTACTGGCTTGTTTATCATGGCTTTTTCAGATTTTTTTTTTTGTATAAAACCTGGGACCACCAGCCCAGGGATTGCACCATTCAAATAAAATGGACCCTCTCCCATCAATCTCCAATTAATAAAATGCCCTACAGACAGATCCTATGGGGGCATTTCATCAGCTGAGATTTCCTCATTTCAAATAACTAGCTTGTGTTAAGATGACATAAAGCTTGAATAGATAGATAGATAGATAGATAGATAGATAGATAGATAGATAGATAGATATTATAGAATATTCTACTATAAAATATTCTCTGTAAGAAGAATGGACATCTCCAATCAATATCTCACTTTAGGAATGTATTGTATGCTTACTTTTCAGATGAACATAAAGAAACCTGAAGAACAGAAAGAACAAATAAACCCACTAATTAATTAATAGAGAAATAAATTATACTTTGTTATATTACCATGTAGCCTCAACGTAAAGCTACAGTAGCTAACTAAGGACTTAGGAGTTTGATAATCTCTAGGACATGTTCCATTCATAATCAACAGTCCCACTCATATTCAGTTATTTTCTTAGACTATTCAAAGAATCACTTAAACTTTTAGACTTTATAGTCTCTGAGAACTGTGATGGGTCAGCTGATAGGAGTGTGTGCAAAGCCAGACGCCAAGCCCAAGTTCAAGCCCTTGAACCAAACTAAGATAAAACAATTTCCAAAGGTTGTCTTCTGACACACACATACACATGTGCCACATATGTTTATGTCTATACTTGTATGTACACAACACATAAATACACACATATAGTCAAAATAATAATATTTTTAAGGGAAATTTAAAGACTTCATAGTTGACTAAGAAAAATGAGAATAATATATTAAATTGAAAGAGTAGTACTTTGAGATAAAAAGCATTGCATAAAATTTTAATTTCTAGATTAAAGGAAATGTTTGAGTCTCCTTCAGTTCTCTATGAATTGCCTACCCTTGAGAATCTATGGCATTGCTCATTAAGTTGAATTTTCTAAATCAAAGGGGAAAAGCAATTCATATATATATATATATATATATATATATATATATATATATATGTGTGTGTGTGTGTTCAGAGATAACCAGATATAAAATTCAGACTTAGTGATGTCAGAATATTCACATCAAATTTTCTAATAACTAACCTTACTGTTTGAGTCCCAAACTGATTTTTTTATATGATTCTTTGAAATATTGTATGCTTATCTTAATGCCAGTGTCTTGCTCCAGTGGGTTCAAGGACTCTGAGGACATAGAAGTGGCATCAGCATAATGAAGGAAATGACCACCAGCACTGTAAAGGAGATGGCTCCAAAGAGCTCAAGCCTCTCTCTATTTATTTCATTTCAAAGGCATAAAGCATACAAGTTCAGTTTCATTTCTGCAAACATCTTCCAAGAAACTCAACAATAATTCTCAGAAAGTTTTTTCCATAAGTTTCTTTCTCATCCACTTTATTTTCTCTAGGCAGATATTTAACCTTGTGGCCTCAAAACTAAACACATCTCTGTGAGCATTGTCATTAGCATACAGTATCTTAAACACCTACATGGCAGCCCACACAACAACTTTTACAAATTTTTATCTAAATCTATTCTGACAGTGGCCATATTTCTGCCCTGCAAAACTATAGCCAATATGAGATTTAATCTTTTGGTACAAGAGCTGGTTGACTCTTGGTGAGCTCCTCTTGTTCTTTGAAGTGTTGATACTTATACAGATGTGTTCCTTGTTCCTGAAGTCATATCTTCATGTTTATGTGTATTCACTAACTTCCCTAATCTATTGTTGCAAGGGCAGCTTTCTGAGTCAGAGTGCATTATGTACTTTTATGAGAATATTTTTGAGAATGTATATTTTTGAGAATATACCATCTCCTTATTTCTGTCTCTTACTATCTGAGCCTCCATGTCACCTACTAGGTCATTCAGCTCTACCCTACTTCTCTATGTGATGTTTTATCTCATTATATAATCTTAAATATAATTTGAAGATCATTCCATGCCAGCAAAACTCATTCTACAACACACACACATGTATATCTCATTATCACAAAGTATAAAATCTATTCTCTGACACTTCTGCAAAGTGCTTCTATTTGCTTTTCAATATATATACTGTAAACCCTTGACAAGACACCACCAGGCTCATGGCTAGTAGTAGGCCTTTAGTAGAGTACCATACAGACAGTTCTGTAGAAAATACAGGACAAATAACTCAACATTTTCTCTCATTTTTTGAGATGCAGCAGCTCTTGGTAAGCAATGTCTCAGTTCATCCTGTCTCATCCAATTCTCTCACAAAGGAATATGTGACATTCAGTGGTTAAATCTGAGTCTTTGAGGATCACCTTGATATAGAAATGGTTCAATCTAAATTTTCCACTTGTCTTTTCCATTATTCTGGTTATATAAAATTAAAGCCTTTAAGACAGCATACTGCTATGCTGTATTTTTTGCTTCACATTGCTGTGATAAAATACCATGAACCAAACCAACTTACAGAAGACTTAGTTTTTACTTACATTTCTAGGAAAAGAATCCATAATGATGAAGACAGCACAGCTAGCACAAGAAGCTTGGTGATCATATTTTATTGGCACATTAAGAAATGGAGAGAGAACTGAAAGTAAGATGAAGCTAAAAACTCTCAAACCCTGTCCCTATCCATGAAGTACTTCCTTCAGGAAGGTTGCATAACTTTCATAAACTGTACTACCACAAGGGACCAAATGTTTAAACACATGAAACTGTAAAGGATGATTCTCATTCAACCAACCACAGACATACTAAGGTATATATAGAATTCCATAGAGAAGATGTTATATGAGAGCAAGGACAACAAGTATAACACCTAGTCCCTAGGTATCATTAGTGTTGATTTACTTTAACACTATCATGTCCATGAAATGTATCCCATGTCAGGAAAATCCAAGATCATCTTCCTAGATATGTCTCAGATAATGGAGAACCTAGGCTAAGCAGTAAAAGTTTACACGAAAGGAAGGTTATGCCTTCTACCACTTCTTAATTTTAATGTAATAGCTAATCACATAATGGTTTTTTTTTCTATTTTTGTTGTTCTTATTTTTCATACCCTTTCTTTCTTTATTATACTATGATTAAGAAATGACAATAATATTTGAGATTGCTGTTTATTATTATACTCCCCCCCTTGCTGGATTATGAAAATCTTGCTTGCTCATTTTTGCATCATATAGTTACATGATGACTCTGATTATGTTATCTTGGTTATCTTCCAGATATTTTATTTTCTGTGATTTTGTCCTAACATATTAAGACGATCCATTTGAAATAACACAGAATCCATGATACAAGCAACTCCCTGTAGCTTGGCTGCTTATAACAACATGATCATGTCCTGTCTGCTAAGTCAACACTGGCTCTGTGATATGGAAAAAAAGCCCACATACCCAAATCCAACCAGACCTAGAAGACTAGGTATTTACGCACAAATAATATACAATCAAATGACAGATAACTAGAATGCAATAAAAGCACAAGAAACAAACATTGTTTAATGTAATCTAAAAACACATACATTTTTATACAAAGAAGGTTTTTTTGATGTTGAACTGCAGAAGAAAATACCTCCCGGGAACAACTTATATCAGATATAATCCTACAAATGGAAAGGTGCAAATTCTGTTTGTATGTTTTATCACTCAACTCTGTTAGCCAGACTCAGGGAGAAAGTCTTATCTTTTTTTAAGAAATGAATGATATAAAAAGTTGAATTCAGTATTCCTAGCACCAAATTGTGAACCTTGAAAGGAAAACACAAGTCTATCACTTGCTCTAGCTTCTGAATCTAGGATTCTATCCACTTAAGACTGTAGACAATAGGAAAATAAATTGCGCTTACTTGAAATAGTGATGATTTAGGGTAAAAGTAAAGAACTCTCACCCATATTTTTTGGACATTATTACATCACTGAGTTAGAAGTTAAGTCTGTCACTCAGCTACATGGTGTGAGAATCAGCTATCCACAACTTTGAACTGAAGAGGACAAATGACAGCTAATCAAGAGGATGTACAAAATCAATATAAGCTTGATGTATTGCCAGCAAATGACTTTAGATCTACAGCCAATGAACTTGCATGGCCTTGCTATAGCCCCCTAGGAAGCAATAGCTATAGGAAGGCAATTCCCTCTGCACAACATGGAAGAAATATGGCTTCTTTGAAATGGAGCAGAAGGTGCATTATTGCTACCAATTTGGATTCAAAGGCATTCACTCAAAAACCACTTTTCTACCTGTTATATGACAGGTACTGGCTATGGATTGAACAGAAAAAAATTTAGTCACTGTCCTTGCTATGAATAGGTTTTTACTCTCAAGAGAAACCTGACAATTGTGAGATAGAGAGATAGAGGAATGATGAAATTTTGCATGTGCTATTGTGTGGCACACAAAGCATCCATTTAATTAGGCTGCTAAGGGTAAAATATATAGTCCAGAAAAGCATTGTTGCATATGGTAACACTGAAAACTGATTTTCGGGGATTAATACTATTTCATTATGGAGAGAACAGAGAGGCTACCAGGGTGAAAATAAAGAAAGCAAGATCTTTCATATAGATGAGTCAACATATAAAGGATTCCTAAGATACTCACAGCAATTTTTTGGAATCTTTGGGCATGGTATATTTGGGAAAGAGTCTATAGCCTTTTTTTTTTTCTAGTCAGAGAATGTGGCACGAGTTGATGTATACCTTCCATAAGGGAAAACAATATTGGGTTTAAAAATGAATTATTCAGTTCTACATTATTTTCTCAAGAATTGAAGCAGATCTGAATTTCTCATATGCAATAATATCTCAAACATTACCATTCTCTCTCCTTTTTCAATCTGTTAGAAAGTGTCATAGATTGTGACATTTCCAGTATGAGTTTGGTACAGGGCTCAGCATCAGAAATATATTAGCCATTGTTGCCAAGAACCTTGCATCAAAAATAGAAATAAATATGTGTAATCAGTAACTCAGCATAGGAAAGTTCAAAAATTTTTGTGATAAATCATGAACAAGAAAGCACACTATGCTATAGCAGTTTTAAGACATGTGCAGAAAAGTCACGAGAAAATACAGAAGTAAGACTGAGACTTATACCTTTATTTTTCTTCTTTTTCTAGAGATAAGGTATCATTCTTATCAAGTCTGGTTGCAAGCTCCTGGATTCAAGAAACTTGTTGGCTTCATCTTCCTGAGTAGCACAGACTACAGACATATTCTACTTGCCTAGCTTCTAAACCAATACTTAACAGTAGTTGGCTACCTAGTTTCATCCAAAAGCAGAAGTTCAAGGATGTATACGTCCATTCTGAATTTGAACCTATCCTAGTTTGCTCTTTGTTATGGAAAAACGTTAACCAAATCCAACTTGGAGAAGAAAGACTTTAGCATATACCGTAGGCTACAATCTATCAGAAAGAATAACAGTGCAGGAGCTCAAGGCAGGAAATTAGAGGCAGGAACTAGAACAGAAACCACATAAGAATGCTCCTTAATGGATTTAATCCAGGCTTTCATTCAGCTACTGTTCTTATACATCCCAGATCTACCTGCTGACGAATAGCACCAATCACAGTAGGCTCTCCTACACCAATTAGAAATAAGAAAATGCCCCACATACATGTCCACAGGCCAATTTGATGGAGGTTCTCTCTTTCCAGTTGTGTCAAGTTGACAATCAAGAGTATCCATCACCGAGACCCTCCTTCCTCTACATATACCTCCATGGGTCAGAGAGAAAAACAGCAGGATCCTTGACAAAGGTCACAAAATGTAACAAAAAGAGCTGGAACATTAATTTACTATGGCCTTGTGAAAGAATAGTTGGTCTCTGTAAAAGCACATAAAGAAATGATAGTGACAGGGGAAATCCATGCTATCACTGAGAGCCTGTGTTAATCTGTTTCCTTCCTTCCCCCTTTCCTCTGACACAGTGTTGATTTGTTTTCACTTTGGACTGATTGGTCTCGGGCTACCAAGAGATTCAGTGGCAAAGTTGCTGCCCCTCCAAGGGAAGAGTCAGATAGTACAGCATCTGTTTCACTGCATGAACCTTCTCATAACCTTCTAAATTTATCATCTTTCATGTGCTACTTAAGAACATGCGTTTGATGTATTGATTGTGAGGAAAAATATGAGGGCAAAAGAAAAGGAAATTTTAAAAGAATTCAAAGATCCAATCTTCACAGCTATATTAAAATTTAGACTAGTAATTCAGGGTCTCTTAGGACAAAAGCTTCAATTGTAAAACTGAGTGAGTTCTGAGAAAACCTGGATGGATTGACACCCTTCCTTCCAGCACTCTTTGCAGCCTTTCTTTTGTTTACAATATTGTTAGAAACACAATGACTTTATATGAAATAAATGACATTGACATATAAGTTGCTATTAGAAAACTCAATATACTTATTGCATTAATTATAGTCCCCTTGGATATAAAAGATATTACAAAGACAAGAAGGGCACACAAACTGCACTGGGTGTAATGCCCATTGATTCTCAGGATGTAAACTTCACAAATAGAATGTCTACTACCAAGTCACCCTTACTCTCATCAAAAATCCAAGACTGAAAAATCAGCTATAGCAAGACAGTTGAGAACATAAATCCCTGCTTTCCCTTCTTTGCGTTGTGTTTTTCTAAGTTTCATAGGTTTCCAATTGTGGAAAGACAGCATTATGGACATACGATCTGAAAGTTACACAGAGACAATTTAATATTGGATACCACCACGGCCCCTCTGTGTAAGTGCAAAACCAGAAATCCCAAGTGAAATTTGAACTGAAAAGCAGAAATGTCAGAGATACAATCATAAGAGTTTCAGTCATGGTTTGTTCTAATGACAAAGACCAGATTCAAAGAAACTATCTCTTTGACTTAAGGTTGTTTCATCCAGATTGATGCATGATTAAAAACTGCTAAGTTCTCATTGTTGTAAAATGTGTCTCACCTTTTTGTTTGGTGGGAAATGTAGGTCACTGGGCAAAGAGCTCTCAGGAATGTAATCTTCAAACTGCAGTAGCTTCTTCTCATCCGAGATCATGCTCCTTTCTAGATGTAAGATGAAAAGAAATAAAATCATGTTTCCTGATCTAAGTGTGCCCATAGACCACAAACATCCTGGATAACAAATAAGTACAATATAATTGAAAATGATTAAAAGTCAAGTTTGAACTACTATGGCAGAAACAGAGTAAGGAGATGCTGAAAGAAGCTTCAAAGATGATGTTAAACCTGAACCTAGAGGAATGAGCTTTTGCTACTTTGTGTGTGTGTGTGTGTGTGTGTGTGTGTGTGTGTGTGTGTGTGTGT
>NW_021604608.1:9692210-9752340 GCF_004785775.1 Grammomys surdaster | reverse complement strand
TGTGTGTGTGTGTGTGTGTGTGTGTGTGTGTGTGTGTGTGTGTGTGTGTGTAGAGTTTAATCTGTAAGCTTTTTAATGCAAAAAAAAATTGAAGTGATGACAGAGAAAGCAGCCAGTTATCTTACTTATTTCAAACAAGAAGCTACTATAAAACTGAGGGTGGAATTCCTGGTGCACTCAGAAATCTGACAGTGTTTGATTCCTTCATCTCTGTTCACACATCCATGGAGTAAGAATGAGAAACAACCTCAGTGTGAGCGAATGGGGATTACAAAGAGCTGTAGGGAATGGGTAGTAGCCTTCCCTGGGAGAAGAGAGGGATGTCAGCCAGACTGATCTTTTAAAATGTCTGTATGATCACATCACTCCCTGTTTAATAGCTGCCTATTCTTGAAACTGGAATAGCTCTCAGCTCTAAAGGGGCCACAGCATAGGTGCTGCCGGCTTCTCATATCCCCCACACACTGTTCTTTTCCTTGTACTCTCTCCACAGTTCCCTGTCTGCTCTTCATATCCCATTCTCTTGTGCACTTGCTGTTCGCTCTCCAGGGAAAGCTCTACAACCTGATTTTCACTCAGCTGGTTCTTGTCACCTTTCAAGACATGGTCAGCATCACACGTTCAATGCCACCACCCCTATCATCCATGCATTATCAAGTCTTTTACAAGCTACAGTGAATAGTGCATGGTAATGTGAAGAACATCTTTGATCTGGCCATCTTCAGATGGCAAATGGTTATCTCATTTGTGTAGCTATTCAATTATTCACATTTCCATGTGATTAAATTCCATGAAATAAAACAGGAGATTTTCAGTTTAGTGACATCTTTACCTGAATAATTTGGAGTATCCTAGCTTTTCTAGTAGTTACCTGTTCTATTATATTACAGATAAAAAAGATTTAGAGATAAAAATAATTGACCAAGAACACATGTTTGATTTGCTCGTAGTTGAAATGTCATGTCAGTGTTAAGAAAGGCATGCATAATGTTCTTGTGAGTCAGTAGATTACAGAACAATAAGAATGATGAAATTACTTTGAAGTGGGGAAGGAGGCAGGTGACTCTGTGTCTTAATTATTCAACCAATTGCAATGAAAAAAATATCCTGACAAATGCAATTTAAAGAAGGAAGCATTATTTTGAATAACAGTTCCAAAGGGATGTAGCCCATCATAACTGGGAAGACATGACAGCAGGCAGCAAAGGCATGGGGGCAGGAGAGGGATGCTGGCTGTCAGACTGAATGCACACTCAAAAAGCAGAGAACTGGGCTCCTCATGTTCCGTTTACTTTCTCCATGTTAATCAGAGGATGGTCCCATCTACAATTAAAATGTTGGGTTTTACCAATTAACATAAGCAAGGTAATACCTCACAAACGTGCTGAAAGGCTAACTTCAATCAGGATAATCCATTATCAGTATGCCCAGAGTGCTGCCACCTAGGTACTTCTAGATACTAGCGGAAAATAAGCATTCACCATCACATCCAGCATCTCAGGGGTATAATTGATGAAAGGAGGTTTGCTCTTCCTGCTTAGCCATATCTAGGCATGTGCTCAGATCTCCTCTATAATGTACATGTAAGTCAGTGGCTTTTTTTCAATATATTGTCACTAATATGATGGTTGAAAAGATAGTATTTTTACTTAATAAAAAAACTTGTCCTGACTAAAAACGAATGGCATGGTCTTTGCAAACCTGACTTATGGAATTGTGCCCTCTTGAGAAGTGAGAACTTTTCTTGTTGAATCTACATAAATAAAAGTACAACTATGAAAAATAATGATTTCTAAAATGTTTAATTGTAGTTTGTTATAGTAATAAATATATGGCATTTTTAATTTTACAGAATAATATTTTATGTCTGTCTAAAAATATTTTAGCTTTTAGTTTTCTTAAAAAATGATTCAAAACAATTTTTCTGAATAAGATGGATTTCTTTCTATTTATAAGACTACAGACTTTAAATCTATTACTACTGATTAAATAGTAGAGACTTATTTTCTGTTTTCAGATGTTCATTTAAAAAGTAAAGAAGATTCAAATTAATAATTATTAAGTCATTTATTTTAGCCTTGAGTAGTAAAATTTCATTTTGCTGGTTTGGATTTATGTGGCCTCCCTTTAAAAAGCCATCCACATGTCCTCGATCAGAGTCCTGGAATCATAATTCATCTTTTAGTACAGGAATAGAGAAGATACCAGAATAAATAGACAAAACCCCCCTCTGTTGTGGATGTCTTAAGGAATTAAGACATACCTAATGGTACCAGTCACATATAGCAGAAAAAAAAAATCAGAAAAATTAGTTCATGAGAAAACTGAATGAGACTAGCTCAAAGGGTACAAAAGTTCCTTTTTTTCAAAAAAAGCCTAAAAAGGCATAGTACAAGACCACAGGAATGTGCTTCCTCAGATATAAAAGACAGTTGTGCCAAAAGATGCATGTACCTTGGGACCAGGGCTGGTTTGAATGTGTTTCTTGAAAATAAATGTGAAGACCTTTTCTTCAACTTCAAGAGGTTTGATGCTTTGTAGAAGAGAGAGATTAGAATTTGAAATGAGCCAGGTATGACAGTCCATGACTCTGATTCCAGCACTCACAAGACAGACAGAATGACATCTATGAATTCCAAGCCAGCCTGACCTACAATGTCAGCTATCCAGGGCTTCATGGCTAGGTGGCTTTTATTTTTGTCTTAATGACATATCTATGTGTTGGAATTTTTACTACGCTTGTCATGTGTTTTATACATTTTTCAAAAACTATACGATTATTGTAAACCGTTTTCTTTATTTTCAAAGTAGGACTTAACAGTTATCTCAAAGTTATCATGTTAATTAAAATGTACTTTCTTTGTAGAATCAAAGGTGTGACTATTATGCCATGACACAACAAGTTAAAATACAGCCAGCAAAGACACCGAACTCTTTCAGATTTATGTCAACTTACTTTGCATAAAATTGTTTTTAATATAGAAATATTAAAATGCTATCATTTAAAAGTCTTACATGACTATGCTTGCTTCTCACTATATTTATGCAATTCTAAGATAACTGGCCCAAAACAGTCTTCCATATTTTAGTTAAATAAAATGAAACTTTTAACTTGTTTCATAGTGAAGACCATGCTTGTTTAACTCAATACGAAGTTCTAGTAGACAATTACCAATCAAAAATAGCTGAGTCCTGTATATTTAATATACTAATACCTATATCAAAAGTGTTAAAAAGAATAACTTAAAATTTATTTTCATTATATATTTTACTTAAACTAATGTATCCAAATCTTATCATTCAACATATAATCAATATTAAACTTTAATGCTGATTCAATTTTCTGAATTTCTTGCTTTAAAAAAAAGTATTACAATATATTTTGATCGTATACTTTACCCTCCCTAACCTCCTCTCAGATCATTCCCACCTTCCTACCGACCTATGTTCATGGTTCTCTCTCTCTCTCTCTCTCTCTCTCTCTCTCTCTCTCTCTCTCTCTCTGTCTCAGAAAAAAAGGAAAAGGAGAAAAGAAAAGAAGAGAAAAGAAAAGAAAAGAAAAGAAAAAGAAAAAAATCAAAGCAATCAAACCTCCGAGACCAGAAATAGCGTAAACAAAGGAAGCACACAAAAACTGGATTCTGTTCTGTGTTGGCTAACTACTCTTGAGGATGTGGTCTGGTATGACGTCTGATAGCTCCATTTAAGAAAAGATATTTTCTCTTGCCAATAGCTATCCATTGCAAATAGCATCTTAGGAACCACAGCAGATATCCACTAGCCTATCCATATGTTGGGGTTTGGGTCTGGCTTGAACCTCTGTGGGCCATCTGCATGCTATCACAGTCACTGTGAGTTTCTATGTACATCAGCCCTATTGAGTCTGGAAGAAGCTGTTTCCTTGGAAACACTACCTCTGGCTTTTTATAATCTTACCACCTTCTCTTCAGCATGGATACTTCAGCCTGCAGGAGAAGGTTTCTGATAAGGGTCTGTCATTTAGGAGTATGTCCTACTAAGTCATCATTAGCACTGAGATTATTCAAATATTTTACTTTAATAAAATACAAGGGAGTAGAATCTTACATCATATTTCTTGATAATATGCCCACAATTTAGGAGCTATTTAATATATTCATCTAGTGGTCCCCATATAAGGCAATGGGAAGCTAAACTGATATAATTCACAGAAAGCATTCAAATTCGACTAAATAAATTACTGAAAGAACAAAATAACTCATACGTCCTCTACAATTTCCTTTGTATAAAATGTCTTCTGTACAATTCACCATGTCAAAAAATTTCCATGATAAACATCACGTTTATTGTTCTTCAAATGACCATCAGAGTCTTCCCGGAGGAAATCACTAAACAAAAGTTCAAAAGAGGTTATCCAGAAGAAACTACATTCTACAGAGGGCAGTTATAGTTAACAATAAAATTTGAATGTTCTCCCCACAAAAAAAGTTGGTATGTGAGATGGGAGATAAACTAACTAAGGTCAGTGGGCACACGATACATAAGCTATCACTATAAGATAGCACCACCATTTCCCATATGCAGGACCATCACCCATGAGAGCAAAATTGAAAAATAAACTCTTCTCAGCTTCAGTTTCTAAATCAGATGACTTTCAGTATACGTATGTGGTCAAAAAAATTAATAATAACAAGGGTAGCTACAAGGTTTTTTGTATCTTTTAAAGTGTTTTTAAGAGCAATATATTAACAAAGCATTAAATAGGTTCATTGCAGATAATAAAGAAAGAAAGAGCTAATCACTAAAATCAAAAGTGAAAATTCTGATTTTAGAGCTTAGGTAGTCCCTTATTAATGAAGGGAATTGGGATTACAAGTGAACATTATACCTATGTGAATAACCAAACTACATAAAATATATGAAGTCAATGGTTCTGAGATTCATATATCAACAGATATAATAACAAACAGAAGAGGTGAACAAATCTATAGTAAGTAAATAGAATCAGTGATCAAAAACTTCTCCATTAAAATAGTCAAGGATTAAATGGTTCAACTCAAAATGTCTACCAAATATTTGTATCTTAATGTTCTTTTAAAAAAATCTCTGTCAAATTGTTGTATGGAATATTAGGCTTCTTTATGGTATTTACACACACACACACACACACACACACACACACACAAATCATTTTAGTTTTATCTCCATTATCCCTCTTCCACTTGATCCCTTCTCCACTCTAAATAGCTACCTGTCTATTTTCATGTCAAATATATGTATATGAATGTGTATAATGTAAAATGCACAATATGCTATATCTGTGTAATATATGTGTGTGTACACATGAATTTTGGTTATTCTATTAGACAGTACATAATATTCTTGCTCTTTTTCTCATCATACTTCTACAGCTTTTTCCTACTTTCTCCCCCTCTCTAATGATAATGCTTTTTATTATATATAACATATTTTAGTCAATCCAATCACCCATTCCATCATCTACAATTCCTCCTCTATCCTTCCACCATGGTTCCTTCCTATCATTATGTGCTTTTGATCCATTTTGAACTAAGTTTTATGCAGAATGAGTGATAAGTTTCTAGTTTAATTATATGCAGCTATTCTGTTTGACTAGCATGATTTGTTGAAGATTCTCTTCTTCTACAATGTGCATTTTTGGTCTCTATTTCAAAAATCAAGTAGCTGTAAGAGTGTGAACATGCATTTAAATGCTGACTAATGACAGAAAAAAATAATATTCTTCTCTCACCATTCTGTAGAAAAAATTGATATTAGCACTAGACTGATGAATGGAAAGAAAACAAATCCTGAAGGTCCCTGTTCTCTAAAGATCAACTCTTCACACTTCAAAGTGAGAAACTCCATAGAAAGCCAAGAGTACTTGAGAGAAGTGGGTCTACTTCATAGGCAGAAATCTTTTTTGTTGTAAATACTTTTTGTAAAATAGAAATTATATAAGCAGCTAAGTCCATAACAAACCAAGTTACCTTCAACAGATAGTATGGTCCTGAATGTAATGAGACCCATCTGACTCAAGAGAATTTTTAAAGGAAGCTGCTGGGAAGAATAGATCATTGCTGATCTCTAGAAAAAAAAATCACAAAGGTGAGTTCCTGGAGTCCATCTATGGAATTTTACTCTCCCCCTTGGCAAAGAAATCCTCAGTGTTGCCCCAAACTTGAGTAGTTTGCTCAATTAAGCCTACACGCACTAATAATTTTTGAGGGCATCAAAAGGTCAATTATAACATGTACTTAAGTTTGAGTCCTATCCAGCAGCAAAGGAGACTTTCTACATTTGTATGTTGAGAAAGAAGATATGTTATCTACTGAGTTTACAGGATTCTAGTTTTCAAGACTTTCTAACATTGTAAATTACTCTTAGAATGTGTCTAATATGAATATTTTCCAATAGGACACTTCCTCTACTGCAGAGTTGACAAATCAAGGTCTTGGACATTGTAAGTTACAGAACCAGATACTAAATGTGTGGAGGAGGTAAGTCTATTATGGGAATGAACCTGTGAAGCCTTCTGGTACTTTTCCTTGGCAAAATGTGTATGATGACGTATTAGAGATTTTTACACTTGCAGAGAATTTTAAAAGAGACAAAGTGAAGACAGAGAAAATGAATCCGAGTAGAATAAAAACTCTTTTTTTTTTAAAAAAAGTGATGTCATACCATACAGTTGTTAGGAAAATGATGTTTAGAATTTAAACAGAGACCTCAAGAAGACCAACATATTAATCCAAACATTTACTGTTTAATTGACAAAAAGAATAGCCGAGCAAGATGGAAATAGTTGATACATTAGAATATAAAGTATACTTCTATACTATTGATTATTGGTGATCTAATAAAGTTCCTTAGCTCTCTCTATCTGCATTGACAAAATAAAATAAAAGGGAAATGAAAACATATTTATTAAGGGTAATTATTAATTATTGAGGGTCATTTCTTATACCAATGCTTTTTTTTCTTTCCAATGAAATTATAATAAAATGATTCAATTCAAAAAGATATAAAAACTTGGGAATAGTGATAATCTTAATTTTCAATGGCAACTGTTACTTTCTTATCATAGGTATAAGACCTTAAAGAGCTTTCCTAGAGAGAAGCAATGTGTCAGAGAGACATTACTTGCACTGCTGCCGACATGAGCTTGTTTCACTACTTTTATGTTTATGAACGACAAATTTATGTTTACTCAGTACTGCTATTTATCATGTAAGTAGGACTTCTCTTAAGCGAATGTTTAAGAGAAACCAATGTGAGTTTGAAAACATCTTTTTACTGAAGACAAAATTACAGTTATTTATAACTCAATACTGAAAAGTACTTGTCCGCTTTTGAGTTCCAATAATTGAAATCTTAAGTTCAATTGTCTCCAATGCCCTTAGCATATTTTACTTAATTCTCACAGCATGAATAAAGAAAATAAAAATGTTAATTGAGTTTAACATTGTGCATTGTGGATCTGGAATCCTATCTCAAATTTCCCAAGTACTGCCAAAATAAATTGTCTCTTTACCAAAGAAAGAATGTGTGCTTAAAGATTATGGTACAATTGAATCTAAAGCGTCTTAAGTGCCTTCTAGGCACTGATCCCTGGCTAGGTAATAGCATTCATAGTTGCCCTCGAGAACACCACTGATCAAGGATAAGCATGCAGTTCTGTGTTCTCCTTTGGAAATAATGACGTTTTTTAGCTAAAACCTGGCTGAATAGGAGGTTTCTAATAAAGAAATTTCTCTAAAAGTCAGACACTAAATAAAATGCACATTAGAGTCTTGCTTGATGCTCCATTCTGTGGAGAAGTCACAACCTCCAGCTAGTTTTAACCCAGGCTTGCTGATTTTCAAATTTTCTTTCCTTGGGTAACTCTTATGACTGAATTTCTATACAGCTTGTGTCACTGAGCCATGAGAGTGGTCTGAGTAACTGAGGAAGGAGATTTCATTATGTTCAAACTTCCTTAAGCCATCAGGTTTCCTTTTTTCTTTGCTTATCTTTTCTCTTCTTTTGTTTCTTTGTTTCTTCCTTTTTGCTTTTTTTCCCGTTTTCTTTCTTTTTTTAGAGTTTTCAATATTGTTTTATCTACTTATTTTTATTTATTCATTTTCCATCCCATTCACTGCCCCCCTCCTGGTCATACCCTCTCACAACCCTTCCCTTCCCCTTCTCTTCTGACCTGCCTCCCCCCACCCCCACCCGATACATCCCTACCTGACACATCAAGTCATGGATCTAGGTGCATCCTCTCCCACTGATGCCAAACAAAGCAGCTCAGCTAGAACATATTACACAGACAGGCAGCAGCATTGAAGGTAGCCCCTGCTCCAGTTGTTCAGGACCCACATGAAGACCAAGCTGTACATTTGCTACATATGTGCAGGGAGACCTAGTCGACCCTGTATATACTCTTTCATTGGTGGATCAGTCTCTGAGAGCCTCAAACGTGAAGGTTAGTTGACTGTGGGTCTTCCTATGGAGTTTCTATAGGCAGGAACCCTAGTACAGCAATAGGAACATCAACCCATCCACAAAACTTTTGCCCTAAAATATATCCTGTCTATAAGAAATGCAGGAACTGGGAATAGTCAAAAGGAATGGACAACCAATAACTGGACCAACTTGAGACCCATTCCATGGGCAAGCACCAATCCTTGACATTATTAATGATACTCTGTAATGCTTGCAGACAGGAGTTTAGCACAGTTGTCCTTTGAGAGGCTCCACCCAACAGCTGACTCAGACCAATGCAGACACATACAACTAAACATCGGATGGAGCTTGGGGACTCTTATGAAAGAGTAGGGGAAAGTATTGCAGTCCATCAGGCTTTCAATGAAACCATTATTACCCACAGTAGTTTCTCTTTAACTGGCGAAGTGCTTGCAAGTTATCTTGGGTAAGATAGAATGCTTACCACTCAGAGAAGCAGAGCAGTGCTGCATGTAATTCAGCAAACAAGACTTTATGGAGACTACATTAAAAAGGCAAGGCTTGGCCTTGACCAGTCGTGCCTAACGCTGTCTCCTTAGTAGAACTATCGGAAGAAGGAGAGAAAGAGATGCTCTCTAGATGTGTGTTGAGTTCCCTTCTGTTTAGTAAAAGGATCTCAGCAAATGGTAACTTCAAAGAACTTTGTGAGCAAATGAAAAACTTTGATTCTGTGAATGATTTTTCTTTATCAAGGTTTGCCTTGGAGCCCTGCATTCTGGGACTCCTCACAATACAATCTAAAGCCTGAAACTGTCCCTTTATACACTACTACCCTGTAATGACTGGATGTTACAATGTATCCTGGCAAAATGGCTTCATACAAAAATATACCCTGGAAGACTTGTACTACATCATTGGTTAAAACTCCCATTGTAGACTCATAGCTCTCACAAAGCAAAGACCCTCAATGAAACATTATTGAATCCTTTTGACTCTGTAATGTTTTATTACATGTTAAACTGACCAGGTGAAAGTGGATCACCAACAGATGCATTACAACATTTGTATTCTCCCCAAATTATTCCTTCAAGAACAGATTCAGTTCCTAGTCAAAATGAACCTTGTGAACACAACACACCTTTCCCAGATAGTTGGCTTTAAGCTAAGGAGATCATTCTTTCCAGACTGACTTGATCAGATAAGACTTTAAAAGAGAAGAAGTTTTTCATGGCAAATGCAAAGAGAAGCTGAATTCGTAGTTGTTGCCCTCTTCTTAATTCTCCCATTGGAATGCCTTTGTACAGAAAATAGCTTCAGCCCACAGCTACTTGGTACTCTCTTATGCCAATCTTATAGACTCTTGACAGGCTTAGCAACTCTCCATCAGCACAAAAACCAATTCTTTATAATAAATGTCTCTCTGTGATTTCTAGTTCATATTCTCTTCTCTCTCTCTCTCTCTCTCTCTCTCTCTCTCTCTCTCTCTCTCTCTCTGTGTGTGTGTGTGTGTGTGTGTGTGTGCGTGTGTCTGTGTGTGTGTGTATGGATGGGTGTATGGGTGTGTGTCTCTCTCACACACACATAAACATTTATCTATATCTAATCTATATCTATATCATTTATCTCTATTTATATTTATATATCTATATCTCTGTCTTTATCTCCATCATCAATATAATATTATTTCAGTTCTTTTTCTTTTAGCCAGTTTAACTAACAGATTCATGTGGTTTGAATCTGAAATGTACTCCCCCCCACACATGCATGTTTTATGCATTTGTTCTTCATCATTTTGCTGTATTCTGAGGGCTGCGGAGGGAAACCTTCAGAATTTGGGACTTTTATAGAAGAGTAAGTCAGCAGAAGTGAGCTTTTGAAGCTTTCTCTGCGTCCTCTGCAGCAATATGAACGATGAGTACAAACAGGTTCATGCTGCCATGGACTATTCTCCCTAGTCATTGTAATTTCTTAGTGTGCTCCTTTAAACCCTTTTAAAACTTGGTAGGAATACAGAGCAGAGAATGAGGTCAGAGAGATTTGTTCAAAGGCTGCAAATTCAGCATATGATTTGAGAAATGAGTGGTAGAGAGGAGGGGTGTAAAAACCCCAATGATCTTCTGATCCTCTAAAGCAGGCTAAGTCTAAAGCAGACTAGGATAGGCTGGGGACACTGGCAAAAGCCCAAAGGCATTCCAGTGCCTGCAGGTTACATGTAGCTCTTTATAATAGCAAAACTCTTAGCTCTAGATAGAGAGTTAAGATGCTAATGAGACATGCAATGCATTAAGTTGTTTGTATGACTGTCTGTGCTAGAGCGTGCCAGAGAAGTATCATGCAAATGGTCCAGAAGCCCCTGGGATATAACACAAAAGTCCTCATCCTTTGTATAAAATTGTTTGAGCTTCTAAACTTTTCTCCCCGCTCTGGCCCACAATCTCTATTACATTTTTGAAACCTTTGATCTTGTTCTTTTCCTTAAAACAGAGAAGGTATTTTTATTACTAGATAAACATCATTTTTATTGCATCTGAATTTTAAAATCTTGGGAAAGTCTTTACAAATCACAGGTTGTAAATTAATCAAAAAATAGTATTTCTTAAAATTTAAATGGTTTTATGTTATTTTCATTTATGTGTTTGATCAGTTTGTTGTTCACAGAAAAATATACTATAGTTGCTTTTCATATATCTACAAATGAGTGGGGAGGACCACTTTAGTGTTCACAGTTTGTTGAGAATCTTTGACCTACATTGAACTTCTTTGCAACTACTTATTCACTACCACTCTGTAAGCTTATATTTTTCAAAATCTACTTTAATATGGGTTCCTAAATGCTTCAACCTCCCTTCTAACCCATGGACCAAAGGTAAAGAAGATGGTTAGTAGGACAAAGCAGTGTGGACCTGTTTAGTAGTTCTTTGTGGCAATTCCAATCGTTATTATCAGAATATCAGTGGTCTTATCCAAAACAGCAAACAAAAATCAGAAGCGGCAATCTAGTACAATCCACAAACACCAAACATGAAATCAGTAGCAGAGGCTCCCTCCAGAAGCAGAGGCTCCACTGAATTGACACAAGCCAGCAGAAGTGGCAGGAAGCAGCTGGAATACTAGGAAAAGTTTTTTGGTGCTTTTCTCTCTATGAAGCCATAG
Organism: Grammomys surdaster; assembly: GCF_004785775.1. Lineage (NCBI taxonomy): Eukaryota > Metazoa > Chordata > Mammalia > Rodentia > Muridae > Grammomys > Grammomys surdaster. The sequence goes on along the minus strand of NW_021604608.1, from coordinate 9,740,742 downwards.
CAAGCGAAGACCAGATGAGTCTCCGAAGAAACCAGAATTCTCCACTTCACCACTCAGTTTTTAAACATTTATTTTTTGTTTTTTACCTTTTTTTTCAGTATGTGTCTAAACCTGAATGAGTTTATGTGCACTGTATGTATGTAGGAGCTCAGGGAGGCCAAAGTAGATGTGAGAATCCCTGGACCCTGTAGTTACAGGTGGTTGTCAGGTGACATGTTGAGAAATCCATCTGGGTCCTTTGCAAGAGCAGCAAGGGCTTTATTCTATATGCCATCTCTCTAGTCCCAACTATCATTAATTAAAAAAAAAACTATCTTTCTCTAGATTTCCACAACCTTTTTCAAGTGCTAATTTCAAAATATTCCTGAATCATCTTTCTCTAAATATTATGATGAATTCTATTACTTCATTTATTCATGCAAAACTACAATGACCTGTACTTATGTATCCACTTAATACATATTTAATATTGAGCTAATCTTCAAACTCGTTTTACATTTTTAAAAGTGTTTATCCCTGTAGTTACTTCCTTGCATGTCTTTTATTTGAACTCAATAATAAACTTCTATAACTCTAGAAATAAAACATTCTTTTAAAATTTATTTAAATAATATTAAATTTGCAAATCTATTTTCTGAAAATTACTCTTTATGTGCTCTTGCTTTCAAAAATATAATCTCAAAAAACAAAAACATAGTAATATAAAATAAATGAAAGAATTAATAAATATGTCACACCTTTACATTTTTAGCTTATTAAAATTTAGATATCATAGTCAATAAAATTACTAAATTTAAGAAAATTAACCAAGAATTTGTTAGCACTTACACTTTTTCAAATTACGTATTTCAGTGAAGAATAAAATGAAATTATGTGAATTACCTATATAGTGTCAATATTCCATCCAGATTGTGTAAAGTATAGCAGCCCACTGATCTCATTAAGAGCTGTAATATTAGAGCAGAATGCTTGGGGGAAATGTGACTTCAAAAGACTTGTGACTTTAGAAGTCTGAAATCTTGGATAACAGGTATTCTTCTGTCAGAAAGATGCGCTGAGCAAAGATGAAGTTGATCCTCTGAGTTTCATTATAAGAAACCATTTTCCAGGCAAAATTAAATTTAAAATGACTACCAATTGTAGTTCACCATATTCCTTGGCTTCCCCAAAATACAGCTAGAGTGCTTAGAGAAACACAAAATAAAATTTGTAAAGAAATCGCAATATGTCTTTTGAGTCTTAGACCCTGAAAGTCCTACTAGAGGCGAAGTTGACACTTAAACAATAAAAATTCAAAACGGTAACACCGCTTCCAGCTAAAGCCACCTACAGGTCCCATGGTTACTCTCCCACCTATTCCTGTACATGAGCCACTCAGCAGCCTCTTTACACATCAGTTTCTTTTGCTACTCTTGAGTCATTTACCCTTCTTTTCTTTTCCACAATACCCAACCAAAGCTGTACTACATTATCTCAGGGAAGGAACAATAAAAACACATTCTAAAAAACCATCCTCCTCATTTACAAGAAGAAACTAGGCTTAGTGTAAGCAAAACTAAACCAAACAGTGTGAAACCACAGGATAAAATTGTCCTGTCCACTTATTAGATGCCCTGAATAGAAGTACTTGTTGATGTAAAGCAATTTGGGGGTGGCAAGTGAAATTGTCATCTTGGAGGCTTACTATTCAATAAAGTCTACCCCTTTTCATTCTTTCTGAACTCTGGCTGGCTTGTCAACTCAGCTGTTGTGTCTCAAACTCCCCTCCATGCTGACTGATTAAAATTCGCTTCTCCTGACTTCTCATTGAATTGCTCTGCTTAGAAAAACTGCCTCTGATTGAACAGAGCTGAAAGAAATTCAACTGGACTCAACTGCATTCAACTGAACTGCACCAAACTACACTGAACTGAACTCAATTGAACTCTACTGCATTGCCTGAACTCAACTGAACTACACTCACTGAACTGCCCTTCACCTTGCCTCAGTCTCTGCTGATGTTCTCAAGTAGCCACTCCGTCTTGTCCTAGTGTGAGTTAGGTGTATGCTATCTCAGACTCATTCTTTCAAATCTTTCTCTGATTTGTCACTTTGCCCCTCAATTAGACCTCAGTTTCAAACATGGCTGCTTCCTTCTACACACTAATGTTACATTAATTGTTCAGAATTAAAAGTGTGTATTAATGGAGTATCGGCATTCTAGTCACAGTAATTAAAGGTGCATCTGTATTTCAGCCAGAGGGATTAAAGTATGTGCTGATCATGTCTCTATTCCAGCCAGATCATACAGACCTAAAAGGTCTTTGGATGTGATTTCCTGGATAGAGCAGCCATATTGCTGGATTAAAATTTCTTCACATATTGCACAGCAGAAACTATTCATTTCTATGAGTTTTTATCAAGACTGTAAAACTTTTTGTTGTAAAAATTAGAAGTGTACGTGTCTGTTGAAAGGTAAAAGGACATACTATGAAGGACACCTAATATATCTTTATTTAATGTAAGTTAATCTCAATAAAAATATGCCCTTTGCAGAATTTGAAATGAGAAATAGAATACAGAGAGTGATAAGAGAGAGAAAGTATGTAGGGTAGAGTGAAGGCGATAAAAAGGAGAAACCATAGAAAGAGGAAAGCAAGCATATGAAACTTTGTGTAAATGTTTAGCATTTCCTTTATTTTAATTTAATCAATTCACATTTTAGCCAATCAAAATGTTTGGTGACTTATGTACCTCTGTCTCTACATTATACAACATATTTTATAATGTAGTTAAACTTGGCTTACCAAAAATAATTTTTGCACTATATGTCTTAAAATACATTAGTGTCCCTGGCTAGAGATTCTCCTACTTCCCACATGCTTTCCAAAGCTCCTCTGCCAAGTACACTTGCTTTAATTGTCATCATAAAACACTGAGCATTTGTCATTGGAATTATCATATTTTCATCTTCACGTAATATTCCATCTAACATTAAACTTGTTTCAGTTTACTAGATGGAGGCTGTATCAATTTCACTATTTTCTCATGCCACCAGTGCACGAATGGCTACTAGACAGCTGAGTAGTGCCTTTGTGAATAGCTGTGGGGCTCCTGCCTTTCACTTAACAGCTCTGCCTGCATTTTCTGTCACCATGATGTAATTGGATTTAAATACATTACCTGATTCATATCTCCATATTTATTTCATTAGTATCTTTGTCTCACTGCTATTCCTAAATTCATTTTAATACATTTTATTTTATCTACTATTATTTCACTATGAAACTATTTAACTTGATCTATTGTTTGGGGTATGAAAATATTCACTCTGATTTTTAGTAGTCTATTTAGAATAATGGATTATCTCATAGAACATGTATAAACAAAATAATAACTTATGCTTTTAACTTCTGCCTCCTTTTTCTATGCCTTACATTTTATTTCTGCTCATACTTCAGAATTTTTATTACCATTAGTAAGATATTTGGAGTAAGCAAAGCAATTATGTAGTTATAGAAAAACTGAGGCCAATAATGTCTTTTTATCTATGTGTATTACCTGTTTCTTATATCTTTGTTTTGTCTTGTTTAACCATGTTTTCACATGGAGGTGTGTTTTCTTTAGTTTTATAGCAATAAATAAATAAACACATGTATCTTCATTTGTTCCTTCACCTTTTATAATTCAATTTAAAAATGCAAAAATTCAGCTTTTATGGCTTTCAAATTGAAATGTTTACTTTTCCTTTTAGCACGACAACTGTGTCATTCTAAGACATCTGACCTCTGCTGTTTATAACAAATTGTTAATTTCTTATTTCTTCCTTATATAGGAATTGGTTTCAAGATCTTTTCTGTTTCATCAGTTTTCAGTGATTGTGGAATTAGTTGATTTTGTGTTTATGTATTTAACCTTTAATGCCCTCCCTGAAAATATAAATGGTTTTTCAATAAACTGAGCACGATTTTGCTGTGTTTTCTGTTGTGATTTTCTTGCCTTTTTGAGATTCTAACATATTTAAGTTAGAATATATAATATATCTTTGCAGGATAACCTTAGTGTATTTTATTTGTCCTGTTTCCTTTTAATTGAATTGTTTCTGCCAATCTAGCTTCAAGAAAGCCAACATTTCATTGTGGCATTAATCTTGCTCCTGGACCTACTCATAGGTACACAGGAAGTGGTATTTACATTATACATAAAACTTATATTTAGTTTCGTTCTCATTGCCTCATGGAGACACCCCCCCACCCCATCTGCTTCTTCATTGTATAGATTTTCCTCTCATACAAGTCTATCCATACATACACAGGTCTACTATACTATTTCATTATCATAGTTAATTAACTTTTGGTATACACTTCTCTAAGTGCCAGAACATATAAAAATCCACTTATCCACCATTGCAATCTAAGTATAGGAGATTTCACCCCTTCAAACTTCCATTTATTTTTGCTTTCATAGTCATACCCTTCCATTCCCAAATCCTGGCAACCATACACCTGGTCCGCATCCCAATAGCACTTTCTTGCTATGATGCCATACAGGTGGAAACAATATATTCTTTTGATACTGGATTCTTTTCTTCTGTATTGACTTCAGTATTGTAGATTATAACACTATTTTATTTCTAATTCTAAGTGTTATCCTATGGTAGGCCAGAGGAGAATATTGAAGTTCTCAGTCAATGCCTCTAGCTCCACCACTGAAACGCACATACATTTATATACATTATTTGCTAAAACATTCAGTTTCCCTAACGTCTATTGATCACAATACTCTATCAAATTATTTATAATGAAAAATATAACAGAATCTCCATTATTTTTAGCTAAAGACTTTTTACTTCATAATCAAATATTTAAAATTCATTCTTTATACCAGACTGTTATCTTAAATCTATGAAATATTTTTTAACTGGATGAGCCCAGAAACACTCATAAAAATATGAGAAAACCCTTTGCAAGCATAACACATAAGTTTATTTAAAATAAACAACCAAATATCAGACTGATGAAGCATTAAAACACATTCACTTTTTAAATATAAAAACATCACATTCTATTCAGAAGTAAAGGAAAAATACTTTATATATTAAAAATCAACAGGGTTCTGACTAAATTCTGACTCTTAGCACTCATTTGATTGCCTTTACCTTGGATGTTTTGTGTTTCCAGAACTCCAACTGTTAAGTCACATGGTGATATAATTTGGAAATTCACTACATTTCTTTAAATTGACAGTTCCTGATTGAGCATGTTGTTTGTTTGTTTGATTTAGATCTGAGGATTTAGACTCAGTTTAAGTCCTTTCCAGGGGACCAGCCTTTCTGCAAGAAGCAGTGAAATCCACTGATTCTACGGTGTTCCAGTCACCTGTTCTTCATTACCCTCTACCCTGTGGTAGAGATTTGAACACATGGTTTCCTCTAATACAGAAGAGGAAAGATAAAAGGGACAATTTATCACCCCTTGTTCTCATTCCTGGTGCTTGGTTCTCAATACAGATATATCTGCTGCATATCCGCTCAGTAACAGAGGAAGAAAGTTGCCCAACTGGGGCTCACTTAGACAGCTGGTGAGTGTCGATGCTAGTTTTAAACCCATATCTGACTCTACCCTATAGCCTTTCCCAGTAGTGCTTAGAAACACCATCTACATTAAGTGAAAAAGTAACCAACACTAATTACATTTAATTATGTAATTAAGCCATTTAGCAAATAATTATAAATTGCTTCACAGAAAGAAGTGCCAGCAGTATCTTCCTGCTTTAATTCTGAAGACATTTACATAAATCTTAATAACCTAAAATATGTTCAGTGTGTGGGACACAAGACATTAACTACATGTTTTCTACATTACAGAAGTGACTCTATATTGAGCGTATGTGTATATTATCACTCTTATTTGTGTCCATTAACCCCAGTAGATTTTAATTCACTTGCTTTTCAAACACAAATGAGTTTTATGTTACAACACTATTCCATCCTAGGAACAGTGTTTTCAGGTACTCTAAAGAATGGATGAGTCCCCCTTCACTCCGGCTCCTTGTCAGTAAGTGAGCATGTTACATGCTGGAGGATGATTTATGATGTGGCTCAGTTTTTCCTATAAGTGGAGAAACTGGAAGGGCCTTCTCCTGTAAAAGTAACTTTTCTTTGCCTGGTGTAATTGTTGTCTTGGAGGCTTACTATCGAATAAGCTCACCCTTTCTGATTCTTTCTGAACTTTGACTGGCTGGTTGACCTCAACTGGTCTGGCTCAAACTCCTCTCCAAGTTGACTAACTGAATCTGGCTTCTCTTGACTTTTCACTGAGTGGCTCTAATATCCTCAAACTAACTCCAGCAACTAACTCTGGCAATTTGTTCTAATCTTCTGGCTCCTTATTCTCTGGCTTCAGCTGTCTCTGCTGACCCACAATGAACTGCTTGAACTCACTATCATACTCAACTCCACTGCAGTGAACTCACTGCACTGCTCTTTTTATTTTATTGGATATTTTATTTACATTTCAGATGTTCTCCCCTTACCCCACTCCCTCCCCCGCCCAGAAACCCCCTATCTCATCTCCCCTCCTCCTGCTTCTATGAGGATGTGCCCCCACCTACCCCCCAACTCCCACCTCCCCACCCAAAAATTCCCCCACACATGGCTTCCAGCCTTCATAGGACCAAGGATCTCCTCTCCCACCTATACCTGACAATGTTCTCCTTCCTGTGCTGTCCTCATGAGAGTTGGGCGTATCCTATCTCTGACTCATTCCATCAAATCTTTCTCTGATGAGCACTTTGACTGCTCTTCAATTAGCTGCCACTTGCAAACATGGGTGCTTCCTTCTACAAACTAATATTTTTTATTAATTAATTAATTTATTCATTTCATATCCCTGTAAGAGCCCCTCTTCTTCTCCTAGTTTCCTCTTATAATTTCCTCTCAGCCAGCCTCCTTCACCTCTGAGAAGGGAAAGGTCCTCCCACCATTGGTACCAACCAACCCTGGCACCTTAAGTCACTGCAGCACTAGGCAAATACCACTGAGGCCAGACAAGGCTAATTAGGAGAACAGGATTTGGAGGCAGGCAACAGATTCAGAGTAAGCTCCAACTCCAGTTGTTGGGGGACCTACATGAAGACCAGGCTACATATCTGCTACATATGTGTGAATAACTCTAGGTCCAGGCCCTGTGTATTTTTGGTTGGTGGTCTAGTCTCTGGGAAACCCCAAAGGTACATGTTAGTTGGCTCTGATGGTCTTCTTGTAGAGTCTTTATTCCCACATGGTTCCTCAATCCTTCTCCAAACTCCACTGGACTTCTCAAGCTCCATGTTTGGCTATATTTGTTTGAGTCAACTGCTGGGTAGAACCTCTCAGAAGAGAATTATGCTATACTCTCTCTGTGAATCCAGGATGACAGATACAAACATAGCCTGAGGCTTCAAGGAAGGTAGGCCTGCAATGTGTACATATTGATCCTCTGAGGACAGCTTGGCCTATCCCCCCATCCCCACCCAAATTGGCAGGGGTTGCTACTGCGTTCATTTATGTCCATCTCAGACAGGGCACTTTTGTATCCAGGCCAGCAGTGACAAACATAGCTGCCAACAGTGCCCTCACATGTTGTATCATTGTGACCAGGCTTTGACAAACAATGAGGTATCAAAGTCTCAAGTGGGTTCCTGTGAATCCACTTCCTGTAGAGTCACAGTAGGAGCTGTTTCCTCCATCCACACATAGATCTCCATGGAGATGTGACTGACTGGCACATTCACCAAAGTGGAGTTCACAGTGGTCTCCAAGGAATCCTGGGATAGAGTCACAGAAGTAAGCCCCAAGTACATACTGACATGTGACACCATGTAGGCGTGCTCGGGACCCACACTCAGCAATTTCCAGCACACAGTTCACACAAAGTACTCTTAAGGACAGACACACAAGTCTCTTAGTCAGGGTTTCTAGTCCTGCACAAAACATGACCAGGAAGCAATTTGGGGAGAAAAAAGTTTATTCAGTTTACACTTCCACATTGCTATTCATCACCAAAGGAAGTCAGGACAGGAACTCAAGTAGGCCAGGAAGCAGGAGCTGATGCAGTGGCTATAGAGGAATGTTAATTAGTTGCTTGCTTCCCCTATTTTGTTCGGCTTGCTTTTTTATAGAACCCAAGACTACCAGCCCAAGGATGGCACCACCCACAATGGGCCCTTCCACCCTTGATCACTAATTGAGAAAATGCCTTACAGCTGGATCTAATGGAGGCATTTTCTCAAGGGAGGCTCCTTTCTCTGTGATTACTCCCGCTTGTATTAAGTTGATACACAAAACCAGCCAGCACACACATGTATCTTCCTAATCATTGAGGCATACAGCCTCATCCATATGGGGATCAAAAACATTTTCATCCACTTCCAAGTCATACTGCCTGCCTTGGTATCCAGGCACACCAAAGCAGGAGTAGCCATCAATTCCATTCTGGCACAGAGACCCACTGTGGTAAGGGCTGGAGGCATGCTCATTGTGATCTGTCTCACAAAACCTTCCAACATATTCAACTGGGCAAATACAGACAGGGTGCTCAGGATCTTTATGACAGGTGCCTCCAGGTGGGCAAGCAGTCTCTCTACAGGAATTAGTGGCAGCTTCACAGTTCACTGCTCTGTATCCAGAAGGACATTAGCACAGAAAGAACCTTTCTTCTTCGGTATTCACACAAGTGGCAATTCTGTGACAGGGATTGGAGAAACAAGGGTCTTTTACCTTAAAGGTGTGTACTAAGGTCATGCCTATACTTTTGTATGTGACTGCTTGCCAGAGCAGGCATGTTGTGGGATTTAATTTACTCCACATTCTTCCCTCTGACAAATCTTCAGACACTGACTAGCAAACAAGAAAGTCTGAAATCCACATTGCTTCTGAAATATGTCACAGAGAGGCAAAGCTAATTCTGACTTTAGCTTCTAGAAAAGGCAAGAGGTAAATGTACATACATATCCCTGTGAATGTCTCCCAGGCAGCTGTTTTAATCATGAGATATGGAAAATTGTTCTTCTCAAATAATATTTTTTAAAATGTAAACACACATACACACCAATGGAAAATACAAGTTGACTCAAAAAAATCGAGCCCAATTATCAATAGTTTTTCTAAAATAAGTAGGATACTACCTAGCTGATCTGTTCTCCTTTATTACAGTAGATTCAGGTGCTGTTGAGCCTGCTGTACTCAGTCTAAGCATATGGTTTGCTTTTGTCTTACACAGCTAACATCTCTTTACTTAAGGCAAAGATGTTGTACATAACAAAACACTGTAAAGAAAAATGTAAAAGCCATGTTCTCTTTATAACATATTGATTTTTAAATAACTAATGAAGGTTCCAAGTTAGCGTCTAGGAGATCACAAGCAAAAATAGGGTTAAAGTGAAATACATCCAATTTTTCTCTTCTGAACTTGTCTTTTAAAGCAACGACTAAAATTACTTGGAAATCGATGTTAGAAGTGTAAGTTAACCATAATAATAAATGAAGGGTTATATTTTTCCAAACTTATTTTATATTTAAATAAAAGAAAGTAATTAGACTTATTTATTTAGGGGTAAATTTGTTCAAATGCTTGGTTTAAAGATCCTTGAATTTTTTTAATGATAGCTCAAGGGTACCGTGAACCATAGGCACCTAAGATGTAGCACATTACAGTTTCTCCAGCTTTAAGGACCTTGATCGTGGCCAATTTAAAGGCTCTGTGAACAAAGGAATCCCTGAACAAAGCTGCAACTTATATTTTGATATTTGATTTAAACAGTAGCTTCGGTAGAAATTGCCATGAAATGTTTGATTCCTCAAGGAGTCTTTGTGTTGAATGACCAGAATGCAGTCGGGGACGCACAGCTACTTGGCAAACATAAGAAACGCAGAGAACAAACTACTGCAGTGAGAATTGTATTATACACAGAGGGAATGGACACCAGATTGCTTAGCCCCTAAGACAACAGAGTCACAAAACAAACTACAATATTTGGAGTGTATAACAAGTCTAGGAAACAGCTTTGCCCTGGCCTTTCTGAAGGACAAAAGTTAAAGAAGGCTGTTGCAAGCTCTTCGTTGTACTCTGTCAGATAGCTCAAGCTCTTTATACAAAATGGGAGGAAGGAGGACTTCTGGTGATGCTTAAACAGTCAGAGAAAATGGTTGAAAAACTGTGAAAGCTGCTTGGTTCCTTGGAATCTTATTGGTTTGATTCAGTATTAGAGGTTCACCTGGTTGTACATATGCTACCCCACTAGTAAAGCATCATTAAGTGCAGGAAACTAAATAACACTGTCATAAAATAGCCCATTTTTGCAGAATACTAAACACCAAATGTTTCATATATATCTCAAGGATGTGTTAACTCACTGAAAATGCTTTTAGTAGGAATCTTAATCCATTCAGGTTACTGTTAAGCGTACCTTAGGCTGATAGTTTATATGCAATAGAAATATTTTCTCAAGTTTCCAGACTCTGGAAGCACCAAGATCAAGATACTAGTTCATTTTAGATTTCTACTATATAGAGAGCAACTTCTTGGTGTCCACACATAGTAGAAATATAGAAAAAAAAAGCCTACAGAGACCTTTTTACAAGGACACCAACCTCACTAATGGTAGCCCCACTCTCATGATCTAAGCATCTCCCAAAGCCCTACCTCTAAATACTTTCACTTTGGTGATTATAATTTTATGAGAAGATTCATTCCAGATAAAGCAGTTTATTATGTTATATTCATTTTTGACGTGAGAAGAAAATGCTTTTTTAATCACAACAGTAAACAAACAAAAAAATTAAAAGATATCAATATGAAATGTACATTTTTCAAATACATTTCACAAAGCATCATTATGTGTTTGGGTTTGGCATTATGGAATGATTGCAGTAAAAAAAAATTCTAAAAATTAATATAGTAACACATGCCTTTAATCCAAGCACTCAGGAAGGCAGATCTCTGAGTTCAAGGCCAGCTTGTTCTACAGAGTGACTTCCAGGACAGCCAAGGTTGACACAGAGAAACCCTGCCTTGAAAATTTTTAAATATGTGGTAAGGGGCATTTGACAAATAGTCTCCATCTGTTCTAAGATGTAGTTAGAAATGCAGTCGTAAAATCTGCATTGATAACAAGTAGAATTAAAATTTAACTTTAAACATTGAGAGCCACATTTCTCCATAAGCAAGATGGCTCAGTGGGTAAAGCTGCTTGTCACACAAACTTAGCAAGAGCTAATTTCCATGACTCACATGGGAAAGAACTGACTCTCAAAAGCTGTCCTCTCACATCTACATATATGTATTGGTGTATGGATGCTTGACCTCAAGCACACACATACATGTATACATACATACAAACACCATTAACTAAAGTGTTTAAAAAAGAACTATATTGTTATTTTAGCTGTTACATAGGTGCATCTTTTTCACTGAGAGACAAATATTTGAGGCCTACATACATTGTGCCCCAAGGCCTTATACAAACTAGACAAGTTTTGTACCATTTTACCATAACGAAACCCAAATTTCTTTTCAAGTATCAGATTGATTAACTGATCAAAACTCAAGTGAAATTTCCAAAATTTTTCCTCTGAGACAGAAATATCATTTTAGTGTTATAAACAGAGAGGCAGATATCAATTGCTGTGACTGTAATCCTCTAACTCACAGCAAATGACAGACAGTAAGTTATTATTTGGAAAGCATATAGAAGAGTTTCCAGTTCTTAACAAAGTACTTAACAAAGTAAAGTATCTTCATAATTTCTCAAAATTAACTTTCCATTTTTGTAAACAATTTGATAAGTACGACACAAGATCTGTCTTGGGGCAATTTTCTCTATTAAATATATTTCACTTGTAATAAAACTTAAAGTTATGAGCTCAAATAATTTGTACACATAAAGCACCTTTAAATAAGTTTGGTGTTTACTAAGTTGAATGTGTTTTACATGATGCATCTAAGGAAACTAATTTGAGCACACACACACACACACACACACACACTTATATTTGTATATATGTTACCTTTGCCACAAAACTGTACTCCAAGGAAAAAACTATGAACAACAAAAAGTAGTTCTCCTCCATATTGAGAAATGTAGGCCTAGTTTACTGGAAGATGTGATAAGGCTATAGATGTTTCTTCTCTATAAATCTTCTATTGCTAGGTCTCAGCACCACAGCTCTAAGAAAGCTGACCTCCTCAGCAGCCCTAGGCTTTCTAGAAGTACATGTCTGAAATTAGATGTTCCTAATGGAGTACTCAGTGCATCTACTAATCGTAAAAGAAAATCATTCTCCACTGTGTCCAATCAGCATGCGCAAAAATATTTCACTCTGCAGAAGGTCCAGATTACAGTGTCCATTTCTTTTTACCCTTTAAACATCAGTTTGCCTTAGCCCCAGCTTCTCTCCACTTTCCAAATGCTAGAACTACACCAGCAATGAACTCCATTTCCATACAACCAACTGTGGTCATTACCTTATCATAGCCCTGCCATAACTAACTGAGTGCATGGTCTTTCCATTCAGGTATGTGACTGCCAAGACATGTTATGTGCATAGGACTAGATCAAATCACCTTCAGCCAAATCAAAGATACCCCATAGGTACTCTTTCTCTTCCCAATGTGTCTACAGATACTCTTTGATATTTTCTTTGAATAAATATTAAGCTTTCTGAGTTATGGAATCTTTAATATCTATGAGGTTCATAGCTAATTCAGGAGTTAAAGAGAAAGCAAATCATGTCCCTATGTAACAATGCCATAGAAATTGATCCACCCATGCAAAGAGAAAAATGTTAGAATCTGTGGCCTTCCCAGGACCATTATGGGCTTTTTCAAGCACCATAGCAATTCAAGAGCTTACAGTGTACTGCTGAAGATCATGTAATGATTTTTACAAACCTTTCAAGGTACCTATTATCATCATCTTTCAAGGTAAAAGTCTAATGTCAAAAATGTCAGATTATCTAACAAAATGAAAAAATAAGAAGTCATGCTCTCTGGCATTCAAACAATGATAATCTTATTCTACTGTTTTCATATCATAAACATAAGGAATCTCTGAAGCTTATAGATATGAATAATTCAGAATACATCATTGGAAGATGTCTTTAGATACAAAGACCCTGCTTTCTGTCTTCAAAAACTTAGGCCGTGTTGATGATACTTCACACTTATACATAGAACAGTGTCTGAATAAAATACATTTTGATACAGATCTTTTGAAGGTGTAGCGGAAAATGCAAAATAAAATGAATTAGTAGTTTATGGTTCACGTAGTAACTCAAAGAAAATTTGTGAGGAAGAAAAATCTATAGAACCCTTACACCTTTCAACTAATAATTGGCAGAAATTATGTAAGATCATTTCCTTTTCTGTCCTTATGGCCATTAGGTTCAGGCTAAATTTAATCAAGTACACTATATATTTTATCTCTGAGTTCAATTATAATGACATCTGGCTAATCTGAGTAGTCTGGAAGCTATTTTTTCTTCATTCTAACTTTGCCAATTTCTTTTCAAAACTCCCATAAAAAATCTTTGGCTGTCATAGAAAAGAATAAATTGCTACTCTGCTATCATGGTGGAATGAAGGAGAGTCTAAAAATCACAACATTCATAGTGCATTTCAGAGCAAATTGGTGATGATTAGATGCAGACAGTTCCCACTTGTATTTAAATGTATAAATCATGCCAGTATATGTTCCCTGTTAACCCATTATGACAGTTGTTTCACATACAAAATACATTCGTAGATAGACAACATTTTCCTATAAATTTAGTTCAGACTTTTGCTCCACTGATCAGTAATATGAATCCAGAATGCGCTATACTATGAATGATATCAATGTATTGAAAGCAATTCTATTCATAATTCATAAACTCAAACTTTTGTTTTTGGCCTGAACTTTGAGACTTGCGCTGTCAAAATGGGCTCAGCAGTCAAAGGTACCTCCCGCAAAGCCTGACAACCTGGATTCAATCATTTGAACCCACACAGAAGGAGAGAACTGACTCTTGAAGGTACCCTGACTTTCACACAGTTCACCTTTTATCCCATATGTAACATACACAGATGTAGAAAAATATCTGACATTTACTATCATCAAATTATTTTTGTATGTCAATATTGGACCTCTGTCAACTTTACTTTTTCTAGGCGAAGCTCAATGTCATTTTCTATAAAAGCATTACTCCTCTGTCCCCAGGAGATAGCTTATTTTCACATCCTTTGTACTAACACAATTTCCATGCAAGCAGTTCTTCACATAGAAGATAATTATAGTAAATATATTGATTACTACAGAAGGTCTGCTTTATAGTTACTTTCAACTTTGATTCCACTATACAACATTCTAACGTTAATAAAAGCTTTTAAAACATCCTACAGTCTTTATAGAGGCCTACTCTATTTTAATTGTGTTTCCCCCTTCGTGTTTTTTACTGTTGTTTTCTTTTATTATTTTTTTTTCTAATTTGGGTCATCTGGCAACTTCTTCCTCTAACATGGGAAAGATCTTACCAGGAACTCTTAGTGGTTTCTTGAGTCAATCCCCATCTCAGGCGTTCTAATGTGACTTCAGTAATTCACTCCATATTTCCTCTGAAAAATAACATCAGCAAAATAGGCAACAATAAGTATGAATCTATTTCTGTCAGCCATAAAATAATGTCAGTTTAACACTAGATATCTCCTCCTAAGATTTTTTTGTGTAAAAGTCTGTCATCACTAAAGAACAACTACAGTTTAACCTCTAACATAACTTTGAATTTCTTTTTGTTATTCCACTATACTCTGCAATTACCTTGGTGCCATTTCTTTACTGAACTGAAAGCATAGCTTTAAAGACAGAAATATGTTCTCAGGTTGCAAAATGAAGAATAACTAGCTTAAGAAGTTTTCAGTGAAGGATATATTCAAAATTTAAATTCAATAGTCAAGTTGGTTAATACATTTATGAAAATTTATTGTATTTCAAAATGATTCTGGTTTTAGAAGGCACTTTTTCAAGTATATGAGCTTTATAACTTGACTTCAAAGACATTGTTCAAAATTTCTCTTCCTTTGTACTAGACAACAATTTACTTAAAAAAATCCTTCATCTAAGGATGTCATTGGTTATGTCAAAAGTAGGAACAGTTTAACAAAACCAGTACAGATCTCTAGATAAGAGTATTCATGAATTTTGCCTGTTCACCTTATTTCTAAAAAGGTACTTGTGTGATTGGGTTATTGATAATTGTATAATAACCTTTTATGAATATTATAACAATAAAATCTTTTGAAATGTTTAGATAGTAAAGAAAAATAGGTTATATAAATATACTTCCCCCATACAATAAAGGCAAACCCCAGGGTCAGTGGAAACCAAACTGGTCCCACCAGCTCAAGGCAGCTATTCACAAGGCACATTCTGAGCCTAACTCTGAATACACTGCAAGGAACTTTCCATAGTGGTAAGGAAGTGACCTGGAGAGATGTATCTTACCCCCTAGGCCAGTTCTGCAAGTGCAGTTCCTACCTTCATACTATTCAAAATCTTCTTAGAACTGCCAAGTATAGGCTTTACCCCAAATGAATCAGAAATGATAGGATGGGACAGATAATTAATAAGCATGTGTGCATGTGTGTATTTTTTAATTTTTTTTAAACACTCAGTTTCACAGAAAATCTCTGGAAAATGTGTAGGGCATTTTCATGAAGGCTCTGCCACACATATGCACAGCTTCTCTTGTCAATATTTCATAATGTAATAGGACACTTATCAAAATGGGTGCACCTCTTAAGGTATCATTATCTAGTAGAGCCCACAGATCAATCAGAGTTTTCTAGATGTTACAGTGTTCATAGGCTTCCATAATACGCAAAAGTATTCACTAATTTAATATCAGAGTATATTTTTATTGCTATAAAAACCATTTGTGCTTTACCTATTCATCCCCTCTTCTGATAACCCTTGACCCTCTCATCATTTATGTGCCTGTTACATAATTTTATGTATTTAAAAGTGATAAATCATAGAATCTTTTAAATGTTTTTATTTATTTTGTGTCTTTCATTCTGTGCACATGTGTGAAAGATACAGACAGACAGACAGACAGACAGACAGACAAAGAGAGAGACAGAAACAGGCAGAAAGAGAAGGCATGCACACCAACTGCAGTTCAGGTTTACATCCCCAGCAGTGATTCTTGTAAATATTTCAGTTCATAAGTATGTAGCCATCTCTAGATAGCTTGATACATGAACCAATAAATAGATCTCAAAGTCATTGGCATATTCCTTTTCACATACTTGGTTGTGAAATGAGCTCACTGAGAAGGTACTACAACATGTGGCAATCCATGCCAATTATTTCACTGCCTTAAGAATCTATAAACCTCTAGAAAGTGACATTGAGTAGGGCTCAGTAAGAAAGGGGAAGCCATACAGAGAAGGGATACCTATCCTTGAGGTCAAGCCCTGACCCTTTCCTGTATAGAAATAATTCAATCTGTAGTCTATTTTACATCAAAATGGTTGTTGCCTTAGGGACTGGATCATATCTTCACGACTTTTGGATAAACATTCAAAGATGGCATTCTAGGTAACCCACAGTAAGTAAGAAACCATACCATCATCTTTATAACAGGCAACTGTATTCTTAACTATCACTCCAGTGCTGGAATTTGTTGACACAGGATCAACAGAATACTTGTTCTGTGACAGATGGTTTTTAGAAGGCATTTGTATACTATACAAAGATCATGACACTTGCTGTATGCCGCCATATGTTCACTTACATGATTACACTCCTCATTGAGCTTTGTCTAGTCCTTTTCTAAATTTTGTCTAAATTACTAAATCAAAAAACATTTTCCAGAAATATACACATACTCCTACCTTGCAGCACTTCTTCCTATAAAGTAGGTAACAATTTTTAGTTTGTCTTTACTCTTTGGGAAGATTTTCCCTCTCCACTGTCTCTCAAGCTCTTATGGAAATTTCCATAAGGCCATGTGTGTGTACTCTGGAAGAAGACTGCTAACTATGGGAAATCACATGGAACTAGAAGAGCTAGTCGCTATAGTGTTTCCTCCTGTGCTTGTGTCCTGCATTATAATCAGTTCTAAACATGGACTCCTAAGAACTGTTCCTAGGCAAGTACAGGGTTATGATTTGACAAGTCCAAATGCAACCAGCTTATAAATCTGAGACCCTTCTTCATTCAGGGCTCCATGACCAATAACCAACCTATCAGGCACATTTTCATGAAATCTGTGCTGCAAGTGGCTTAGTCCTGCTTCAGAATTCCTCTTAGACTTGGTATGCATCCTATATCACCAAAAGCTGCAACCATTTGGAAGCTGCTGAGTCATATTGCTGAATCACTTCAATCACAGCTTTCATCTGATAGTCTTTTTCTGCTTCATGCAGAACTATAATCTGGCAGTTATCTATGTTCCTCAAAACCCAAAACGAGAAATTCCTAGATATGGAATTAGTTGCCACCAGAATCTAAAAGGGTTACCAGTTGCTATACTGCTTATTCATGTGAGGGTTACAAATTACTGCAGTTATTCCTTTACTTCTGAGGGATTCTTACACTATGTCTCTGCTTCTGGGTCCTTCTGAATATGTCTTATCCCATGTCTTCTGCCTGGATTCTGCCAAGAGTCTGCAATTATTAGGTTCTCTTTACTTGTCTTTTTTTTTCCAATAAGCTGTCAGGACTATCATAAAGCTAGTTTTTAGGTACTGTAGCCATAGTTGAGTTAATAACATAATTGGGAAAGACACAGATTAGATATAATGTTCTTTACATGCTGAATATCATGTTTCTGACACCCCCTTTGAATAGAAGGGAAAAGAACACACTCTCCAAGCAAAGGGCTTCATGTGAACACTTGAATCCTGAACAATCACCTCTAAAAACAATACTACATTCAAACCAACAACTGCACTTACCCCCCCTGACTTGCTTATAGGCATGGTAGACTGCAGGATCTTTTATGACGTCTGTAGTTCAGTGCGAGCCATATGTTGAATACAATGGAGATATCCTTTAGGATATGGTAGTATTGGCATCCATCATCAACTCTAGAATTCATTGTTAAATTTTTGTTTATATGATTTTGCTTTCAATGTTTTTGCATGCCTGGTTTTCACTGAGTTTATTTGATTTTAAGTTTTTATTCTCTTGTTTGAGGTTAGGTTGCATTATCAGATACTTCTATTTTGCCTACTCTAATTTCTTACCCCACAAACTTTACACAATGTAAGTTATTCTAACTTTCAATAGAGTCTGTCCAAATTATATTATTGAGGACTATAAAAAAAAGCTAAGCAAATAGGTTTAGTGGAGTCACAGTGAGGTGCATGTGAGTTGGGATCCACTCAATATTCCATTTCAACTAGCTCCTACAACTCATGGATGAGGAGGTTTTGAGAACCCACATTTTGGCTGTCGAGTCCGTCTCTGTGTCTATTCACCTTTAGTGTATAGAGTCTTAATCCCCAGTATATATACACCCATCTTGACAAGTAGGCAGAGATCTCTTAGGAGTATGAAATAATCATGGCATTCTCTCTTGTTATAATGCTACAGACTCATTCACTACTCTGAATCCAGATCTGAAAATAGCTGAGGTCCAAGTACCAAGGAAGATGCTGTGACACTTTACTGATGAGATGAGAGCTCTCAGCCTGAATGTATTTGATTGCCCTTAGATTTTATTATTATTGATAATAGAAGCGCTCTTTGGCTCCTAGTTTTATTTACAAAGACTATACTGCATTAACAATCACTAAAGATAGTTTTTCTAGCTGCCACTCAGCTTTTCCATTGGTGGCAGTAGTCTTTTTCTGGCTTCATTCCTCATGTTCTATCCATCACTAAGTATTCTTATTCCCTGAGCCGTTGATAAGTCTAGGACCCTAAGTTCTTCTCTTCCCTTACTTTGGCAATAGAATCCCGTGTTTCACCCTAAAATATTGTGGATATGCTATGTCATCTATCTAATTTTCCCCACAATTACCTACAATATTGATGACTTGTTAGACCTAAACTAAATTGGCATATTGTGGTTTAAGGTGACTTACTTGGGAGCAAGGCATTCATGAACTTGTTTTCTCCCTTTGTTCTTTTTGATATCCAACGGACTTATCAAGCACAGTAGCATACCATTTTGAGCACACAAATGGGACAAAACCAGAACAATAAATTAGAGATAGTTTCCCAGAACTCCAAGAACGGACATTCTACCCCTCCTGAAAGCAAAATATCCCACAGAAAGATGCAAGCTTCTGTCTTGTTAAAATACTTCAGCTATCAAGTATTTTTAGAACAGCTAAATCTGCACTCCACCACTCATCTCTGTCACAGTTTCATAAATCTATTTTTATGTAGACTCGGAACGTGTGGAAGGTAATTGCAGATGCAGATAAAGCAAAAATCTGGAATAGTTTGGGGTCCAAACATCACACCATCAGCAGCATCAAATACATGCACTTCCCAGTCCGCTTCAACAGCTACTGTGAAAAAGTGAGACCAGCATATCCACTGGAGCATTTTGCATCCACCCAGGACACTGACTTCGTAGTTTCCAAACCTTTCTTCCTTTGAGTTAGCCTCATCTGTTACTTTGCTACATAGATCCACAATGATTGCAGCTACTGCCACTACCATTAACTACCTTCAAAACCATCACCTCCTGGGTTTCCAGCTCGTGCCTCTATTAAACTCCAAAATTGTTTGAACTTCAAGAAAAACATCTAATATTTTGATCCCATCATTTTTCATGTTCTCTTTAGCCTTCTTATGATTGTTTACTTCTTCTTAGGCCTAATAGTGTCTGTTTATAATAAATCATTCATGATATTCCTTTGTTCCAGATTAATCCAGGTTAATATATTAGGAGTTTCTTTGAGCATTGAGAGGGAGACTAAACAAAATAGAAAAAGATTTACTACTATGGTTCTTATTTTCACTAGGAAGAAACATGAAATAGTATCTATACCTTCTTATAAATAAAACTTTATTATCTTTATTTTTATCTTCATTATGTTGCCTATTATATAACTTGATATTAACCAACAGTGTCAAATAAATAAACTAATTTTAAAATGTACTGACATTTGGCCTTAGCTAAAATATATGAGATAAATTTGGTATTCAATCGTATCCTTTGATTCATTAAAAATTAGCCAATTAAATTACTCCTTCTAAGTAACTTTTAGAGTTCCTCAAATCTGAAAAGGTATTTACCATAAAGTTATATTGGCCATCATCTCATGAACTATGTACAACAGTCTACACCACATGAAGTAGTATTGCTCATACATGTTTGTCTATGTATGTGTGTTGTTTATACATGTGTTTATTTTCATTCACATGTGTAGAGGTCACATGTGTTCAGGGGCCAGTAGTTTCCTCAGTCCTGCTCCACTTACATCCTAATGCAAGGCTTCTCACATTAACCCAGGGTTTATCTCGGACTATCTAGCCAGTTGGCTACTAGCATTCCATGTCTCCTCCTCCCAAAGACAGGGATTACAAGAGGCCATCATTTCCACCATGCTGTGTGGCAGCTAGTTATCTGAATCCTAAACTCCACACTTGTTCTGTCAGTACATGTCCCATGGAACCATCTCTCCAACACTCATGCTTATCTTTACACTCACCTTCAAAGGTGAGCATGCCTTTGAAACTTAAGTTGGAGTGAAACTTAGTTACTTGGGCTTGTTTGAGTTTCCAAATATTTGGTAGATATCTGGTTATTGTGGGGAAAATACTCTAGTCACTAAAGACAAAAAGGACACAAGTAAATATTAAGAACTTTATTAAATACTGCCATATATTTTTAATTTTAAATGTGGAAGAATTTATGATTGGTGAAATGTTTAAAAGCATATAACATCCAGTTTCAGTCAAGAGTATAGTAAAGTTAATTTATAGAATTAACAATAATTATATTACTGAAGTATTCTTAAAATTGAAAATCTGTGCCACTGAGAGTAAAAGTGCTTGCTGTAGAAGCCTGGAGATATGAATTCAATCCGTGGAAATCAGGATAGAAAGATAGAACCACTCCCAAAAGGTTGTCCTCTGACTATCACACATACCACAGGGTGTGAGTCTTCACACACACACGTGCACTCACAAACACACAGTAAAATAACAACAATAGCAATAATAATAATAATAAAGATAATGCTCTCATGAGTAAATAAATGGATTCATAAATAATTGCCCACTGACCACTACATTTAGCATTTAGTTGTCAACTATTCAATCTCATCTTTTCCATATTTCAACAATGAGTACCTTTTGAGTATATGTTCACAACTAGAAAGCAAAACTAAATCAGAAGATCTATTTTCCCAATGATAATTTCATCAGAGAGTAACAATAATCAGATATTCAACATGCTGAAGTCCAGTGGATTTCGAAGACTTCAAGCACGTAAATGTGGCATTGGCACAACAAAGGAGACAACCACAGGCTTCTTTTGTACAGGAGATGGCTCTGAAGAGATCAAGCATTTCTGCACTGATTTCATTTCAAAGTCATAAAGCACACAGTTTCATTTTTATTTCCTCACACGTGGAAAAAAATCATAACTCTCTGAAGATTTTTTTAAATAAATTTCATTCTCATATGCTTTATTTCCCCAGCAGATATTTAAACATATGATTCATAATTAAGTACACCTCTATGATCGCTGTGATTAGCACACTGCATCTCAAACATCTATCACAAGTTTTTATCTCAGTCTATACCGACGACAATGTCTTTATTTCTGTCCTGCACAACCAAGGCCATAATAAGAAAATTTATTTTGTTGGCACAAGATCTGGTTGACTCTTGATCAAGCTATTCTTTTTTCTGACTACTTGAGGTTTTGGCATCTACACAGATGAATTCCTTGTTCCTGAACTAATGTCTTCGTGTTTATGACTATTCATTACCATCCTATCCATTCTTGCAAGGGCTACTCTCTGAGTCAGTGGATATTATGCACTTTCCTGAGAAAAATTCTGTGCCCCAGGAAACTGCATGATTTCTATTCTGTTCACTTTCATGTTCTGCTCTAAGTATTTTGGTTGGTTCATCATTTCAATTCCATCGTATATATTTAATAAATCCACCATAGAATTATTAAGAACTTTTTATTATGCCATTGCCACACCCAGTACAGACAAAGTAATAGAAAAAGCTACCAAGAGCATATGTAGAGCTATACTAGAGGAAAAGGATGGCCCCACAGCCAGTCCCAGGGAACACAGCCAAGACTGCAGATTCTGTCACACTGGCCGATGCCAGGAGTACAGGAGTTTCTCCTCCAGTGTTTCCCACAAGGAGAGCAAAGCACTCAGATGCTGCTCCCTGGAGCCAGGCCCTGGTTTCTACCACCAGTATGAGAGATTATAGGGTATACACATAAAAGAAAAACAAGGTATCCAAAAATACATTTTTGTCACAAGCCAAATAAAATAATAAGGCATTACAAAATGGCTTAGCATTCCTTAAAACTTTCAGCCAGGTTCCAAAATCTAAGACAAAACTCATGTTGACATGATTAGTACAAACCAGGAATGTTTTTAAATTTTTAATTTTCTGAGAAACAAAGAATTTAAGGATTTACAAAACCTATCAATCTTAGATTCAATTTATTTTGGCTGAAAAGTTCAAGGAAGGATTTTTTTTTTCATTATGCTCTGGTATATAGCAGGCATAAAAAATTCTGTGCTATAATTAAATGATTTCCTCGTGTTCTGATTATCAGTCCCTTGGATATATAAAATATACAATTGACTTTTTATTTTACTGTTTGAAAGCATGTGGGCTAATGATGAATTCTGCAATGCTTTGTTACAAGAGAACTCAGAAATTTCTAGATTTCACACACATAACGATATGGTGATTCTAATGGAAGAAATATTTACAGCACACAAAAATCATACTGTTGAGTTGAGTGTTCATATGGCGATTATAGGCCTACCATTATCAGAAAGACAGCTGGCCCCTCCTGTCACATCTTAGCAGCCAATGGCAGCTTCCCAAAACACAAAAGACTCTGCTCCTGCTTACCGTGCTCTCATACATCTTGCTATAACAACGCAGCTGCAGTAGTTACACACTCAGAAACAGTCTGCAGCGATGGAAAAATTTACATCTACTTTGCATTGAATGCTGAAATAGATGGATTTTTGTTTATTTGCTGGAAGCTGCAGATAAAGTTAATAAGTGCAAAACCCGTTTTATTTTCTACCTGGTAATTTACTCCATTTTTTATAGCAGAGCTGGTATTAAAATTAGTATCTGTACTCAGGAAGCTGAGATAACCATAGGAGGTAAAGGATGAGTTTCCTTAAAGCAACTTTTACTCCAGTTCCATGTTTTCTTGTTCTTGTGCAAATTAAATAACATTTATCTGTATTTTTTCAAACCAACCACAAAAAAAAACCCAGAAGTAATAAGTAGAGCAACAAACCCAAATTTGCTGCAGAAAATATTCAGTAAATACTTTTGTTGTTGTTTAGAAGTATAAAGTGTGATTTTGGCATTGTTTTGTGAAACTATGTCATATCTATTGGCAAATCTTCTGACCTAGAAGACAATAGTGAGATGTCGTTGCTAATTTACTCAGAGAGACAAATGAGAACTGAAAGCCTGATAAGAATATTCACATCATAAGTACTGTATGTGAGCAAAGAGGAGTGTTTAGCATCACAGAGACAAGGCCACCTTGAGGGTCTGAATTCCAGAGCCCAACAGACTTGAGCGGAGCTTGGCACAGCTTATGAAATGAAACTTTGCAAAATTGGCGGTGATATTTTAACAAGAAAATTTTAAAATCATAAAATAATAACTTATTATTGATAATTGTTATTCTATAGCATATATTATTCTTGACTTTGACCAAGTACTGATTTAGAAGTGAGACTATTTATTCAAAATGTGGATACCTTAAAGCTGATTTTCCTAAGACACTAAAAATACCAAAAGGAAAGACTTCAAAACCCCCTGACTAAACACAACTAGCTCCTCACCTATCCAGGCTTAAATCCCCCACTCAAGCCTTTCTCTTTTTACATTTTTTTGGTTACTTTATTCATTTACATTTCAAATGTTATCTCCCCTCCACAAGCCCCCTATTCTGCAATGCCTGTGGGACCCTAGGTGTTGTTTCCTAGCACTACTCTCTGTTTTCACCTCTGTAACTCACTACCTGTTAAATGTCTCCTTCCTATAGGACATGGGATCCCAAACAAAGTGCATTTTAAGGAGACAAATATGCAAACTAGTAATAAAGGGCCTTATTTCAGTCAAGAACTAGCAGTAATGATTTCCAGGGGAAGCAGGGAGACAGCTGTCTGTAACTTTGGTTTTGGGTTTGTTATTGTTCCTTTACATTGTGTTTGTTTGTTGCTTCTTACTTGACATTAACTAATGAGTTGTTTGTTTGTTTTTTTTAATTCTTGACTCTTTTTTTACAATCCAGTCTTTATCCCCCTCCCAGTCCACCCTCTCACCCTCTAACTGTTCCACATCCCATACCTCCTCCCCTGTCACCCCCTACCTCCACCCCTGTCACCCCCTACCTCCACCCCCAGTCTCCAAGAGGATGTCCCCACCCTACCCCTACCCCACCAGACCTCTACACTCCCTGAGGCCTCAATTCTCTTGAGGGTTAGGTGCATCTTCTCTCTCTGAGTCCAGACCCAGCAGTCCTCTGCTGTGTATGTGTTGGGGCCTCATATCAGCTGGTGTATTCTGCCTGGTTGGTGGCTCAGCGTCTGAGAGTTCTCGGGGGTCTAGGCTAGTTGAGAATGCAGGTCTTCCTTTAGGGTGGCCCTCCTCCCCAGTTTCTTGACCTTTTCCCTAATTCAACCACAGGGGTCACCTATTAACATAAAAATAAGCACAAAGTAAATACTCAAGAAACACACACACATCAACTCTCAAATTAGATATAATTTATCTTGTGGCTAACATTCTACAATGAAGAATTTCAATTCCTCTTAAGATAGTGATGGAAAATCCTGGTAATAAGCTAAGAAGTAATGGAATGCTTTATGGACAAAGTTTCTGTTTGACTTTACAATCATCAGTTATGTAACCAAGGATGAGGAGGAAAAAACCCACAAAACATTTTCTTCCAAACCAAAGTCCCCTTGAAACTCAAGAAGGAGATCCCAGCCCTCTCTCTCAAATTACAAGGTATCCAATAAATAATAGTTGAAAATACTCTTTAACACTTAAGACACTTTCAAAGTGTAGAAGCATTGTGATCTTTACTTTGTAACAAAGAAGTAAACCTTAATTAAGTTTCACTGGGTCACAGAATTAGTAAATAAATCTCTTTTAGGTATGTCTGCTCTTTAGTTTGTTAACCTTTTCCCTGTTAACAAATCAGTACTTTAAAAATTCTCTTTTAAAGGAAAATAATAGCTTGTTTTTTAGTAACTTTTAAGACACTTGGTCTCAAAATGAATAAATAGAGAAAAGTCTCATAGAGAACTTTAACCTGAGCATTGGGATTTAGTCTAAAATACCTGACAGTCAACTTGCACTGAGATGTTTCAAATCACAAATCACTTTATTAAAGTGTTAATATTTGGAGATTTTTTTTTAAAAAAAATGAAAAACAAGACCAAAATTAGAAATATTTCCTTAATACCTAAGTAAAAAAAAACTTTTATCATAAATATCAGAATGGTAAACAGAACCTGATTTGGATCTTACTACACTGTTCATTACATTTTCAAAGCTAGAAATCTTATTCATACAGACAGCTGACCATCTTGAATGTCAATCAACACAGTCTTGGAGCGTGGTGACTTAATGAGACCTGAGAGCTCTGTAAATACTGATGAGGGAGCTCTTCCTCATCCTGTCATATATACTTGTTTGTCAGATTTCTGTCCTGGTTATGAATTCCTATCTTGGAGACAAATCCCCATGCTGCTCTGAGTTACCAGTGTTATGAATGAGTGTATAAATGCCCTGCATGATTGGTCCAATTTATCTCTATTAAGGGTTTCCAGGCTATCAGATTTGTTATTTTATTTCAGAAGACATAAACTGAGGCACAGAAGAGACAAATACTGAAGTAGTAAAAAACCTTCCTAAGAAATTAAGTATTCCCGGACCTGATTCCAAGCTTCTTCTATGTGTAACTTCCTATCAAAGAGATCCATAGAAACAAAACAAAATTGTAAAACTAGTTTAATCAGTTTTTTTAAACCATAATAGCATAAAACTTCACCCACATCAATATAGATTCTAAACAACCTTTACCAGAACACAAAATAAGCAATACAAATGGCAAAGACAGGGTTAGATTTTCTTTATACCAAGCAGTTTTATGCTTTACTCAACAATTTTGCATTTGTCCAACCTGGAGTGTCAGTTCTCTCTTTAAACATTCTCACTTTCTATTTACTACTGAGTTATTTTGTCTTTCTAAAAGGTTGTGATTACATTTGATTTTTTCCTCTATACTTTAGTACTCTATCTCTGCAGCAAGATATCTTATCTTTTATCTTATTCTTTATCTCTTTTTTTTTGAAGTGTGTACAAGTTTTTGACACATGGGATGAGGAAAATGGTATGAAAATTTTTAAAGAAAAATAAGTGAAAGTAATGAGAAAGAGAATGTGGATTTAGGAGGCAACATTCTATTCCCTGCACTCAAATTTTAGGTTGTCATAAGAGCAGAATGTGAGAAGTATCTCTGTCAGTCAAGTAGGAAGGCCATACTGCAAAGTCACACTGTCTCCATTTCTGCTCATGCTGCCTTGGTGCCAAGTTTCTACTCTCTTTACTCACAGGATTGCACTGTTCTATAATAGACTGTGTTTCTAGAACATGGCTACAAGAGTACTTCTCTTTATAAAAAACATTGTCAACTTGTCAGGATACAGAATCACTTCAAAGTATATCTTGGGGAAGCTTTTATATTATTAGGTCATTGGAGAGAAAAAGATCCATCATCTTAAATGTGAGTAGGACCATTTTATGAGCTGGGGTATAAGTCAGAAGAAGGAGGAAGACAGGAGGAGGAGGACAAGAAGGAGGAAGGGAAAAGAAGGTGGAAAAGGGAAACGGGGAGGAGAAAAGAAGATGAAGAAAAAAGAAAAGGAAGAAGTAGGAGGAGAAGGAGAAGAAAGAAGAAAGAAGAAAGAAGAAAGAAAAAAGAAGAAAGAAGAAAGCTAAGCACATAACTAGATACCAGCTATCTTCTAATCCAGCTGCTATGACTTTGTTGCCAGGAAGGATTGTGCCTTTACACTGTGAGCCAAATAAGCCCTTCCATCTTAAGTTGTTTTTCATCAGCATTTATCTCACCAAGAAAATAATGCAATATACCTCCCATTCTACAGGCTCTTAAAAGATTCTCACTTGCTTCCCTTCAAAATAGAATTGCATTCCCTTTCTCTAAAATCACTGTGGTTTGTTTCTTTCCAAAGAAACATGAGTGATAAGATATTGTAACTGTTGCTTCCAGAGAGGATTATGAAAGGTGACTTAGTTTCCCACTGCTTACTAAGATATCCACACCATAAATTAAGCCTTAAGATGCCATGTTAGAAAGTAAGCTAATCTCTGGTAGCTTTCAAGGGGATCATGCCATTTGGAATGGACACACACATAAGTAATCTTATGACTGTCCTATTCTCTTACAAACCAGAGATTAACCAGAGCAATAAAGGAGCTTCCTTGTGGCTTCTTCCCCACGCCCCTCTATCAATTCATCCACAGCACTCACTGCTTCCCTGGCCTTCACAGGTACTGCTGAGGCAGGATCCAGCAATAGACAAAGGCCAAAGACTCATGATCTCTGACTTGTAACTCATTCTTACTGTTCCGGGGACCAGAAGCAGATGGCCTCTGGAAATTTAAGTCTCTTGCTATTCTGTGGCCAAAAGCTTCTGGTAATTTCACTGTTACTGATAGCAGCAGGGGATTAATAAAAAAAAAAAAAAAGCTGACTGCTCAGCCATTTTCTTTTTGTTTATTCTCTTTACAACTCAATTTCAGCCCTTCCTCTCCTCCCAGTACACCCTCACGCAAGTCCTCCCCCTATTACTCCTTTCCCTTCTTTTTTGAGGTGTAGTTCACAGGGCCTTTAACTCTATTTTTGGTAGCTTACTTCAGCAAATTTTCCACCTTCCTTTGACATTTCTCTTTATATATAAATATGAGTGATTAGTTTTCTCCATTATGCTTACATAATAAAAAACCTTAATTTCCATTTTCATTAACTATAGCAGAGTTTCTTTTTTCACTTCAAAGATACTCCCTTTCTGGTGGATAAATATAAAAGTTTTTGTACTTACTTATTGTTATTATATGGAAAGTAAGTATTGAAGTCAAACATATAAGTGAACATTGATATATTATATATGTATATATGTACATATATACATATATATATATATATGCCTGTATATATAAGAAAAATGATATAACAAAGAAAACGATGAAAGCAAGGGAAGAGTTAAGAACACAAATTGTGATGCCAAATAAACAAAGTATTTCTAAAGGACACCACTAAAAGAATTTAAAAATCCATTCTATAATTTAAGCTCTTTGTTAGAATAATTAAACTACCCAAATTGTACCAATAAATTGATAACCAGGTGTTTCTTTCTTTTTAGATGTTTTCTGTCTTTGAATACTGATTATCTGTGACAACTTTTAAGTACTAAGAAACTTGTGTGAATGATTTCAGATCATATGGCTATACCTTGTAATTACTTGTCAATTATTATCTCAAAGGCAAATAGTGTATAATTTTCTCACGATAAAATGTTTGCATTCTTTATCTTGGAGCTACCAGAAATATCAGTACCTATGTTATGTTAAGACAAGTGTTCTTTAAAAATGAAACCCTTGATGTAAACATGGTTGGATTTTAGTTTCTCTGCTATCACTTGTTTTTTTTTTTTTTTTTTTTTTTTTTTTTTTTGTCCCTGTGCACTACTCCCCAGCTGCCAATAAAGGCCTATGGCAGAATTAATCAGGACTCAGTTTTATCTTTTCTGTGTGAGTCATTCCAGCAGTATATGCAAGCTCAAGTTATATTTATAGTATTAACTCTATTTTGCTTCTGAAAAAAAATTATACATTTGCCAATGTTGTTAATACACTTCATTCCATTCTGAAGCTCCGCCAAAATACATAAAAGAAAGCAAAAAACCAAAGACTGCTCCTGGGAAATTGGTTAGGCTTCATGACCCCATCATTCTTTTTTAAGTCCAAAAGTCTGAGTCCTCTTTTTGCCTCTTCAGTAAAAATGGCAGCACACACCATGGACTCAAAGGGAGGAAAGAAACCCACAGCAACTGCTAGCAGGACACTGCCACTCCCACAACAAGGGAATTACATTAATGCTTGAAGGTTTATTCTTTGAAGTAAGAGTTAAGTCTCCTTGGTCAGATACTAGCATTTGACCAGCACCCAGCTCCTTGGTCTCCTGCCATGCAACTGCTACAGATAAATGACCTGGAACCTCACTCCAATAACATAGATAACCTCAGGGGCGGGTTCACACTGTTTGATCTTTCTGAGACTAGAAAGATATGATAGCAAAAATAAGAAATGAAAGGCTTGTATCTTCTGGAATTGTATGCAAATAGTATAACAACCATTGACTTGTAAAAAAAATAATAAAAGAAAAAACAGGAATTTACGGATTTTTTTTTGCAGTCTAGCTGTGAAATCATCACTGAAAATAGATATTTCTAGAAAATATTAACGAAAGGGAATAAAAAACTTTCTTTTCTCAAAGGAAAAGTCAATTTTATAGGCTTATAGGCTAAGCATTTACCATATATATATATATATATATATATATATATAATTTGTGAGTAATTTAGAACCAGAAGTTTCTTAATTCCTCATATAAAACACATATTGTTAGAAACTTAACTTTAAAAGAAAGTAAAGCAGTAAAAACTTCCAAGATGCATGGTGGCTCTGTGCACACCAATGCCCTTACGATAAATCTTACTGTTTGACAACTTAATGACAATAAGATCAGCTTCCCTGATTTGTTTTCAACTTTTCTGTGTATTTCAAAGAAATTCTAATGAAGTATATGAAAGATAGAGAAATAACATGTGTCAAAACTGAGAAAAATCATGTTCTGTAGTTACACCAATTATCAAATCTCTGGCCACCATCTGTGTCATCCTCCCTTCTATCATTACTGCTTTGAAAATATTTAGACACATCACATCTTAATGAAAAAACAGAATCACAGTATTGATTTTGAACAATGTAATGTAATACCTGTCATACTGAAATAGGTGTACACAGCCAGAGGAAAAAATTCACATTATTGATTTCAGAACAGAAAATGGTAAACTCTTGAAACAAAGGAAAGCAGCATAAGGGCATGTTGACATTTCATGAATCCCATTCTTTCACAGAGCAACAGGTTCATACATCTGGATTGTCATCCATGCCAGTGCTAAATTCTGTAATACAACTATCCCCAAAGGTAAAGTATCATTAAAGAACGTTTTTCCAATTTGAAAAGGTGTTGGATACTCTGAACTAAATACTTATCTTGATTGGGCATTAGTATAATGTGCTCTTAGACCATTCATGGAGTGATGTATTGATTGGAATAGAAAGAAAATTGTTATCAGTTGAGAACTGAGTAAATGTACTCATGATTTGGACCAGATTCCATATGCTAGAATTCTTAATTTTGCAATGAGAAAGTTACTAATCAAACAAATCCTGTGTTAAATTTTATATACACTCATATGTAACATCACACACATATGTGTGCATGTATGTAAGTGTGTATATATGTATGTTTGTTTGTTTGTATGTTTGCATGTGTGGATGGATGGATGGATGGATGGATGGATGGATGGATGGATGGATGGATGGATGGATTTAGCATAGACTCAGGTATGAAGGCAGGTATTTGTCTCTAGATATGGCACATATGTCCTCGAGGTTGAAAACTTGCAACAACTGCAATGGATAGTCATCTTGTGAAAGTAAGCATAGTCAGGAGATAGGTAGAGTGTAAAGGATTTATTACTTGCTGCAGGCAAGTGTAACATGAGAGTCATTTCCCAAACAATGTCCTTTTCAAACAGAGAAAATGTAAGAACTTTATGTAGAAAACCTTACACATACCATTGTATGTGCTGGACAATTTCTAAGTATGCTGAGTTAAGGAGCAGACACATGAACATGATCAGTTAAGAAAGAAAAATGTTATAATTTGATTATAATCTCAAAAATAAAGGTAAAGAGAGAAATATGCCCCTGAGCAAGCTCATTTTGAGGTAATGGTGCAGAAGTTTAGGAGATTAGAGTGTTAGCTATGAATGTGTAGGGCATACTTAAATTATATAGTGAGGTATTAGATGAAAATAATGGAAAGAACATTTTGACATTAAAATAGTTTACTCCGGAAGGTATTTGCCTTGCTTAGTGCCTAACAATCCTCGTTCTTAATTCTGAGTTTTGCCTTTTGTCATATTTTTGAGCTTTTTTATACAACTTGATCTTTAAGATTTCATTTGCTTATCTATACTGCTAGAATTTTATTTACTTAAAGAGTTGATTCAATGAAATACCAATGGCTCAGTAAAATAGCTTACTTCAAGGGTTAATGTGGTATCACCATTCTACAATATTGGCTGCTATAATTGATGTAGATGGCAGTGGGTATGGAGTGTCAAGAACTCAACTAAAAATAGTACATTTTCCATTTTCTTTGCGGCATCATGAATCTAATTATTTTATAAAGTTCAAATATGAGACTACTCAAAGGTAAAAATTAAGACATAATAATTCATGAAAATGTGAATGATGAGAAGATGGGGAAACTAGTAAATAAACAGACCCAAATAAATACTAAGTAGAAATTCTACTTCAATAAACATATAATAAAATGATGCGTACTTTACTGGAACTGTCTCATCAGAAAAAAAGTTTAGATCTTACAAGAAAATAGACAGTGAACTTGAGAATTTATAAATGAATGTCCATCCATAATCTAAAGCACCAAGACAAACAAGACTGAAAATAAAATGAACTCTGCCTCAGGGAGCCAGGGACAATATCAAAATTTGTACCAGATACATATTTATGTGTAGTCTAGATGGGGAAGCAGAAGAAATTCAATAGGACAAAATCATGCACTAGAGAAATAATGGCTGAAAACTCCCAAAGTTTGATGGAAAATATAGATTTCAGATTCAATTTTTTCAATGAGGCCGTAGCAGAAAAATTAGATCATAAAGGAAAAATCGCAAAGAAATATAAACCAGAGTCAAATTTAAAGATTAAAAAAAAAAAGTTTTTGAAGCCATGATATTTTAAAAGCCATGTTACACAACCAAAAGCAGAGCTAACTAAAGGTTCAGAAGATGACATTTTGTATACAGTTGAACAATGATTCCAAAATGTGTGCTTCAGAATACCCTGGTACAACTACAGATTTCCAGACTCCACCTCAGATAATTATGTTGTAGTGAGTTGTGCTCTAATTTCTAAATTGTTTTAACATACATCAAGAATTACTCTCTGTGTGGACTTGCTCATGATATTATTTTAAATTCTTCCGCTCATGGATACACTAAAATTTCTTATTATTTTCAAAAAATTGTACAAATAATATCACGTAAGCAATTGACCAGATAGGAACCTTGGTCCTCCTTAATTCCATTTTCTTTACAGACTCCATATCAGCAAGTACTATCTGCTCCAGTTTGATTATATAGCCCAGATCAAAGCTTATTTCTGTAATACTATCACTAACTCCAGCCACTCCTGAGTCAGAAAGACTGATAAATTACATCTGTAGAGAGAATTTATTGTACTCAATGATAACATCACCTATCAGTAAAAAAAATGATGTTCACCTATAAGCTTAGGCAGGAAGTAGGGTGGTGGAAATTCTGGTAAAGAGAGAGGAATTCTGGGACAAGAATCGGGTGCAAAAGATTGATCCTAGACACAGAATAAGATGGTCACAGGAAACTAAGGACCGGGTTGTACGTGTGGCATGACTTCGACTATAATAAAAGGGATAATTAAGTTACAAGCTAGTCTGAGAACAAGCAAAAGCTTGTAGCCTAAGCGGTTTTTTTCATATATACGAAGTCTCTGAGTCGTTATTTCATTAACCTGCACATGGATGGAAAATCCTGAGATTACAGATGGAATTTGCTACAACATCTCTTGCCTTCTAGTCTTCTAGAATATTCATTCATCTCAATATAGTTTTATGAGGAAGAAAGCAATGGTGCCCCCAGTGTCGTAACCTTAATAGCTTTCTTCACTGTTTTTCCTCAAGACACAAAATGTTACAAGTTGTAAAAAAATGATTAGTAACTTTTAATCCATCTATCCAATTCTCAAATCCATTTCTTTTGATGCATTTACTAATTTTACTCGGACATTTTTTCATATACATGCTGTTTGATCTATAAATACTCATTGAGTTAAAAAGTCCATGAAGGAAAGGAAAGGTATCAGAAAGTATGTGGTATGAATATATGCAGCCCTTAAGTTCAAGGGCTTTTTTATTCAAAATTTTAATGGGAATTATTATAAAATTCAGATTTAAAATGTCAATAAATACTTTTTGGTGACCTCTGATATCTAGCTGTTTTCTGACATTGAGAATTGAATGTGGTTTTGACAGGACTAAACCTGTTCTGTAATTTTGTTCATATCAGACTGGATCCCAGTTGTAGTAGTTTGAAAAATAGTGGTCCCCTAGGCTCATATATTTAACTAGTTGTTTCACAGTTTGTGGAATTGTTTGAG
Source organism: Grammomys surdaster (assembly GCF_004785775.1). Lineage (NCBI taxonomy): Eukaryota > Metazoa > Chordata > Mammalia > Rodentia > Muridae > Grammomys > Grammomys surdaster. The sequence continues at coordinate 9,706,938 of NW_021604608.1, read as the reverse complement.
GATTGGCATGTGTGGTATTGTTGGAGTAGTGTCCTTTTTCATCCCTAATGCTTGCAGATCAAATATAAGCTCTCAGCGTCTGATCCAGCATCATCCTCTCATGCCTACTGTGCCTGCCTGCCTGTTGCACCTCACACTAAGGTTGTAGTCTACCATGTCTGGACAGGTTCTTGAGCTTAGCACAATGGAGGACTCCCTTTTTTTAGTGGGGCTTCTTCTTCTCTACCTGATCTGTGGAGTCTGACTCGTACATGTTCTACCTGAGGGATGTCATATAGTACTTGGTAAAAGTACAGGTTGTACATAGTGGAATGCCTCTCTATGAAAATGAGGTATTCCCAAAACCTTAACCCTCAGCCAATGAAATGTCACCCTAAGAAGAACCTATTCTCACTCTCGAAGTTTTATATAGTCCTTGAATATGATCCTTTTATATAGTCCTTTTATACAGTCCCAGAATAAAGAATATAAGCTTTTTTCACTGAATATCATCTAAAAGAGCTGTTTCACTGAATATTATTATTATTATTATTATTTACTTAGCTTATTTATATGAATACACTGTATCTGTCTTCAGACATACCAGAAGAGGGCATTGGATCTCATTACAGATGGTTGTGAGCCACCATGTGGTTTCTGGAAATTGAAGTCAGGATCTCTGGAAGAGCAGCCAGTGATCTTAACCTCTGAGCCATCTCCCCAGTCCTTCAATACTGTTTAAGAAATTTATAACACTAAAATTCTCAGAAAAGGCCTTATAGGCCTTATCCCCTGTCATAGCCAGACCAGGATACTCCTGACCCACACATTGTAGACCGTACTCCGTCCAACTTGCATGCAGTGATACCTCAACACACCGAGGGAGGAGGCACAACATGGAACAACACCTGCCTGTTTCATGGTCCTTGCTTTCATAATCATGGACTCTAATCTGCTGGAACCATAAGCACTCAATTAAATGCTTTCTTTTGTAAGTTACTTTGGTCATGGTGTTTTCTCACAGCAACAGAACAGTAAATAAGATTAAAAGTATAATTAAAATTTTCAAAAATTTCAGGAACTAACAGCACAAAGACAAGAAATCATAATCATATCTCCAAGATTCTTTCTGAAATGTGTTTTCTCAAAGATGTCGCATTTACTACACTTACTTTCTTCCTATCTGCTTTTAATATTTCTTGGTGATGCTTATCTAGAAATTAGTGCTAGCTATTACTGTAGCTCCATTGGTATCAGTAATATGATTTGCACCATTAGCAAAATTATAATTGTGACATTATTTACTTGTTCATCCAGCTATTCTTTATTAAATGCCTTTTCTGCACTAGACACTATGCTGAGCCACAAAATAACAACATTCATACAAAAAGGCATAATTTGCTATTTCTAATATATGATATTTAATCACAAAGGCAATAATATCAGAGAATTGTTAATTTTACGTTAGCTAATGGGGCACATATCAGTGGGGATCCAATCTAGCCTATGCACTCAAGGAAGGCATTGCTGATAGCATGATATAAAAAACAAGGTCTGAAAAGTGGGTGAGACTGGGCACAGAACAGCAATGGGTGATGAGAAATCAGTGATGAATCCTGGACAGTGAGAAAAGTACTTTTGCAAAATCAGAAGCAAGGTCTACAAAATCTAAAATGTTGGGGCATCAGAAACAGGAGTTTGTAGACTGAATCCAGAGCCAGAGTCCTTTAAGTTTTGCTAACTAGTGCTTTCTGTTAAGTGAGCACAGTGGGTAATTTCATTGAGAAAGAAGTCAATTTCAAAGGATTTTTCTGTGCATTAATTTTTCACATGTCATGTGATCTCCTATAGCATTTGAATCCCACAAGACATAAATTAAGAGTCTTGGAAGAGATTTGTTTGGCAATTTGAATAAATCACAATTTAAGTAGTTATAACACCCAAGGTCCATGGGCTTGGGTTACAAAATTTATTATCTGAGATCTAGAAGAACATGCATGGAAAGCTGAGGCTGTTGGAGAGAGAAGAGTATGGTATCCTCTTCTGTTCACTTGAACAAAAAAACAATGATAGCAGAACAGTGATGTTATCAGAAACTCACTTCATGCATGTTATCCTGTTCGATGTTGTAATTTATTTTTTAATATAGCATACACCTATTCATTCTGATGGAGGATGAGAGGTTATATCCCTGAGTACTTGTATCAGTGAGAGTGCAAATGAAATAGTAACAATAGGAATAATACTTAAACATCCTTATCAGACCCTCTTAATGTTCCCTGTGGTGAAGTACCTCATGATCTTCATCATATATGTGCAAATTTTGTACTCTTATCATTCTTAACATGAGGACAGAAATCCAGGCACAAGTATTTCTATTCTTTCAGTTCATGGCACATTGTGAAGTGAGATTTCACCTTAACACCATAACTAGAGAAATCATACTCAAATGCATTTAATAACAAATATATTTCCATGCATAGCCCTGTTCCACTCAAGTAAAGTTGTGTGTTGTGGGGTGAAGCACAAAGGAATGTAAAGGTGTCCCTGGAGAGATAAGATTTGCTCAACTGTACATAACACAAGGAAGTCCCTGCCTTTACTTCAGTGATGCCAGTGTTCCCACTTAAAAACTAATGATTTATTATGAAAAGGCACATTTGGAGACTAACTAGCATGTTATAATCCTAGTAATAATCCGATAAACAAACAATAAAAGATATACCAAATTTATATATTATTCAGAACTCTACTCACTAAAATCACTTTCTCTTAATCTGGCTGGAAATACTTATCTTTCCACAGGTGCGGAAGAGACTTTTGTCATTGGAGATTTTCCTGTGCATGCAAGGGCTGCATGCCAGTAGAAAACTGGTGGGAGAAGAAAATAATCTTTAAGAGAAAGCTCTATCCACATTCTTACATGTGTGCTTTTATGTCCACACACTGAGAACCTCCAAATTAGGAACAAAAAAGTCTTAATTGCTTTATCTTTCTTTATCACTATCCATTCCTCCCTCTAAAGAAGTGGAAGACAGTGGAAACAGTAGACTTTTCCTATGTAGTTAGAGGGCTCCACATTTATACAGCCTGGCCATCAGGAGGGTAGTGAAGTGGTACTGTGTGATTTCACATGGCCCCTTCCCTTATCATGCAAATTCTCAAGCATCACTAACACTTACGTTGCCTCTACATCTCTTTACTTCTTAGGGGAAAATGAGTCACCTACATAAGCATTTGGACGCAGATACTTCTGTCCCAATAGTTGTGGTGTATGCCAGTATAATAGGAATCCAAATTAATGAAGATAAAATGCTGATTACTAGGAAGATAACAAATTAGGGAACATGCATTTAATACTCTTTAATAAATTGCTGAATAAATAGTATGATTAGTATTGAAAAATATTTAGAACAGAGCTAAAGTGAAAAATGACATTGCAAATTGTATAGTAAACAATGGGACACATGCATTTCTTAGATGTATACCTTACACAAAAAGAAAACCTAAAATTCATGAGGTTATTATTCAACTAACAATGTTAGACAAGCACTAAAAAACTTTAAAAACTAGGTATACTAAAAACCGAACATAATGTAAAAAGCAAAGATTAGTAAAATGAAAATATCACTATAAACGAAGTATTTTTCAATGGAATGATAAGGTATGCAATATATGAACAAATAATAAGATATTTGTTCTCTGATGTTTATACCACAACAAAATAGAACATAGATTCTAAATCAGTAAAGCTATTATTCAGACTATAGATATCTTATTGTGAAACCTCATTCAGAAAGATAGAATGATACTCAGACTCATCTATATTTCATGTAAATCCAATAAAAATTCCAATGGGGATTCACTAAGCTTTAAATCCTAGTTCTAAATTTACCTTACTAACACAAAATTACAATATGACAATAGTATCTGAGCAATAGTTTAAAAAGGAATAGAAATAAAAAGATATTACCAGATAATAGAATTTTTTATTATTTATTTTGTACAAATGTGAGTACCTGTATGTATGATGTACACTGTGTATGTGCCTGATTCCTATAAAGGCAAAAAGAGTATATGGGATTTCCTCATACTAGAGTTTCCAGTTATTGTAAACCACCAAGTGAGTGTTTTAGGGAACTGAAATTTGGCCTTCTGCAAGAAAGATAAGGGCTCTTATTTGCTGAGCCATCTCTCCAGCCTTCGGATATCAGAATTTGTACAAAGTCGTAACAATTAACAAGTGACATTCATACAAGTGTAGAATGGGTTAGCAATCCTAAAATCTGACCTCTGTATACAGACTAATTGGTATATAATAAAGTTTACATTACAGATCAGTTATATATTAAATAAGACCAATCCACAAGTGAATAGTGTCTTTAATAATTGCTAAATCTTTACCTAGTGAAGAAAAGTTTAAGAGAAGTGTGAGATCAAATAAAATGAGAACCAATAAGCAGATAAAGTCTTTATCAGACAATTCTATTAATCACTACCCTTCTGAAAATGAGAAATTGAGCTAGAGATGGCCTGAGTCAAAGGAGGTCTTATAAATTATGCAGAAACTCAGAATTAACTCTTATACGAATGAAAATCATCCACTGTAGTAGACATGGCTGAAGCAGATTCATTGCCAGTAAATCTTTGCATGGACAAGAGTAGAAGCACTACAGAGCACTAGTGGAGGAGGGCATTTAGGAGTATGGAAAATGCTTCCATGTTAAACATGGCAAAGGAACAGCATGGAAGCAAATGAATTTGATGTTAGAAAGAGAAGGGGTTCTTATCTGGATGCAACGGGTCCTTACTAATTGGGTGATGGTAAATAATATTAATTAATTAGGCAATTAATTAATTAAATCTCTACATTCTGAGCAATACTTTAAACTGAATTGTGAATAAACATACTATTTTATCTATTAGAAATTTATATTTGAGGATAATAAATATTAATCTAATTGAAACTCTATTTTCTCCTCTCTAATCTCTATTGATCATGAATTAGGAATTACTATCTCATAGCTTATGGGCTATGTAACTATTATACCTGACAGTCATTTTACAATTTCAATAACATTCATAATGTACAGTTACATTATATAATAAGTTAAAATGTAAAGCAATATTTTATAATTTCATAAATAGCACAAAGCACAATGTATATAGTAAGTTATCCATCTCGATACTAATATATACATTTTCTGTACATATAGAAAAGAAAGACATGCCATAATAATGCATTGAAGTTATCTCTTTTTTCTGTTATACCATTTATGCCCACAGCTTCATCTGTGATTCAACTACAGTAAAATCAAACAGTATTCAAAATGCACAAAATTCCATCTTTAATGCACTGATGCTCTGTTAAAAGAACTATGTTAAAGCCCTCAGAGCTGTCATTCTGGGTTGGATACTGGTTCAACTACTTACTAGATCTGTGACAAAGCAAATGTTCCTATCTCTGTGGCTCTACTTCCTCCAGATCAGAGAACATAAGTAATGGCTGAGAGTTAAATTTTTTATGGTTTTATTTTGCAATTACATACGCACTTACAGCGTCCCTGGCATTCACAACCACTCAATAACTAGCGAGAGAAAATCAACTTGCAAAATAACAAAAACAGAGTTTAAGTTCAGATTTTCAAGCTGTAGAGAAGTGATAGCTTCACGTGAAAAGACACTTTTCTTCTGGTTCTACACCCTGACTCTACAAATTCATATAGACAAGCATTCACATATGAGGAAATATTTAACATATCTGAAATGCACACTGACACTTGACACCACCACACTGGTTCCTTCCCTCAGTGCTTATAGCTACCTGTTTAGTATGTACATTCTTCCTATACCTTCTATACCATGCATATAAGGAAAAATAATGCTAACATCCTTGTTGGAAAGGGTTTATGAACCCTGTATTTCATTCTCCCTTTGCATAGAGACACACTCTCATAAGGGATCCTGTCAACTCTATTTCACCCTCTTTTCTTAAAGCAAGGTAACTCAGTCACTTAACCCGGGGCTTTTATGTAGAGCAAAAAAAAAATGTTAAAACCAAGTTCTTACAAACAAAACGCTCCAGAGTTCAAGTGCTTGGAAATGTAACGCTGTTGGTCTTTTAATTTTCAGCTTCTCTGGCAACAAATGCAGCTGAAGGGCTCTCCAGTCCTATAGTCCTGCTGTTCTTAGAGTTTGATTTGCCATTTCAAAGATCTTAAAAAAGCAAAGGAAAACAGCATTTCATATCTGATGTAAAACACAGAAAAACACTTGGCCATGGAACTAATCTTTTTGCCCATCCTTAAAGCATATGAACAGATGTCAGATAACTGCTCCAAAGAAGGAAGCCTGGAGGCCATCACATAGTTTTCTTTCAGCTTGTCTCTCGTCCTTTTTTGAACTACTTTCTTGTGCTTCCACCAGAGATATCTGATGGAGGTGTTCATATTCTGACTTGCCTCTGGACTCTTGCACCAAGTAACAATCCCTCTAGCAATGGGAAAACTTCAAAAAGACCATCATGAACATTCCTTTATGTTTTCAAAGATTGATGTGAAAGACACACTAAGTTTTAAATCAAAGATATGTAGAATTAGATACCTTGTGTCTATATCAGTCTCTCCACATATGAATTGAGAGCAACAAGAGGAGATGTTGAACATCATGTCTCATATTCCTTCATTAATAAAACATGGTCCCAATAAGAAAGTTATATTGGCAACTCTCTTGAGAAGCAAGCCAGTATACATTCTAGAGATATTTCTGCCCTCTTTCATACCCCTCTCCCACTCTATTTAACAATTTTTAATATAATATTTTACTAGTTCTTTGAGATTATCATATATGTGTACTATGTACTTTGGTAATATTCAATCCCCAATCTTCCCACTAAATCTTCCAAAATTCACTCCCTACTCCCCAACCCCTCCCATCTTTGTGTTTTTCCCTTTACAATATAATTTGTGCTGGTAATAGTGGAAAGCCATATGAAAAGACCATAAATGAAGTGTTTCAAAAATCCAAATAGAAATATACTATTTTAAACATACACACATACATACCATATATATATACATTCTAAATAAATAAAATGGTCCCAAGTATGAAATAACTCCTCTCAAATTGTTGGTTAGCTTATTGACATTGTTCTTTATTGAGCACCAAAACCTAATGATATGACCTTATTCCTGAAAACACCATACACTTTGGTCATAGGACATGAAAAAATCCAAAGGAGTACTGACCAGGAAGGATGTCCCCCCATTTTCCTACCTACCTTCCTGGGCTACCTAACTTTCATATTACTAGAAATTGCTGTGCAGACTGCTGAGATAGATAACAGTCTTACCCAGCCATGAATCTTGTGAACTACAATAACAACCAATGTGGCAATATATGCCCATAGACCACCATGAATGTTATAGGGGTGACTGGTTGCTTTCTAATTGGACTTAGAGGAAACACATTCCTAATACTTGAAATCTTGTCAAAAACTGGTAGTTGGAGACCTCATAGGCTTTGAGTGTGAACGTGCTACTATTGTTATGATAAATTGACACAGTATCAAACTGCCCTCCAAATTCTCATCTTCAGAGATTAGCAGAGGTCTCAGACCTCATCAGAGACTTCTTCCTCCACCCTGCCCCAGTGGAGCAAGAGGCAGTTAATACAGAGATGTACAATTGGATAAAACAAAAAGACTAAGCATTCATGGAGCTCTCAACCGCAAATGGAACGTCTTTCTCACACTTTCTACCCTCAAGACTCAGTCACAGTTAAAAAGGGAGCAGAGGCCAGTGTAGATCAGAGTGAAACTGTATCTTCTGGACAGGACAGTTCTGGCATCTATATGTACTCATAGCACCTGTGGCTGCCTGCACACAACCTGACCAAGATCAATTCCATCAATGTTTACATTTAGAGTGGAGAGTTAAGAGTTCACTCTCTAAGCTGGGGAGCTATCAATCATTGATGGTTTGGGGAGAGGGAGAGTCTATCTTTTCTAAGTCTCTGGGAGTTTGACAATATCCCAGTGGGCATCTTTTCTCCTTATTAGTTTTGAATTATGAAAAGCAGAAAGAAGTGATTCATTCAATGTGATCACATTACAATGAGGGACAAGGAGGATGTTCAGTAACCACAAGTCTCAGGTCCATCTTCTGTGACCTGACATGAGCTTAGATTTTAAATAGAGAGTGAAAGATATACATGACTAAGCAATCTAGCCAAGGAGTGATCCCCTGCCCAGCACTGTGTAAGCTCATAATCTCTCTGCAACAACTATCTGACACATTAGAAATCTCTCCAGGAGGGAAGTTTCTGCTCTGCATGAACCAACATATAGCCATGTCGTTTCCACCTGATGATTCCTAAGGAAGTTCTAATTTCTTGAGTTACATTCTTTTAATAGTCTGGTAGCCAATGTGGGAAGGTATATTCATTCCTATGAGGAAGTCAGATTCTTTCTTTCTTTCTTTCTTTCTTTCTTTCTTTCTTTCTTTCTTTCTTTCTTAATACTGATGCTTAAATATATATATATATAAAACATATTTTAAAAAGTAAAACAAATTAATATCTATCTCATAGGGTTGTCATGAGAGTAGAGTGACTTCATACATAGAAGAAAACATAATAAATACATACACTCTCTGCATCTCTCAATTCTTGAAACTGTATGAAATATATGGGGAAACAACTTCTTAGATTCAGCTTCTCAAACGTAAAACTAAAGACATCCAATAAAGCGCCCACACAATGAGTAAATGTGGCCTTGACTTTGGAATCACAGCTTCACATATTTCACATGTAGAAAATATAAGGCAAGAGAATCACACAAGAGCAGTAAGTCTCATTCAGGGAAAACTAGCTCCTTTTTGACGAGGGGTGGAATCTTTAGCCTGAGTGTAGAACTAACATTCCAAAATACCTAAAAGACAAAGGAGTTAATCTAGTTTGGACAGTCAGTCAATCAGCTACCTGAAAAAGGGATCATTCCACAGGAACTCATGTTGACCTCTAGAAAGTCATCCTGGAAAATGGATAGATAATTATCCCTTTAATGAGCTAATGAAATAATCCTACACCTCCACTGCAGTTCTTGTATGACACCATAAGGTTTGACTTAGTTTATCTAACTTTCTGAGTCCTGACTCAGAACATACAGTTATTTCTTTTTATTATTTTTTATCTATTTCTCTCTGTTGCTGGTAAGATCCCAATTTGCCTTCCCTGGTACTTTGAGCTTCCATATGGTTTCTCAAGTTTTCTTCCCTGATTCATGGATGCTTACCCATCATGTGGCTAACCTTCTGGATAGCATCACTCAAACGCTGTGACTATTTTTCTTTCTCTCCTCAATTATACTTCTCCTACCAGTAGCTGAGATTTAAACCTTGCATTCCTTCCTGCACTGGGATTTTCATTTAAAATTTCAAAAAACATTGTCCCTGTGAATAAACTAGTTTTACTTGGACTTTTAACTTTGTAGCTCTCATAAAATTCTCCTCATTGAATAAACTTGGCTTTTGCTTATCTTTTGACTTTTCCTGGACTTCAAACCTTTCTTGATTCTTAACTCTTTAAACAAAACAACCTATTTCTTTACACGAGGATGGTATGAAGCTCATACTGTTGGCTACTTAATGAGGGACAAGTAACTTATGATGTTAGCCCAGGAGCCCCAGACTTTGTCTAGATTAGAAGTGATTGGGTATCTCACAGACTCGGGCTATGCAGCAAGGAGAACCACTATCCTACTGTTCACACTTGGTCTCAGGAAAATTGCTAGAAAGCTATGAGTATACCAGTTGGGAAAGGTTGATGAAGAGAGTCTATGAAAGCCAGCAACATCCAGAGAAAAATATTGTCAGTGTGCAAAGGCTCAGTAGGGAAGCTTCCCAAAGGACAGACAAAAGCACCACAGCAGTGTTAAGCTCATGCATGCACACTATCTTCTGGGCTCAAAATGCTCAGAGTGACTTTGTGAGAGGATGGCCAAGTTGGCAAAATCATCTAAAGATTTTTTCTCTTTTCATGCTCAAACTCTAACGCTTACTTCAGGGGGGAAAAATGAGAGAAAAGGAAACAAAGAAGCCAACTGTATTTCCTTCTAAAAGGCCAAGTGATTTGCTTATGTTTCAAAAGCTAGGATGAGTAGCATGAACGTATTTTTAAAGCAATATGAAAACATTGACTTTCTAGAAAACATATTTCAAAGTGTGAGATAAAATGTTATCCTTTTAATTTAGTTTTTAAACTTACCCTGATATTTCTATGTATATGCCAGAGTATCTGTGCAGGGGTTTACATACATGAGTTTGGGTACCCTTGGAGTCAGAGCATGAGATCTGGAGTGATAACAGAGAGCCACTGGACGTAGATCCTGGAACTAGGCTAGGGTCCCCAGCAGAAGTAGCAAGCACTTTAATGGCTAAGGTATCTCCCCAGCCCCATCAAATTCCATCTTTTAATTATTTTTAAATTTAGTGGTTTTAATTCATTACTTCCTAAAGATAGGAATAAATTTCTTCACTGGTACCTTAATTCTGAAAATATTCCAGAACAAAGATACAAAACATCGAGTACCACCACACCTTTACACCTTTACAACAAAGCTCTAATGAAAATGATGTGAGCACCATGTGGCACCTTAAGACCATCTTCTAGATCCCACAGAGAGCTGCATTTTTTTAAAATGCTAGTCAGCGTGTATAATCACAAAATATTCAAATGAAATCCTTTGCACATATGTTGGCACATGGCTGAAATCCCAGCACTACGGATACTTGACGAGGAAGGTCATATATTCAAGACCATCCTGGGGTGTAAAGCAAGATATTGTCTAAACGTATTAAATGCAATAAATAAACCATTCATTGTTGGCTCCTTGAAAAAGCATTTTTTTTCTTCTCAATGAATCAAGTAAATATCTCAAAGGGATTTCCTTAGACAATTGAGTCTAAATAGAAAACAAATATAAAGTAGTCCTCTGAAGTGCTGTGTACTGCACATGACAGATCTTTGCCACAGTAGTTGTGATTGAAAGAGTAGTGTGGTTGAAAGAGCCATGCACAGGATCCAGCAACTTAATATTTCCAGCATGGACCAGGGAGAGATTACCATGGCCCACCCCTAGCTGAAGAGCTATTATCAGTGGCTTCTGGAAGAACAGAGTTATTTTCTTCAAAGATATGAGCACTCCGAGGTTGGTTGCTCTTGTCCTAGTGGAAGGCCATATACCTCTGTGCAAATAGTTATCACTGTGCAAATGATCGAACTCAGTATATTTAAAATCTATTTTAAATTTTATAAAGAGGACATCAAGTAGGAAAGGAGAGGTGACTTCCTAACCATAAGCTGAAGATCTTTGCCCTGCCTTGTCCTGACACCATGATGCAGTGCTTTTAGGAAGAAGCTAGAAATGAGTGAAGTAGCTGCACAGAGGGAGTCCTAAAACACACTCTGTGCTCTGTTTATACTTTGACAGTCAGGAAGCAAACAGAGAAAGGGGAATGTCCAAAGTCCTCAAATCTCTTTCCAGGGCATATTTCCAGTGTTCTTCTTTATTAAGTCCCACCTCCCAAAGGTTCCACAGCACCACAGCCTGGGCAACATATGGGCCTTTATGGGAGGTTGCAAAACAACAGTACTGAAGTAGAAAGAGAATAGTACTAAATCTGATAATAGAACAAAGGAATACAAATTTATCAATTGCTCCCTGTCTCTCTGTCTCCTCTCTCTCTCTCTCTCTCTCTCTCTCTCTCTCTCTCTCTCTGTGTGTGTGTGTGTGTGTGTGTGTGTGTGTGTGTGTGTCTATTTCCTCTCATTGGTGGTTCTTTGGAAAAGTTGTAGAATATTTAGCAGGTGAAATCTCACTGAACTAAAGGTCACTAGAGGATAACCTTGACACTATATACCCAAGTGCTACTGCCTGTCCAATCTCTGCTTTCTGACTGTGGACTTAGCATGCCCAGCCAGACTCAGATTTCTGCCACTATGCCTCCCCCACCTGCTGTCATGCTTCCCTGCCAAAATAGACTCATCTCTATGGAACTATACATCAAAATAAACACTTTTCTTTTCATTAAGTACCTTTTACTGGGATACTTACACACACACACACACACACACACACACACACACAATGACAGAGAAAGAGACCAAGACAATATCTTACATGTAAGTATTGAAGAGGCCCAAGATGCAGACTATTGTTACAGGTTACCAATGATAACAAGAGAAGTCTAGCTTTTGTCCTATCAACAGTTAGTCTTCAATATTTTTCAAGGGCAAAACCATTGAAATGATTTAAGACAATCTGCAGTAACACAGTAAACATGGGCTCAGTTGTGTGGCTCTCATGCAGACCTAGTGCTTAGGTAAGTGAACCGGGCTGCCTTCCTTCCTCTGTGAGACTAAAAACATATTGGTTGTTCTAACTGCTTCAGATGATTTTTTAAGGAAAAATCTTGAAGCAAATGTGTGGGATAAGGATCTTCTCATTAAGATACTACCAACTGATAAGGTACAGAGTAATAAGGATCTGAGTCAGAGCCAGCAAAGAGCCCCAGAGTCAAGCTTTTAAAGTCTTATTTTGAATTATGAAACAACTAAAACCTAGGAAATCATAAAGAATAAAACCAATCTCATGTGGTTTTATCAATAAGATGAAACCAATGTTAAAATGATGTCATACTTGGTTAGCAACTGATTTAGAAAGATTAAAATCAGGAGAAAGTATCTAAAATAGAAAATTTTACAGATAAAACTATCCATCTCATTCAGTATTTCCCATTTCTTTTACACATCTTACTACTTCCTCGTCTTGATATATGATATGGATCAAAAAACCATGTGTTAGATAGGAAAGTTTTTAGGGCCTAGAGGCATGGCTCGGTGGTTAAGGGCATTTAACTCTCTGGCAGAGAACCAGCGTTCTATTCCCAGCACCCATGTGATGGCTCATGATCAGTTGTAACTCCAGTCCCAGGGAATCTCACACTCTCTCTGGCCTCTATAAGCACTGGAAACCATGGCACTGTATACATGCATGCAGGTAAAATGCTCATATGCACAAAATAAAAATAATACAAATATTAATAGATTTTAATAAAAGTATCTTAAACAACATAAATTGAATCCAACCATGACTATTATTCTGCAACTTCATTTTTGATGCAGTATTATACTTTAAGTTGCCATTTGCAGTACAAATAGACATTTCTGTAATAAGTACAGATTTTCAGTTTCTTCTCTAGAACTTGCATGTTTATATTATTGTCTGTTTATGCATTAAGCTGTCTTATTTTTATAGTCTTTAGGTTTATGTACTTTAGATTATTACGTCTGGTTGTACTTTTCAGGTTTTCCTTTTTAAACACTTATTTCTAATTTTATGACTTCATGGTTAGAAAAAGCATTTGATTATTTCTGTTACCTCCCTATTTATTTTGCTCAATTCTGTTTCTAAAGTCAATATTTTTCAAAGTACCATCTGTACACAAGCTCTTTGTGTTCACTAACAGTGAATGTGAATCTTAGAGAAAGCTTTTATTGTATTATTCAAGTAGTCTAGAGCTTTGGTATTTTTATTGTTTGATCAATATTTATTGACAAATGTATGCTAAGTTTTTGAAAATGTATGTGTTGCTTTTCCAGTTTCATATTAGAATTTTGCCAGTCATGAGCTGAAACTAAATTATAAGAGCTCTACTAACAAAGACTTAGATTGTTTTTAAAGTTTTTTAATCATTAATAATCCTACAATAATGTTTTACATTTTGAACCACACAGGTTTACATGCCAGTAAGATAAAATCCAGACTAAGATAGATCAACACATTTGCACATTCTTAAAAATCAGAAGATTTTCACAAAGCAGTCCATCCTGTACTTTAGGAAAAAAGACAGAGAGCTGGAAGAATCTCATGAGAGCTGGTACATCCTGGCCATTAATAGTGACTATATGAAGAGAAAAAGGACTCAAATCTAACTTGAAGATGCCTTGAAGAAAGTTTTGCCATCAACCTTTGCAACTCTTAGTTCCAACTCTGCATCCTGATAAGACGGCTAAGCTTAACTGGGGAATCTGGAAATAGTTCCATTTCCATTTTCAGAAAACTTTGATTTTTTTCCCCTAATATATATTTCTCCTGTTCCTTTGACGCGCTTGGCTGTCAGTATAACATAAGTGTATAAAAAGAGTGAAAAGACGTATCTTCCATCTCACAAATCAGAAGATACTTCTCAAAATGAGAGCGTCGGAGATAAACTGTCCCTCTTTTGCCAGCCACTGTGAAAAAACACATAACGAAAACGGTTCCTGGAGTCTTTGAAATATATCCTCAATAAATTTCTGCAAGTTCCAATTTTGATCTTCTTGAGAAATATTACCATGTTACTTCTGATTCACCAGGAAAAGTCATTACCTCTGAGTTCAAGATGCCATTTGATCTATTTGAGGGCAAAGGTTAAAATGCAGGTATCCAAACTGCACAAAATGATTGTGCTTTTCTTCTATGAGCTGTCAGCTGAATTTCTTTTGTTAAAGCAGGAAGCAAATGTGTAAAGATAATATCATTCGTATACTAGTCTATGCTGCTCATCTTTGAGGAAAGCAATGTCCTCTTGGGGCAAAGACAATCTAAAGAGGCAAAAATATAGAACTTTCAGCTTTGGAATTATTCTTCAGTTTTGTTTTGTTTTGCTTTGCTTTGCTTTGCTTTGCTTTGCTTTGCTTTGCTTTGCTT
>NW_021604608.1:9689982-9692200 GCF_004785775.1 Grammomys surdaster | reverse complement strand
TGCTTTGCTTTGCTTTGCTTTGCTTTGCTTTGCTTTGCTTTGCTTTGTTTCCTGTGAGGTATGTTCACCTATTCAGTTGGGACAATGGGTTCACTTTGAAGGTCAGAGTAAGTATGATAAAGAACATTTTAAAGTGGAGCTGAAACATACAAAGACCCTGTGACTTCCACATGTTGCTACTGATAGTGGCATCTGAGAACACAATTTACTGGTAAAATAATGATTGAGACCAGATATCTCATTGGACTAGGAAGCTAAAGGAGGTACCATAATTCTACTTGAAACAAGAGAGAAACAAGATCCAAACATTATAATTAGTTTAACTGAACCCACACACCCATCATTTAGCAGATATTCCTGAATCTATTAACCCTGGTGTGCTGACACCTTAAACATAATTTAGAAAGAGTTAAACTTGATTTTATGGCTTAATATTGATGATGTTTGTGTCTTACTGGGAGAGGTATAGCTGTGATGACAGGGCGAATGGGAAATGTTAATTGTTTATAAAGACAGGAAAGAGGAAGCACCTAAGAAACATGAATTCACACACACACACGCACACACACACTCACACGGGGTGGAATCCTAATCACAACATTTAGCTGTGAAATTTCACTGAGGTTGAAATTTCTCAATTGTTAAATGGGGACATACTACCTTTTGCCTATGCTTAGGTAAAGATACATGTGAACATCAAGACTACCTGATAATCAGCAGGTATCTAACAGTAGCTTTACAAAGGCATAGGTAGTGGCAGGCATAGCTGCATGGTGAGAAGATCCAGTAAGCAGTATATGGAGTGGCTTATCCTTGGGAGCAGGTTTTATACCAGCCATAGATGCAGAACTGTAGCCCAGAGGAGCCATTGCTAGGGACTTCACTAACATGCCATGCTTACCTCTCTTCTGACATGTTTTCTCCTGAGCCCAGCTTTATACCATTTATTTATTGAGACCTCCAGGATACCAGATAGTCCTTTATAATCTCACATTTATTTTTTTTTATTTTTCATGAGAAAAGATCATCTTAGCTAATGCTACCTATTTTCTTCAATCAGATATGAATGAGAGAGCCAATGAGCTACACATTTTTCCAGGGGCTTACAGTCTGGTGATGCAAAGAGGATTGCCTTCCTTCACCTATTCTCTCTGGTCCTGGTTAATTCCTGTTTCCAAAAAATTTATCTTGTAAACAATACTTTAGGAGTCTTTGCTTGATTATTTGATGTTTTAATCCCCTCTCCTGTGCCCATTTAAGTGCTGAAGGTAAATTTTAGTAAGCAGTTTGGCTTGGATTCTATCCTATTATTCAAATACTATTCTAGGCATGGTTGTGAAGATATTCTATGGAATAAAAGTCTGTGACACTCCTTAAGAAAAAAGATTATCCCATATAATTTGGTGTACCAGCTCAATCTGCGGAAAGATCTTAAGCATGACCTGACTAATTCTAAAGAAGAACAAATTCTACCTGTAGACAACAGCTTAAACATGTGTCTGAAAGATCCAGTCAGTTTGTCCTGCTTTGTAGACTTGAGACTTGCCTAACCAAATGTCACAACTGTGTGAGGAAATTAGGAACACATATACAGAGACACACAGGCATACACCTAAGAATCAATTGATGCATCAAAGAGTATTATAATTAGTAAGCCAGTCAATCAAGAAGCAAATAATTGAAATTTCTGTTTAACCTTGACTCATAGTTTCCTGTAATCCAAATTAACTCTAACAGTGTTTACTGCTCTCAAATGATAATTATCTCTATTATAATTACTTCAAAGACTAATAGATAAACTCTCCTTATTAAAGGCTAGTTGCCATATGATACTTAACATATATTGGTTGTAATGAAGATTCTTGGTTGTCAATTTGACGACATCTGGAATAACTAAACTCCAAATCATTGGGTACAATTATGAGAGATTTTTTTCTAATCATCTGAAGTGGAAAGAGCCACCCATATCTTCTGAGGTGGGAAGATTCATCCTTAATCTGGACCACACCTTCAGATGGCAGTTTATATAAAGGACATAGAAGAAGGAAGCTCTTGCTCTTTGCCTCATTTCCCTTGCTGGCAAGTTCATTTCTTCACTGGAGTTAGACCCTAATTTGTTAAGATTCTCACACATACTGAAGACAAGCTGAGCCGCTGAAACCTCTGGACTAAACAACTACTGGGTATATGGATGAGAGAGAGAGAGAGAGAGAGAGAG
>NW_021604608.1:9565798-9689882 GCF_004785775.1 Grammomys surdaster | reverse complement strand
AAGGTTAAGTGGGTAGATAGATGGATTGATAGATGATAGTAGGATAAATACATACATACATACATACATACATACATACATACATACATACATACATGATACGTAGAGACATAGTGACAGAAACAAAGATAGACATATTCTATCAGTTCTGTTTCTCTAGAGAACACTGACTAATAAATTGACCTAATTTCATAACTTCTCAAGAGTAAATATCTTCTAATGATTAATTCAACACAACCTAAAATCTGAGAAATCTAATTTGGAATTCTGTCTCTCATCAACTGTGGAGCCAGGAACAATTTTTATGCTTTCAAACTGTAAACTACCTTACTATTAAAAAAAGCAATGGGAGTTATAGTACCTAGCATGTAGAACTGTTATAAGACAGAGAGGTTAGTGCATAAAATTTCTTAGTATATTAACTGGCATATATTGAGAATTTAATATTTAAATACTTGTTCTTTTTATGATTTGAAATTTAAAATAGAACTGTGTGGACGTCTCTTGAGAAATATCCAATTACATATCCAAAAACAATTAGCCTGCATACATTTGTCTCATTCCTGATGCTGGAATGCCTCAGAGAATGGAGACTTATGTTTGTTATAGGTCCTGCTGATCTTAATCTCTAGGACGAACAGCTGAGAGCTAACAAGGTCCTTTGCCCTCCTGAGAACTCCATGCATGCAAGGGGAACTCAGTGAAGTCTCAAGTCAGTACCTCTCCTTTCCATTAAAATGCCAAGTCTGTAAAAGAACATGCAATAATCATATACTCAACTCTTTCCAAAAAGATAAGATGATAATTCCTTCTTTGCATCTTAAGAAAGAGAAAAGACATGAAAACAAGAAGGGCATCCATATTCAGATTATCTTCTGTACTTCACAGCAGGTTCTACTAGACATTATCTTCCTTGATCCTTAGAGGAATCTCATCAAGCACATAGTATATTTTCAATCCACTTTGGATGGTTAATGACATAACTTATTTATGTGTAAATATTTTCTGAATTTGTGAAAGGCTTTATAATCCATGAATTCCAAATGAGGATTTCAAGGGCACAGCTTGTCCTTACGACTTAGCTTTAAAATGCATTTCGTCACACACAGTTTTGGATCACAGTTTTACAGAGAGGGAATAGTTCCTTGAGACTGGATACCAACAGTATGCACTGTATACCCATTTTTCAATTCACTTAAACTTGTCAGGTTCAATTTCTTTAACAGAAAATTTCCAATAGTAATATTTACCCCTGAGTAATCATGGTTCTTCAATTATAATATATCATAATCATAATATATAATCCATAGAACTACTGCAAGAGTATATCTACATTATCTTTCTTTGAACAAATACCATTGTACCACGTGAAGGAAATTGGTGGATCCAAATGCTTATTCCCACTGAAATAAAATAGGTTGATAAATTCAGCCAAATAGTCAATGAATAGACAAGTGACTACAGTAGCCTTCTATGTCTGTGTTGACAAAAGTCCTAGTTACAGAGTCTTCACTTCAGAAATATTTTCAGCAGTAATTAATGAGGGCAAAGTTTCTTTTTGGCTTTCTCTTACTAAATCAGTGCCAGCTCACAGAGTCTGTATACTGAGAACAGAATCATCTAACACAAATAGTATTAAATAGCTTTTAAAAATAGTAAAATTCTTCAACTACCCAAATTTTCATATCTCCTATAAACAGACATCAGTTTTTCTTGATGAATTAATGCTGCATTATAGGAGGCATAAAGATGGATAAATCATATGTAGCCTTTCCCTGCTGAACAGTTTAACCCATATTACTATTTCTGAATTGATCTATCCATTCTATATCCAAGCTAAAATCTGAGCTCTAAATGACCTAATAAAAAATAATTTATAAGACAGATTTGTTGATCTTATTTTCTAGAGACAATAGCCTGGCTAATGTCTTCAGGTGATTACACACCCCAAATTCTTAAAACTATCTTAGGTTGCTAAAAGATCTTCATATTATAGAAGACTGAATACATGTACTGGTCATTGTCCCTGAGGAAATTTGGTATTTTCTCATTCTTACACCACTATGTTAAGTTACAGCTGACACAATATATTACACATTAATTAATAACTAAGTATGTGGAGAATTGCTGAGGGAGTAAAGTGTGTGCTGCCCAAGCATGAAGACCTGAGTTTGGATCCTCAACACTCAAGTAAATGCCAAGTGTGGCAGCCATACACCTGTGACTCCAACAACAGAAAGGAAGAGACAAGAGGTCACATGGGGCTTGCAAGACAGCAAGAATAGTCAAATTGGGGATCTCTAGGTTCAATAAGAAATGCTGTCTTGACAAAGAAGGTTTAGAACAATTGAAAAGAACCCAACAGCAAATTACGGCCTCTACATGTACATAAGCACAGAACTGCACATACACAAACATGTACATACAAACATACACAGAAAAACAAATGATGCTACAATGACAAATTTATGCATAGATATATTCATATCCTCCAAATATTCCCCTGACCTTATTCACCTCTAATTTGGGAATGTGTGCATACAATACTATTTAACATAAGATCAATCAGGAAATTTCTAAGTATAAACACAATTTTATTAACTAGGGAACTCTCAGCAGTACAGACTACCCCTTAACCAAAACCTCCACCAAACTCTGGAAACCACAGTTCTACTTTCTGCTTCTATGAGCTTGAGTGCTTTGGAATCACACAAGGCAGAACATAAGATATTTTTGTTCTGTGTCCAGCTTATTTCAGTTAGTGTAGCAGCATGTTAGTTGTCCAATTAATATATTTGGACAATATTAGTATATTGTCCTCAATTTCCAAAGATCGTACTTCTGTTTATTAATAATGTTATTTATTTACACCCCAAAGTGTTGCCCCCTGCCAGTTCTCCCCTCCAGGATTCTTCCCCTACCCCCTCCCCTATGCCTCTGAGAGGGTACCCACCCGCGGTAATCCCCTTTCCTGGACCATCAAGTCTGTACAGGATTAGGCCCATTCTTTCCCACTGAGGCCAGACAAGGCCACATATGTGGGAGCGGGGGGAGTCTAGGACCAGCCCACTTATGCCCTTTGGTTGTTGACTTAGTCTCTGAAAGGTCTACGGGGTCCAGGTTAGTTGATACTGTTGTTCTTTCTGTGGAGTCGCCGTTTGTTTCAGCTCTTTCAATTCTTCCCCCAACTCTTTCATAGGGGTTCCCAACCTCAGTCCAATGGTTGGCTGTAAGTATCTGTGTCTGTCTTACTCAGCTGCTGGCAGAGTCTCTCAGAGGACAACCATGCTAGGCTCCTGTCTGCATACACAACATGACATCAGTAATAGTGTCAGGGTTTAGTGCCTACCCATGAAATGGATCCCAAGTTGGGCCAATCACTGTATGGCCTTTCATCCAGTCTCTGCTCCATTTTTGTCCCTGCATTTCTTTTAGACAGGAATAATTCTTGGTCAAAAACTTTGAAGGTGGGTGGGTAACACCATCCCTCCACTAGGGACACTGTCTGTTTAGTAGAGGTGGTTTCTCCAGGTTCTATGTCCACACTGATGGCATTTTGGCTAAGGTCATCCCCATCAAGTCCTGGAAGCCTTTTACATTCAAGGTCTCTGGGACTTTCTAAAGGTTTCCCCATACAACCTTCACACTCCCCCACACACACAGCTACATATTTTTATGCATTCCCCTGGCCCTCTGGGCTTCCCTCCTTCCGCCCCCATACCTGGTCCTGCTTTCTTTCCCCTCCTCACCTCCCTCTGCCTCCAGTGATTATTTTCTTCCCCTTTCTAAGTAGAATTGAAGCATCTTCACTTGGGCTTTTCTTCTTGTTAAACTTCATATGGGCTGTGAGTCGTGTCATGGGTATTCTGTACTTCTTGGCTAATATACACTTATCAGTGAGTACACGCTATGCATGTCCTTTCTCTTGGGACTGTAGGTAGGATAAATAATGATATAGGAGACAAAGAGTTGAGTCAGAGGAAAGTTTCACTTACACAGATATTTGAAATCTCTGAGTTATCCAACTTTCTTTGTATGAAATATATCCAAATACTGATTGTCTGCTTTTCATTTGTTTTGAGATAGAATGCCAGTGTATAGTCTAGGCTGACCTAGAATACGGTCCCATTCTTTCAGCCTCTCAAATGCTGAGATTGATTACAACAGACATGATCCTTTATGAGTGGCAACTAATGTTGTAATCTCCAATTTGATACCAAAAAAGGCACTGTGATTGAGCTACTGTGATTGGAAATCCAAATGACATATGGAAAACTAAGCTAATTTTGGAAATTTCTATATAACATTGTATATTGGTATACTTATAGTTCAATGATTTATTTTTCAAATTGAAAAAATTTTGGACATGATACAATTATAACTTTATAGTTTGTGAATAAAAAGATGGATGAAGAATGGATAAACAAAATGTAGTTTATTTACACAATGGAATACTACTCAGCTATTAAAAACAAGGATACTGTGAATTTTGCAGGCAAATGAATAGAGCTAGAAAATATCCTAAGAAATGTAACCCAGACCCAAAAGGGCATGCATGGTATGTACTTACTTATAAGTGAATATTAGCCTTAAAGTACAGGATAATCACTCTACAATCCACAGAACCAACAAAGCCAAATAACAAGGATGGTCCAAGGGAGGATGGTTCAATCCTTCTTACAAGCTGAAATAAAATAGATATCTAAGGTAGGTGGAGGGAAGGAACTGCATGGGGGAGGACAGAGAAAGGGGAACAGGATGGGGTAGGGTCAGGTGCAGAGAGAGCAAGGCGAGAGAACCGAAATTGGCTGTGGTTGGGGTTGGATGCATCTCTAGCACTGTACCAGAGACTGGGGGAACAGAATGCGATGGGAGCAACTATAGCTGAGGATTGGGATTAACAATGTGGAGATATGGATCCTGAAGTGTCCACTTCCTGTAGCTAAGCAGGCCTCTCAGAAGAGGGATAAGAACAGCAACCCAGACACAAAACTCTCTACCTGAAATGTGTACTGCCTACAAGGATGTGCAGAGACAAAGATAAAGCAGAGATGGACAAAATGACCAACCAATGACTGGCCAAAATAGAGACCATCCCCATGGGCAAGAACCAGTCCCTAAAACTGTTAATGATATTCTGCTATGCTTGAGCATAACTGTCCTCTGAGAGGCTCCACCCAGCAGCCAACGTAAAGAGATGGAGAAACCCACACCCAAAAATTAAATGGATCTTGGGGAGTCTTATAGAAGAGTTGGGGGAAGGGCATAAAAAGGACAGGAACTCCACAGAAATATCATAGTCAACTAACCTGGACCCCTGATCCTAGAGACTGAACCACCAACCATAGAGCAAGCATAGGCTGGACCTAGGCACCCTGCACATATGTAACAGAAGTTCAGCTTGTTATTCCTGTAGGTCTCCCAACAACTGAGGTAGGAACTATCTCTGAGTCTGTTGCCTGCCTGTGGATCCAGTTCCCCTAGCCAGACAGCTTGACTGGCCTCAGTAGGAGAGGATGCACCTAGTCTTGCAGTGATTTCTAATGCCTGAGGGGGAAGCATGACACCAGGGAGCGGGGACTCAAGAACTATCCCCCAATATCAGAGAAGAAAGGGAGAGGATAACGGAGGGATCTGCGTGAAGGGGTGCTGAGTGGAGAGGGTGGCTGATATTGGGATGTAAAATGAATAAATAAATAAATAAATAAATAATAAAAATGAATTCTCACTACTGTCCATTACAGTATTGTTTAAAGTATATCTATCAAGCTAAAATTTTATAGAACCAAATAGTTGTTTTACAAAATTTATTTTAAAAAACCTAGAATTAATTCAATAAAAAAGTACAAATACCAACAAATATTTGGGTATGGGAAAACAAAAACAGTATAATAAAGATATAAGATCATATACGTCATACATAGTGTGTCTTATATACTCTACAATCTTATAATACTGTACTCTGATGAGTTTGAATATATATACATATACATATACATATACATATACATATACATATACATATACATATACATATACATATACATATACATATACATATACATATACATATATATATATACTATCTCTCAGGTTTAAATTTGCTCACAAGAAAATTTATAGGTAAAGAAGTGAGGTTGCAAGGACAATGTGGGGTCTTGTTTGGACTCATTATCAGTGTAACAGAACAGATATGAGGATTTGTTGATCTGGTTCCTAGAGATTTTTATGAAGATATCTGTCATTCTGATTTCACAACATAGATTTCCAGAAAATTGTGTAGCCCAATGGTGGCTTGAAATTTTACCCTCAACACTGCTCTAACATCTTGTTAGCACAACTCTTGGGTGTAGTTAGAAAATGGACTCATGCCCTATTTCTTATCACTGATTTTGGGATATATTTTCACTGTCTTGCAGTAGACCAAATAACCTGAAGTGATAGATGAGAAAATTCATTCATGGCTGAGTTTGCTGTGCTGGAAGTGGTAATTGTATTGCGAATTGGATAACTCGGAGAATGGGGAAATTAATCTGCACAAATGAGCAAGTCCCTGATAAAAATGCAGATATGAATATAGAAAGCATAGATGTACAAGCTAAAACTGGAGATATAGCATTATTTGTTCAGATGATAGGATGAAACCCATTCCCCTCCACCAGGATCATCAACTCTATAGTCACTAATGAGATTTTGTTCCAGGGAATTTAAACCTACATCTGTCATGAAGAATGTTGCTGGCTCCCCAGGAGCTTGTGTGAACTCCTCTCCTCTCACTAGCCTGCTTTATTAGCCCCAGCTATTTTTGTGCCTGAGTTTTCTGTCAGTCTTTTTGTTAATTATTTCTACTGGAGAATATTATTTCCTGGCATTATCCAAGGAATCTGAAAGCAAAACATTTCCCTGGCATGTCAGACCACATTCTGGTATTCTCCCAAATGTTTTGTCATTTTTATTCTGCCTTCCAAGTACTTACCCTGGGAAGTCCAATATCATTCCTATTTGCAAAACTTCATGTATGCTCTGCTTTCTGGGAACTTCTATTTTAAATGAGGATGGTTTTGAAATTCTAATGATTTTCATAGTGTTGGTTAATTGATTTTATCAATTATTAGTGAGCCCTTCCAATTTTGAAACTCAGATTCTTAGAATTTTACACACACACACACACACACACACACACACACATGAGAGAAATGTGTATTTACACACATTTATGTACATGTGTGACTGTATTTTTTTTACCTACTTTATTTTTATCTTCTCTTTAAAGGATTGTGTGTATAGTGGAAAAGCAGATGAATGTTCCTAAAGGCTCTGGTTGCTTAATCATACGTTTATGGATAACATTTTCTCTCACAAGGTGGATCTCACATTTAACACTGTCTTGTTAAAACAGTGAGATGTTTCTACAGGTTAAGGTACCTGGTGCCAAGCCTGATGACCCAAGTTTGATCTCTGAAACCTACATAATAGAAGGAAGCGATGGACTCTTGCAAGCAGTGGACACTGATCTGCACATGCACGCTGTGCATATGGGTGTAAATGAGCAAGCCTTCATGCTTGTGCAAATACAAACATACACAGTAACAGTTAATTATAAACATGTGAGGAAATAAATTTATTGACAAACGAGTATTTAGACCAAAATCCTCTTCAAAACAATACAGATTTTTCTCCTCATTATTGGTAGTTGATAGATTCAAAATCAGAGGTGCTAAAACTGTCAAGATTTGGAATTACTGAGCTTAAATAAAGTTGACTGAAACACATTTCAAAGAAAATCACTATTAATTCATAGGAGTGCATCTTGCTTGTACAAATCACCAGGTCTCATGCCCAGTATCCCCCTCTCTTTTTTTGGTGACTGTATACCAATCTGTTAGTTTCACTGAAAAAATTGAGGAGGTTCCTTTTGCAAAGCCTGCCATGATCTGTCTTTATCTGGAATCGGCCTTGGGGCAGTGACCCACTAAGTCACTCCCAGATAGGACAATTTGAGTTTTCTTCCCAGCTCTCCTAGATCCTCTGAAATGTGACATCAGGAAAATTGTTTCACAATGTCAGCTTCAAAGTTTTATCTCTGAAAACTGTGAGTTGTAAAATACAAGTATGTTTTGAGGTTACAAAGAGACACTGAAAGATAATTTGGTCGTAAAATTCGCCAAAGCTCTGGGCTCTAGGTTCTGGATGCTCATCTCTCTCAGAGCTTAGGATGAACCAAAACATAAAAAAAGAAGGACCTTGATTTCAGCTGCATGACACTCAAACAACATGCTCATATAACAAAGTGGTTGGCCAATTTAATAAAAAGTTGTACTTTGGATATGTGATAACAGTGGTAATGGAGGAACTTTGAAAACATGCCAAAAACCATGTGAGAATACTTAATGGTTCAAGAACAGTGAATGAATCCTTAATATCATCAAATTTTTTAAAATACATGGAAATCTACAACTAGTTGATGATGACATGACCTACCCATCACATCACCTAGTCCTTCAAACACTGCAATTTGGATGAGATTCACAGAAAAGGAAGTACCATAAAGAAGGGATATAACCTTAGCCCTAGAGAGAACATATTAACTCATCTTCCTAGAACAATGAGTCTTTTAAGAAACTTTATATCTATACTGCTTGTTTCTTTATATTCCTTAGCTGCTCATTCAAATGAACATGAAGACCAACTCATTCCTAAGACTTAAGGGTCTCTGCTTTGAACTTTTTTTATTTGCCTTTTACAATGTAACCCTACCAACAATTCTTAGTGTAATTATCTAATTGTTAGTAATTTTTCCTACTATTTAGCCCTTCATATTCTGAATGTGGGAATAATTACTATAATTCTGCTTGATGTCTTTCTGGAATTTCCTATTTCTTTGTCAGTAGAAATGCCTTTGTCAAAGAAATGCCTTCCAGGAATGGAAGCTTTTCGGCACTGTTCTCATAAGTTTGGATACTCTCTTCAAGTTGGGAACTATAGGGAAACCAAATGGTTTAGGATAATTACTCTGTCCATTGCAAGATAAATTGTATAAATTCTTTAATAAGAAAATACTACCCAAGTCAGTTGTGTAGCTCGTGGTTCTTAAGCATCGCCAACCATCAACCATTAGAGTCATCCCTGTAGTTTGAATTTTTAATGACATCAGTCTGACCTTCAAAGACTGGTATCAATAGAGTTAAGCTGACTCTTAGGTATGAGGTACAATTGAGAAAGTTTAATAAACATTAAGAATGCATTACTAAGTTGGTAAAGTTCTTGTCCAACATTTGTGAAGCCCAGAACTGTACAAACCTGGAGAG
Organism: Grammomys surdaster; assembly: GCF_004785775.1. Taxonomy (NCBI): domain Eukaryota; kingdom Metazoa; phylum Chordata; class Mammalia; order Rodentia; family Muridae; genus Grammomys; species Grammomys surdaster. The sequence goes on along the minus strand of NW_021604608.1, from coordinate 9,680,574 downwards.
GTGATGCACACCTCAAGTTTGAACATCCTAGAAATGGAGGAAAGAGGTTACAAAATTCTAGGTCACCATTAGTCTTTTTGGCAAGTTTGAGAACAACCTGGAATGGTTATATGACACCCTGTTCTGAAAATTATTCTCTTTATTTATTTTTGTTTGTTTGTTTTCCCTCTGAGAGGGAAACTACTTATAAATTTTTTCGTTCTTAAGTGTACATATATACTGTTAAGTAACTTGGTTTTGCATGTAGTAAAGCTGAACTGACAGCCATTAAAATTACTTACGTGTGTGTGTGTGTGTGTGTGTGTGTGTGTGTGTGTTGTGTGTGTGTCTTCAATTTTTTTCTTTTTTATTGGATATTTAATTTATTTATATTTGAAATGTTACCCCTTTTCCCACTTTCCCCTCCTGAAGCCCCATCCCATTCCCCCTAACCCTGTTTCTGTAAGGGTGATCCCCCAAGCACCCACCCCACCCACTTCCACCTCACTGCCCTGGCATTCTCCTCACTAGGGTATCAAGCCTTTACAGGACCAAGGGCCTCTTTTTCCATTAATGCCCAGCAAGGCCATCCTCTGCTACATATGTCACTGGGGCCATGGGTCCCTCCATGTGTACTCTTTGGTTGGTGGTTTAGTCCCTGGGAGCTCCAGGGTGTCTGCTTGGTTAATATTGTTGTTCTTCCTATGGGGTTGCAAACCCCTTCAACTCCTTCAATTCTTTCTCCAACTCCTCCATTGGGGACCCCGTGCTCAGTCCAATGGTTGGCTGCAAGCATCCACCTCTGTATTTGTCAGGCTGACTGTACATTACCTATATACCATTGCAAAGGAGTTTTCAGTAACACAAGTGTCAGAGCCAATGTGGATCAAATGATGCTGTTATCACATATTTGATATTAGAAAAAGTGTTGAGTGAAGACTTCCTATAGAATACATTTTTAAAATTATACTAGTACAAAAAGACGAACGAGGAAATTACCAGAGAGATTTATATTGGAACACGAGGTCTCTAAATTGTATAATAGTGACTAACATGACTTCATGAACAGAACAAATGAAGTATCTACTGTGTGACACCTACTGTGACCCATACTTCACTAGGAGTCAGTAGCTTACTGCATTTATAGTTGTGAAAATGCATAAAACGATAACAGACTTTCAGCATGTCTCTAACCTCATTTTGTCATAACTAATAGAAACTCTAGTAGAAAGTTTTGTTCTTTGCAGTCAACTGATCAAAACCTGCAACTTATTATGTTAAGTAAAATAATCCAAATTCAGAAAGACAATTCTCTCTCATATTTAGCACTTAGAATTAAAATTATGTATGGATATAAAAAAGTGTGTGTGTGTGTGTGTGTGCGCGCGCGCACGCACGCGCGTGTGAAATGAAAGTAGAAAAAGAAAAAGTATCATAAAAGAGAACTGAGGGCAAGCTACAATAGCACACTTGTCTGAAATGTCACAGTGAATACTATTAATCTGTATACTACCTTAAATTTATCTCCATTCCTAGACAATCAAACTCAATCCAACTCCAAAGCCTTGATACATTTGTGGAAAGCTTATAAAAGTTAAGGTATGAAAGGCTTGAGAACCAGGACCCTGAGTAAAACACAGATGTGTTAAGTATGTTGAGGATGATGTGGTTTCTTTTTTTTGGCTTGAGTTACTATCTGAGCTGTCACACAGCGAGCTGGCACCTACTAAAAATTGCATGAATACATCAAGTCTGTGGGCTCTTAAGAGTCTTAATATTGTATGAGATGGGGAAAGACAATATATAATCATGATAGAAGTTAGATATATTACAGAATACTCCTATAAATGACACAGGAAATGTAAAGCATGATATTTGGGGAGGAAGCAATCAAAGTTGAAGCTGTCCATAATTCCTTAAAGTTAGAGTAAAGGTCTCTGTAGTAGGAAGTTCGGCCCAAGTTACCTAAGCTGTCTCCTTCAACGCGGCATGAAACTCTAGTTTATTACTCAAGGTTTGTGATAAATTGTCATAAATATAGGAAAAGATGGGAAGAAGAGTTTCAATTCCTGTAACTCCTGTAGATATCTAGATGGAAAGTAATTCATTTCTAACTAGGTAATATTGTATCACTCTGATTTCACTTTATTTGAGGAGTTTGGTTTAAATAATTCCCAACTTGCTGTGATATGTTTCCAGCTCATCTTAGGAAGGTGCCTTCTATATCCCAATCAACAAGAGTAATTTTCATCAATTTAGCTAGCTGACAAATTTAGACAGGTATATAATGCTTCTAATTACGCTTGCCCCGTGCCTTTTTCTTATCTCCCTACTCCATATTAATTACTTTATAGATACTCACAATACAGTCATCACATTAATGGCCATAGTTAGACTAAATGGGACATAAAACCAACAAAGGTTTTGAGTAGCACATGAGGATCCATGTTTTTTATGAGTGTGCCTTCAAATAACAAATAGATTTCCAGAGACTGATAGAGTTTGTTGCATACTTTTTATGCATTTTTTAGATTTGTAACCTTGAAACTATTTATAATTTGGGGAGTATCTGTTGTTCTCATCTACAACAATGAGCCTTCAGCAAGGCAAGACTGTTCATTATTTACCCTTGAGCTGACATGGAAAACTCAGTCTGAGTTCTTAATACTCAATTATATTATCAATGTTATGATCACAACATTCCACAAAGAGTTGGGTTGAGTCAAATTCTTATTGTCTAATATCCAAAATTAATTTTACCTGGGTTATCCCATATGGTAATAAAGATGAATGGTAATTATGCTTCTAGAGTCATAGAAGAAAGAACCATAATGAGGACTCAGTGATGTTATGCTGGAATCATCAAAGTCTATCATCTTTGAGGCAGCATGGGCTTTTTAGCCACTGTGAATGTGGGGCCAGAACGGGTACAAAACAAACAGCTAAAGCATTAAAAAAGACATGTAAACAATTGTTTTCAGAGACTAAATTACCAAATAGTAATAACTTCCCACATTGATCACACATTTGAAATTTAATATGAAACTTTTCTAGTTCAATATTGTGAAGCAATGGATGTTTTGGAATTCATTACACAGACTTTAACTTCTTGAGACATATCTAGATGCAAAAGACCTAGTCTTCAAGAAAGTTGTAGAGGAGATGTAAAAAGTAGAATTCATCTGAAATATCAACAGTCTTGATTTCCTTTCTGATTGGCTCTTCTAGACCCTAGTTTCATCCAAGGGTGTCAAGAGAAAGACAGAAAAGTGACATTCTCTATCAGGTTCTAAATAATTTTGAAAACTGAGATTAGTTGTACCCAAACTGATTTTATGAGTCAGATTAGAAGTCACCTGTGTGGAATTGGCTTTCCCTTTCATTTAATAAGATTCTTTGGAATAGATAATAAGATAAAATAAGGTAAGATATAGATAATAAGATAAGACAATGACTGCTATGGGCGGCAGGAATTTTTCTGGAAGCCACTATATTTGATTAAATGAATTGTTACCTGAATAATCAGCACTGCTCTAGGCAACAACAATTATGCAGCTGACTAAACAGTTCATTTATCAGACAGTTGTTAACCAACCAAACTTTGGTCAACAAATTTGCCACATAGTGTTCACCAAGCCAAAGTCACTTCACTATGACTTCACCTAGTGGCAATCCAGTTTACATATTAAGACACAATCCTGTCTTGAACTGAACCCCACAGCCTAGACTCTAAGAAATATCTGCCTTTGATCCTATTTCCAAAACAATACTAAGACTTGGTCAAGCTGTTTTTCACTCTAACTACAATATTTCATGAATGTGACCGCATGAACAGCAAACTATTGTAAAGAACATGTGCAGAAATGATGGAAAATCCTTCATGTCAACATTTAAAAAGTTATCTATAATCTTTCATCTTTCTCAGTGTCATGAGTAAATTTAAATAATCATAACGAGAACACAGAAGGAAAAGCTACTGGTGAAATAAATAGTAAACTGCACACCTCCAGGTATTCCAAATGAGCGTATCAAGAGACCAGTGTTTTGTCTATTATCAAAAGAGGAATTCTTTCACATTTATGTATTTTCATGAATTATCAAGTATCTATAAAAGAATATGGTCAGATCTTTTTATTCAAGTAATGCATTTCCAGAAAGAAATAATAAAGGAACAGAGAAAGATATTCCAAGCACAGGTTTATAGCATATAGTTTGGGTTCTAAATAATTTCTTGACTCACATCCTTCACCTTTGATACATTTTCTTCCCTGTTAAGCATATTTGTTAGGATCCAGGTGCCTAAGAGTGCTACATCTGTTATTTAGGGATGCTCAGTTCCATGCTGGCTACATCTATACTAGAGATTGGTTTCTTATTTCTCTTCCTTCCTTTTTTAATCTCATTTGTCACTTCTATTGACTGCAATATATAAAGAAATCTGGCAATGTGCTGTCATGCCATACTAGCAAATATTTAAATATGCTGTATAAATCTGCAATGTTGAAAGTGGTATCTCCATACAAAAAGACATTGAAATTTTTGTGTATTTTTGTGTCTATTCAGCTTTGTCCCACTGTCCACCATCACTGGCTATCCTGGTAACCACGCATCCCAAATCATTTTTAAAACTTAAATTGATTGATTGATTGATCCATTACTTAAGTCTTCTTGCCTTGTTCAAATTGTGTAATTAATAGATTTTAGTTATTATTAATCAGGAGTGAATGACTCATAAACATACTAACATTGTATATATTACTTGATTTATTCTATTTTTACAGTTTCAATACTATTCAGATTTGCTAAGCTCAAGAGATAAGAAGATAGTGGCTAGTAAAAAATATAGTTTGCTTCATTGCCTATAGGAGGGACAGGTTGTACCATTAAGATCTACAAACATAATCTCCAGGACAGGTAAGTGCACAGACATCTCAAGAGAAAACATAGCAAAAGCCTTTAGTGGGGATTCTATGAGGAAGACTAAATAGGTTTAGTGTTGGCTATTTTGAACAATTTCAGCATACTCTGGGCAATAAAGGCTATTTCTGAGATCTGGTACCTTGCCCTGAGATGATTGAGTCAGAAGATGTTGCAACCTGAACTATAAAGCTCGGGGGAAAGTGGATCAGAGTGTGGGTACTGGAGTGTTTAGTAAACACATGAAAGTTTACTGTATTTTAAAACTTTCTATTCCACCATCATTAAGGTCCTGTTACCAGAAAATGAAAAAAAGAAAACATGAAATTAAAAATAATAATTAATACACATGACATATGTTACTTTGAGATATAACTTACAAAATGTAATAGAAATGGACCCTAAATGTGCAACATAAAAGGTATTTATGTTTCTATGCAGCCGTGTATCACCTCTCAGGTCAATATTAAAATATTGTCATTACTCCAGAAGTTCCTTCTGAGTCCTCTCTACATTATTTCTGCCACTACAGTAACATGATTATTACTGGGGCTTCTATCACTGTGCCTTAGATTTTCTTAATCTTAAGTTTCATAAGAATGCAATTGTATATTATTAGTGCATTTACATCTCTTGTGAGGCAGCATTCCCTTTTGGAATTCATCCCTGTGTTTCCACTAAACAGAATGTGTTCACCATTCTGAGTATTTCTGAATAAATATTGCAATATATGTATCTAGTCTCTAATAATCAGGTTGTATAGAATATTTTTGTACATTTTTTCCAAGAACCTGAGAGCTCACTTCTCTCATGTATATTACTATGATTAAAACTGCTACAACATCAGACGGCTGCATCTGTCACATTAGTTAATAGTACCACAAGATTTTCCAAAGTACTTAAAGCAGTAACAATACCTTTGATATTACAGAAGAATTCATATTGCCTACATTCTTGCTAATTGGTATACTTGTTAGCCACACTAGCCACTGAGTAGTAGTTCCAGTAATCATATGAATTTCCATGTTGATTGGAGTGAAAAACACACAAGTATTTATTATAAATATGATTATTGCTACATGTACTTGAAGAGTTTTACCATTTGTAAATAACAGAACTCTCTAGACGTTTAAATTTTTATCTATAGGATTTTTCTGATGGATTCAGAATGAGTCTTTTATAAGGTAAATATTTTGAAAACATTCTCTCTAAGAATCTAATTTGTCCATTGCCTTCCTTAATGAGGTCATTGATGAACAAAAACAAATTTGACATTTTAACCTTTTAAATTAGTGTTGTTTTGAATCCTGTTTAGCAATTATTCACTGACCTAAAGATTATAAAGATATTTTCCTGTTTAGGGAGAAAGGATTTATTGATTTCTTATCTTTTGAGTTTAAGCCTTTATTTGTATAGATTAATTTTTGCGAATTGAAGTGAGATAGTGACTTCTATCATAAAAACTTCCTTTCTAATTTTGCAAATAATGAGCCCTTCGTGAGGTTGTGAAGATTTTGACAACTAGACTATGAATCTCTTTATCACCATGGACCAACTAGTTTTCATCCTGCAAGGAAGCAATGGTTTACAGATGTCTTAGGACTAAACCAAATACACTCATAATCCAAACTGAGGATTCAGATGCAGAGATACACCCATGCTGTGCATCAGAAGTCTACTCTTTCTAGAATATTCTATTTAAAACATTTTAAAATAGCTAGCTACATTTGGTCATGGTTTTGTTCTGGTTTACTTTACAAAATTTCCTTATAAACAAGTGCTAAACCCTGTATCTGTGTACTTTCCCTCACAAGCTCACTAATGATGGATTTCTTTCACTTCATGTGTTGGAATATCAAAAAGTTTCTCAACAATTCACACTTAACTAAATCAGATTAAATCTAAAATATTCCATGTGCCTGAGTTGAGTTTTGTTTGTTTGTTTGTTTTAGCAGCTAAAAAATTAGAAATTTAATGATGTATAAATAGAAGAGAATGCATAAAACTTTTATTACAGGACTTGAGAATTATCCACTTATCCAACATATAATAACTTCTGCCCAAAACCTAGAATACATAACTTAGGAATTCTGTTTCATGCTACATCCCTTGAAAAGGAAAAATATGGTAACTTTGAATGAGACATTGTAGCTACTTTCTCATAATCCTTCATTCTTCAATAAATATTGTCTACTCTTATTGGACCATGGATTTAAACAAGAAACTCACTGCCATAGCCTTCTTAGAGTTTCCATTACGAGTAGAAGATAGGTTAAAACTGAAGATACAATGATGTGTTGTTGTTTATGTCTTCAATATTCCTCCAATGCCTACATGCTAAAGGCTTGGCCAATAACCCATGGTGCTCTGGAGATATGATGAAACCTTTAAGAGGTAGGCAAAATAAAAGGAAGTTCAGTCATCAAGTATGCTGACTAAGGAGGTAGTGCCCCCCATCCTCCTCCTCCTCCTCTCTCTCTCTCTCTCTCTCTCTCTCTCTCTCTCTCTCTCTCTCTCTCTCTCCCTCTCCCTCTCCCTCTCCCTCTCCCTCTCCCTCTCCCTCTCCCTCTCCCTCTGTCTTTCATAGATTAGATATAGATATAGAGATAGAGGTAGAGATAGAGATAGACATAGATATAGAGATGTGTGTGTGTGTGTGTGTGTGTGTGTTGTTGTTGCCAATTTGCTATAAGATAATAAGACAGGCAGCTTTGCATATCTCTATGGTATGTTCTCCTCCATGATCTATTGCCCAAACTAATCCTCTATATAAGAAAGCAAAACAATCACTGGCTGAAACCATGGGCCAAATTAAATCACTCTTCCATTTAAAGTGATTGTCTCAGGTATTTGTCACAGCTACGGAAAGCTGACAGCACGAGGAGCGAACCAAAAGTTCAGATAACAACAGATAACTGAGGAAAGCCTCTGCAGACAGTATAGAATGCCCAGGAAAAAAATCTAAAGGAGCCCTACAAATTTCTGAAGACACTACACATGCAAATCACCCACTAAGACATGGGTGAGAGGGCAAGCTGATAGGAACAAGATGTACTTCTTTGCTCATTTATTAGTCTTCAAATATAGAAAAGAAAAGAAAGCAAGGTATGAGAATATCCCTAAGACTTGAGAGTGAAGAATCAAGGTGACCCCAGACAGTTGTCCTCTACAGGGGGCCTATGCGATGATCACAAGAATCCTCTAAGCTTCTGGTGTCTACTAACATTAATGCATAAAATATAAGCCATTCCTAGTAGACAACAGAAACACATACTGGTACTGTAGAAAAACATCTAGGGACTCCGGCAGACTGTTTAGCCTTGTAGACTTTGATGTGGCTGACCCAGAGCCATGGGATATAAAGTATTCCAACCTTGACTCCGACTCTCTGGCTGGAGTTTATGTTAGCTTTTACCACTGATGCAGTTTGTTATTTTTAATGGCATTGCATGCAAGAATACAATATATTCTTCAAACAGACCGTGTGTGGCTTACTCCACAAGATAATTCTGCTACTTCAGGTGATTGTGCAACCCTGTCATCTAATATAAAAAGATTTTAATGCTTGGCACTTCGTATTCTCTTATAAACAGTACATCCTACAGTGTGTGTGCACTTTCCTCTTGCAAAAAGGAAAAAAAAAACTCCAGGGATTTTTTTTTCTTTTATTGGACCCAAGGTAGAAAAAGAAACACTTCTAAGGAATTTTTTTTTATCTCCTTCAATTCTTTTTCTGTGAATATTCTGTGCTGCTTCTCTTACAATTAAAGAGAAAATTTTTTAAAAAAATGATTTTTCTAAGAAAGCTCTGGACTCTTTTCACTGGGTAAACTCTGAAATAAAAAGTTGCTGAATGTGGAGAGACATAAATTAGGACTTCTGGAAGCACTATGGTATGCTTTCTGATCAAAACCCAACCAAACTTCTTACAGAGCCTCTTTGGTAAGATGGCATCTTGGGGTCCAGTGTCTAGTTATAATGGGTAGAAGAAATCCTTCCTAGATGCTGGCACTTCTGTTCTGTTATCTCCCTTAAAGGCTAAGATGGGAAGTGTCATTAAGCACATACTGTTCTTTAGGAAATGTGTTGTTGGTTTTTCCCAACTTGACACAATCCTAAACATATCTGGAAAGAGGAAATTTTAATTGAAAACATATCTATCTCTATAACATTAGCCTGTAGGGCAGTCTATAGGTATTGCGTGGATTAAGGTAGATGTGGATGGTCCTATTGTAGGTTGTGCCATCCCTGTGCAAGTAGTCCTAAATAATATAAGAGAGCATACTGGAAAAGCCAGAAAGAGATAACCAGTAAACAACATCCCTTTGTGGCTTCTTCATCAGCCTCTGCCTCCCCGTTCCTGCCCAATTCCCTTTGATAGTAGATTATGCTGTGAACATGTAACCAAAATAAACTCTTTCCTCCCCAGGTTGCTTTTCGTCATGTTATTTTATCACAGCAATAGAAAACCCAATTAAGAAAGGGAATGGCATAATCATCAAATACACAAAGTTACTCCTAGAGAATAAAAAATATATCTTAGAGAATATAAGACAGATACACACACACACACAATGGTTTTAAATTTAAATCCAGCATATAAGATTATCTCATATTTCACTAGTTATAAATTGTACAGAGACCTCTCAATATATGATAAATCATAGATAAATGATACCCAGAACCCAATACTATTTAAATTATGCAAATATATATGTGTGTGTGTGTGTGTGTGTGTGTGTGTGTGTGTGTGTGTGATAAAATGTAATTTCTCAAAAAATCAATATATTGAAGTCCTGACCCTAATACTCCAGAATAGGACTATATGTAAAATAATAATAATAATAAAGTTTTCAGTGACGTAATTAAGATTAAATAAGGTTTATTATGGCAGTGCTAATTCAACATGACTAGTGTCTTTAAAATAAGGGATTAAGACTTAGACTAGTGCACAGGATGTGAAGACTCAGGAAGAAACCAGCTGAGACAGCAGCCAAGTTGGGACTTTGATTTTGAACTTTATTTTCTAGAATTATGAGGGAATAGATTACTACTGTTTGAATTACCAATCCATGGTACTTGTTATAATCCATCCCCCCCTCTCTCTCTGCCCCTCTGTGTGTGTGTGTGTGCATGTGTGTGTGTGGTACTATGTGTGTATGAGCATTCCCATGTGTGCACGCATGTGTGTATGTGTGTATGTACATGTGTATGATTATTTGTGTGCATGTATACAGACATACATACTTTCAATATAAATGCAGGCTACAGCTACTTCCTTATTTGAGTGTAAGATTAGATGTGTAAAACTTACAGGATATATCAATTGTCCTTATGACAAGATTTATTTCTTATAGCATACCTTATAGCTACTATGAGATTCTGGCTGATTCATTTATTTACTTATTTATTTACTTTACATCTGGATAGCAGTTACCCTTCTCTCCTGTCCTCTTAGTCCTTCCCTCCACATTCCTTCTATTCACTCCTCCTGATTATTACTTCAAACAAGTGAAAAGGATATCAATCAGCTTTGGCGTATCAAGCTGCAGCAAAACTAATGGAAGGCAGCCTGTTTGAGGGAAAGAGTCCCAAAGGCCTCAACAGACTCAGAGACAGCCTCTGCTCCTATTGTTAGAAATCCCACATGAAGACCAAGCTGCGAAGTTGCTACATAAGTGCAGAGAACCTAGGTCAGTCCCATGCACACTCCCTTGTTCAGTCTCTGTGGGCTCTATGGGACCAGGTTAAGTGATTCTGTAGGTTTCCTTCTGGTATTCCTGACCCCTCTGGTTCCTACAATCCTTCCATCCCCTCTTCCACATGGTTCCCTGAGTTCTGCTAATGTTTGGCTGTGGGCATCTGCGTTGATCCATTTCTGGGTAAAGCCTCTCTGAAGACAGAGATTGATGATGATAGATTCCTGTCTGCAAGTGTAGAAAAATATCATTAACAGTGTCTGGAGTGGGCTCCCTCTCATAGCATGGATCTCAAGCTGAACCAGTCATTGCTTGGCGATTTCCTCAATTTCTATTCCATCATTATTTCTGCATATCTTATAAGCAGGACAAATTTTAGGACAAAAAAGTTTTTGTGTCTAGATTGGTATCTTGATCCTTCAATTGGAAGTCTTGCCTAGTTACAGGAAATGACCAGTTCAGGATTTATATCCTCTATTGGTAAGAGTGTTAGCTAGGGTCGCCTTCAGATTCTTGGAAGTTTCTATTGCCCTAAGTTTCTAGCTTGAGCTCATCCCAGATATACACCTGTCGATCCAGTTGTCTCTCCCAGTTCTCTTCCTCTATCCTCACCCAACTTATTCCTATCCTTACACTCACTCCACCTCTGCTTGGTCCCCTCCCATTATCCACCCATAATCTCTATTCTACTTCCTCTTCTCAGTGAGAGTCATGCATTCATTCCCCTTTGAGTAGTACTTGTTACTTAGTATCTTTGGGTTTCTGGATTGTAGCAGGGTTATTCTTTACTGTATGGCTAATATTTACATATAAATGAGTATATGCTGTTTGTCTTTCTGGGTTTGAGTTACCTCACTCCAGATGATCTTTTCTAGTTCCATCCATTTGCCTGCAAATTTCATGATGTCATCCTTAGCCATCAGGAAAACACAAACCGAAATCACTCTGAGATTCCATCTTTTACCCATTAAATGGCTAAGATCTAATCTCAAGTGACAGCTCATGCTGACAAGAATGTGGAGCAAAGGGAACACTCCTCCATTACTGGTAGGAATGCAAACTTGTACAACCACTTTAGAAATCAATTTGGTGGTTCCTCAGAAAATTGAAAATAGATCTACTTCAAAACCCAGTTATACCACTCTTGGGAATATACCCAAAGGATGCTCTAACATACTGCAGAAATTGGAGACAACCTAGATGCCCCTCAGTCAAATAATGGATACACAATGGAGTATTACTCAGCTATTAAAACCATTGACTATGTATTTTTAAGAATACTATACACAGTATTTTCATTAAAATTGCATTATAATAAGATACTCTGAAATTTGATTTCATAATCAACCTTGTCTTTTCATGAATTCTACGAGTTCAGAATTCAGCTAAGAAGCAAATAGAAGTTGTTTGTCCTTGAGTTAACTTGTCAGAGACCTTTGATAGGAGAAATAAAATAGATGGAAATCATTGCAGAAAATGGGAGCAAGAATAGTTAATACTGAAAGATCTATTTCTAAACTAGCTTCTTCACATACACACCATCATTGGCTAAGATGATGGAAAGGCTGGTGAAAGCGGAGAGAGCTGGCACTACCAAATGATATCTCTGTGTGTGTGTGTGTGTGTGTGTGTGTGTGTGTGTGTGTGTGTGACCCAGTCCATCAGCATGATAGTTGATTTCCACCAAAGACCATTCTAAGAGGAAATATTCCAACCCAATGAGATACAAGATGCAAAGTTCCTTTCCCAACCCCACTGACTTCTAAGATTCAAGACAAGTGAACATAATTCCTGTATATTGACAGAGTGATGTCATAAAATTATACAGGATATTTCAAAAGCTTCTGTCACAAATTACTTAAACTGCTTCCACATGAAAAAAATAAATCTCATTTCTGCCCCCTTTGTCTCTCTCTCTCCCTTCCTCCTTTGTATAGTGATAAAAAGGAGCATTCTAATATCTCACTAATCTCACTCAAGTCAGATTATTGTAGCATAAATTGAGATTTAAGCTGTACCCATCAGGGATGTTTATTCACAGTAAAAATAGTACCCAGCTTCCTGTTACACAACCATCTGTATGCGTTGTGTGTAGCAGAACAAATCTTTTCCCATAAGAATGACCTCATACTTCGTTAACCTCTTCCCTTTGTGTCCACTGCAATACTTGAGTCCATGAGTCTCTGTTATTCTTCTGTCTCTTCAACAACTTCAGGATGCTGCTGATGCTGCCAATATAATGCTCTTAAAAATACCACCCACTTCTTATGTATCAATTTATAATCCCTTCTGTTATACAAAGTACAAATCCACAAATCTGTTCATAAGCCATTCTCCCCATTGAGATCTGTGACACGTGACATCATTCTTGAGATTCCTGGAAGCAGAACAGAGAGGGCCTGTGAGGTATACCATCAAAATGACTTTCTGCCTAAGAATTATGAAGCACTACCTTCAGTGTTTCTAAGATCCCAGCAGAATGTTTTATAGTCCCACTCTGAATTCTGTTTCTTACACCCACATTTTCCTGGCAGTGCCCTGGACTTATTTTATCAGCTCTGGGAGGGACTGCTGGTGATAAACAGTTGTACTTTCAAACAGAGTTTGGGGTCTTTTATAGTCACCTTAAACACTGCTTGAAAACTAATTCCTTTTTCTATTTATAGTTTATTTGTCTCTCTGCAGTCATAATGTGAAGGTCAAGCAACCAGTGAATGCTTTACCATTGTTCCTTCTTAGCCTGATCCTCATTAATTAAGTATATTTTCTAATCTCTCAGATCCTACTTTTCCATGTTACTTAGCTTTCTTATCAGTGCTTCAGCACAAAAACTCAGCAAATGTCAAACATTAGACCTAAAAATCTGAAACTTTTAGAGATAAATGTAAGGTAATACTTGAAGATACCAGCCAAGGAAAAAGTTGCTGAGCAGGACTCTCATCTTTCAGAAACTAGTATCAACAACAAACCCTGTAAAATTAAACTGCTTCTGTGCAACAAATAAAACAGTTAATCTAGGAATGAGACAGCATAGAAGCTGAGAGAAAATCTTCCCCAGCTACACACCAAACAGAGGATTAATATCTAAAATATAATAAGAACTCAAAAAGTTGAACAAATAAAAAGACAATCCAATCAACCAATGGGCTAAGGACATAATCAGAGAGTCGGTAAAAAGGTGGCCAAAAAAGAGGAAAAAAGGAGAGAGGGAATCATGAATAAAATGTTTAACTTTTCCTTACCAGCCACCAGAAAAATTCAGTGAAATTCCATCCATGAAATTTTCCAATTTTATTGACATTTCAATTAAAATGTCACTCATTAAGAAAACACACAACCACAAATAGCAGCATGCACACAGATAAAAGGTAACTCATCTTATACCCTGCAGCTGAATGTGTAAACAAATTAAACAGCTATAGAAATCAGTACGATGAGTTCTCAAGAAAACTGGAGATAGACTTAGCTCATTATGCTGTTACAGCACTTATGGTTGGTAATCTGATGTCTGTTATAGCACTTTTCATGAAAACCGAATTTGGAGTCAACTGAGATGTCCAGGGAGGTATGGCTCACATTTCTGGAAGCTCCAGGAAGTGAGGTTGAAGGACCCATTTCCAAAGTGTCTCTGGATCATATCAGGCTCCTGGACTAAAATGATCTGGAGGTTATGTCAGTCTGCTTTATCAAATAGGACTCCTGTGTAGCTTCTTTTTGAAGCGTGAGTTTCCCATGGAATGGTTATCAAGATACAATAAATAAATAAATAAATAAATAAATAAATAAATAAAAATTAAATAAATAAATAAACCTGAGAGGTCCTGAGAGAGCACTCCAACTGTATCAAGCTAAACTCTGCAGCCTTTTGCAGTAGGCCAGACGAGGTTTTTGTTTACTATAATATAACCATTTGACACTGACTAGTACTAAAGAAACATCAAATTCAAACCAGCTTATGTTATGTGACTAGAGCGAAGAACAGTGGGCTATCACAAAGACAGAGTACTCCTTGAGACTAGATTATCTAGACTTATTCCTCCCGATTATTCTGGCATAATCACATATAAAGAAGAGGTGAGAGGAATCATACACAGTAATTTAGCACTTTTATGCATTAATTTCAATTTTCTTTGCTTCTTAAGCCTATATAAGTGGTGAGTTTTTATTGTTAATACCACAAAGTTTATTCTAGGGCAGGGATCTTTTCTTGAAAATATGCTGTAAGTCATGGGGCATTCTGGGATCCCCTTGATGCAGAAGAGCGTTAAGAAATAGGAAACACCTAGAGTGCTGCCTTTCACACCTCAAGAAGCTGATGATTTCCACATCTGCCGCCTAACAGCTTTTCTCCCAGCTTGTTACACTCTCATGGCCTCAGACATCACACGACACCACATCATGTTAACACATGCTAACACACTCACAAGTCAACCGCAACTTGAGAGAAGACATTATAAGCCAGGACCCAGTGGAGAAGTGGCACAGTTTCTGTATATCCTTACTCTCCAGTCATTATGTCTCTAGTATTTTTTTAATTTGGCTTTTTTATATAGCAACTATAAATAGGTTTTTAAAAAATCTTCTTTGTAGAATATAATGAAAAAAGTATCCAGATAATCTGTAATCATCTCTCCTTAAGTAATGAGTTAGTAACTGCTTTGGAGATGAGCAAAAAGAAACACACTGAAGTGGCTTGTCCATAAATGATTTCTATCTCCTTAAACCAAGGACAAGCAGTTAGAAGCTCAGTAATGCTGTAAACTTGCTGCAACCGTGCCTATGATTAGATCTCTACATGGGTCACCAGTGACTACAGTACATACAATGATGCTAACTGGTGTCTTTGTGATTAATGCCCTATTCTTTTACAAACATTATGTCCTATAGCCAAGGATTGCAGAAGTTGACCCCCAAGGACTTTTCCTTTGCTTCTATAGTACAGAATTGTGGGGAGGTGACTTGGCAGCCCTCTGACAGCACTAGGGCCAGATGACTTTCTGGTCAAAGAATGCAGATTGATATGATAGATGTCACTCATAGATATGGTGACAGGATATTTCTTCATTTATTCTCAGCTGATCAGATCCCACAGAATAAAGTGGTGGGAAAGCACAAAAGGCAAATGATTCAGTATTCAATCTGTGTGAAATAAATGGACACACATTAGTAAGAGGCCTCAGCCTTCTACTGCCTGCCATACTTTAAATACAGAATTTTTGCCCAGAAAATCCATTTTCAGACTTCTGCTGTAGTACCAGATGCTTGGATTTGAGGAGATCAAGCAGGGACATAATTTTTTCTCAGACAATTAACTCTAAACTATTCTTGGGAGCATTGTATCTCTGCCTCAGTATGCTTTGTACTATGTATGGGCTGTCTGTTTCTATTCCAGAACCACATCTACCTGCAGTCTTTTTACCCTGAGAATGTTTACCATGCTGTAAGTCATGGAGAATTCTGGGATCCCCTTGATGCAGAAGAGCATTAAAAAATAGAAAACACCTAGAATGCCGCCTTTCACCTGAGAATGGCAGCACTGATTGTCATCCCTACTCAGTGCTGTACTCACCCTCTTGACAGAACCTGATTCCATATGGAGTAGGAGGTAGGGAACATTCACAGTGAATGCCTGCTCCCCCCAATTAAGGATTTATCATGCAGTAAAATATGCACCTTCTCCATATCCCAAGTTCTCTACAGTCTTAAAACTCAGGTATCCAGTAAAACTGAAAGAGTAGTTCCAATGTACACCTCCACCAAGTTCTCTGAGCAATAGTTTTATGTACAAATAAACACTGACAATACTTGTTTTCTATTTCAGGATAGCAGGAATTATGACAAGTATTTAGTGGCTTTTTACACAATAGTAATATGTTGCAACTATTTTTTTTCTTTTCTCAATAGTTTTAGGCTTATGGACAAACAGTGAAACATAATACTTTCATAGGGAATGACTGGAACTGGGCTTAAAATCCACTTTACTTGCTTATGAGCTACCCTTGAGCATGTAAGAGCAATTTCACATGTAATCCATTTCTGAAATGAAAATGTAGATAATAATTTTACCTCTCCTAAAATGATGCAGAAATATAAAGAATGAATGTAAAGCACCAGGTAAATATAAATTGTTGGGAAATCGTGAATTTCTTTCCTTAGCATAGAAAATGAGCTTTGAGGTCATAAGGTCATGTTTTTCCCTTTAGAAAACATCAACATTCAATTCTGTTCAGTAATATCCAAATTATTATATCTGTTTGCTATAATATCACACAGTGGTTAAGGATGGCCCCAGAATCATCAAGCTACCCTAAGATGACTCCCAACTCCAAGGCCCACTGAAATATTACTTACTCTCAGAGCCAGACTCTTCATCCAAAAACTATTAAGTAAGTGTTAGTTAAAGAAAACTATTTCTTAAGTGGAACATTGAATTTTTCAAAAATTTGCAGTATATATTGACAGAAAATCAGAGAATAGTGTTCTTGTTGCATGTAAGATAAATATATGCATATATATATATATAATATACGTACAACAATAATGAAAAGGATATTAATTTGAGAAGGAATAAGGAAGGAATTAGTTTGAGATGGAAGTGGATGTGTAGAATGGAAATTCTCAAGAAAAGAAACCTTTTTTAATTAAAAACATCACAGTTCCCAGTGGATTCATAAGAAGATGGTTAGCCAGACATGGAGCCTAAAAATATAGATCCCAAAACCATTGCATGTATTGCTGGCCCTGTAGGTTAGGAGGCTCTTAATGAGGTATGTTTGATTTCATGGTTTAAAGGCAAGCAAACACCAAGGAAACTGGGAGAAAAATATAGACAAATGAGTAGGTGGGAGGCAGAGGAGGGAATAGTGAGGGAAGTGGAGTGGGGAAGCTACTGTATGCAAAGGACAAAGACCCTGTCATCCTGACAGAATGTAGGTTTAGAGGTCCACAGGAAGCTATTTTAATACAAGCCAAGTGACTTCCCACTAGGGCATTGATTTAAGGAAGTCCCCTAAGCTGCAGTGGAGGAAAGCTGTACAGACAGTATGTAAATTGGCATTTCATAAATCATCACCTACAAGTACTCCAAGAGCTCTCAATTTGAAGCAGCCTGATATAAATCTTTGCAAAATGTTACTATTGTCCCTGTCATTTATGAAGAGAGACATAGCTCTATGGATGAATCTGGTAGGTAGACCAGATGGTAGTTTCATGGTAGCTGGATGGTGTGGGATGTGGGATAAATACATTGTGCTTTGAGGACTGGGGTTTGCCTCAGTTGGCAAAAGTGCTTGCTGTAAATGTTTAAGGACCTGAATTGAGATCCACGGCATCTCCTAAAATGTCAATATAGCAGTGTATCTCTGGAGGCCTACTGTTGGAGATACAGAGACCGTTGGATTCAGGGTCTCATTGCCCAACCAGCCAAGTTGAAACAGTGAGTTCCAGGTACAGTCAAAAACTCTGTCTCAAAATAATGTGTAATAAAGAAAAATACTTAAAGCCAACATCTGGCCTCCAAATACACATGCACAGGCAATCATATATTCATACTAAATAAACAAATATAAATAGACAAATTGTACTCTGACTGGTATATTTTCTACTGATAAGGTCTAAGGCTTCAGCATGGTCGAGTTTGGCTGTGTGTATTATCATGGCTGGTGGCTGAAGTACAATCATGCCTGAGTATCTATTGCTTGCCTTTCTTTTTTTATTGGATATTTTATTTATTTTCATTTCAAATGTTATCCCCTTGCCCCATTTCCCCTCCCTAGAACCACTTATCCCATCCACCCTCCTCCTTTTTGCTTTTATACCATTTTGATTACATCCATGTATTAAGGTTAGTTCTAGGTTGAGGGTCTAGCAATACAATAGATGCAAATAGTCAAGGAACAAGCAAGACAATAAACACAAATAGTCAAAGAACAAGCAAGGCAAGAAACAAAATACATGAACGCTCCCATGATTACAGTTTCTAAGGGTTTATCAGGATGAACAAAATATCTGAGCCAACTTCCCTGTCCTAGTCCAAAGTCATTTTCATGTCTAAAGCCTACTTCCTTGTTCTAGCCTAAAATTTAGATTCCTGCCCGAAATTACTTCTTTGTTCTGGCCTAAGATTTAAATTCTTGCCTGAAATTACTTCCTTGTTCTAGCCTAATCTCATTTTCCTCCCAGAAGCCTACTTCCTTGTCCTTGGACAATGTCATTCTTCTGTTAAGCAGCCCATTTTCTTGTCCATGGCCCATGTCAGATTCTTGCCAAGCAGCCCCAAGAGCTCTCCACCTCTCCTGCTTTTTTATTTCATTAACAACACTGAGCCTGTCTTAGGTCATTCTGACAAGAATACCTTCCTTACCGTTCATGGAGTATGCATTATCAAAAGCAATGCACTTCTGTCTTAGGTTGGTAAGGCTCTGAATAGACTCAAGGATGGGTATATCCTTGGCTTGCCAGCCTGTAAATTTAATAACTCTGTCTCGGGGTCCATTTTTATGTTCAAGCCATGTACTTTGGCTGCCAACATGTTGATTATGTTAAAGACAAGCTTTAACACGATGGGCAGGAATAAAAGTATTCCAAGAACAAAAAGGGCTAGCATGGTCAAGCTATATATGGCATTCTTGAAGCTTGACCAAATAGAAATACTGACCTCAGGCCATGGGTAATTTTATCAGCAGTATTTGCTGTATGAGTGCTCAGCAGAGTAGCATTCTTGAAGTTCATAAGCTCACTATACAAAGTTGAAACATCCAGAGAGGTGCTATAATTATGCCAAATGCACTGCAAGTGTCTTTAAACCTTTTCCTAATTATAGTGACTACCACTGTAAATTTTAGAACTAACATGAATCCAATGGTATTTGGCATGACACTCAAGATGTCTCCTTACCCTTAAATTCTGAACCACCTTCCAATAATTTGAATAGGATAAAGAGCATCAATTCCTTTTTGAAATGCCTATCTAACTCCTTGTCTATAGTCAACAGATCGTGATTATTTTATTTGGTCATTCTTGTTGCTTATCACCTCTTGTGCCCTAATTTATAAAGTAAACATTATCAAAACTATACAAATATAAGAAAAACGTGACACAAGACCTGTTACTATTTATGGTTTGGAACATCAGAGTTGATAGGGAGGGATTACTGTGCAATGAACTTGAAGGAATTGTTATTTTAAAAATTGGAGAAATCAACAACTAATATCTCATTGGATTATTGTATAAATTAAGTATTATAATTAACATAGGGCATTTTAAATTATATGATGCACAATGCTCAACAAACATATTGGATTACATTGCAAAACTTAGAGATATAGATATAATTTTCTTTAAAAATTTTATTCCTCTAAGAGCACTCTAGGTGAGCATCTGTTAGACTAAGTGGCCAATTTCTCATACAGAGGAAAGGTTGGATAGACCTTTCATATAAAATACATACCAAGAAGGGCACCATCTTAATTTAACCTCCTCTTGTGACAAAGTAGCATGAACAAAAGCAACTTTTGAAGAAAACATTATTTGTTTGTTTGTTTGTTTGTTTTCAATGTCACAAATCTCAGGTCTGAATCTATCACTGAGGTAAGTGAGGGCAGGAACAGAAGCAAAGAAAGACCCTAGAGAAACAATGCTTACTGGCCTGCTCTTCACAGTTTGCTTATTCTGCTTGTTTATCCTACAGAATCAAAAGCCTACCCCTCAGAGTGAGTGAGCTGGGTCTTCCTGTATCAATCAATCAGGAAAGTGTCCTCAAGGCTTGCCTACAAGCCACCTGGTGAAAGTATTTCTTCATTTGAGGCTAACTCTAACTTGTTTCAAATTGAAAAAAAAAAAACTAGTCAGAACACTGATAGAGGTAGAAAATCTGGGCTTCTGCTATCATCAGAAAGTCACTGTCTAGATATGTATGGTGTTTCTGGTTTCCAAATATATAAAAACAGGAGTCATAATACAGCCATATTTAACACTCATAAATAGGAAGATCACAGGCATTTATGGACAAAGAAATGCACGTAAAATGATAAAGAAATATAAATATATAAATTATGATTTTAAATTAATTTGTATCCAAAAGGAGAAAAATAAAGCTCATACTGAAATGGAGTGAGTGTGTGTGTGTGTGTGTGTGTGTGTGTGTGTGTGTGTGTGTCTGCTACAGTATGTACATTTTCTTCAGAATAGGGTCTTGTTTTAGAAAGGTATCTTCACACCAAAAGGAAGAAGCTAATTAACTATCTGTAAAAGTGAAATGGGAACTTTCCCATTACAAGAATTCTAGAATTTAAACCCACACGAGTAAATATGTGTTAAGCTCTTAGCAATACTGTGTTGTCTTATTTTATGTTTTCTGATTACATTACTCAATTAAGATGAATGTACAAATGCACATTGTTCAGAAAAATGTTACATTCATTTAAGGCTTGTTGAGGTGAGCAGGATTTTTTCTTCCCGTGTGGCTATGCAATGTGGCTTATTCTGCTACTCAAAGCACAAGAAATTTTTCTTAAATATGTGAAGAGGAGGCATATTAAGGGATTATAAAATATAATACTGAGTGCACATTGCAGCTTTTTCCAAATTCTAATTATCAATTAACATAGAATTAAATGAAAAATAGATGTCAATATTAGAAGCTACCCAACATGCTTCCTTTACACATGTGAGAGTATAAGCTCTATAAATTATCCAGTTTGAACAAATATCATGATTCACAAAGGTATTCTCATGGATTGCTGTATCCAGCGGATCATAAACTTTCAATCACTGACTTGTCTAAAACCCATGCTAATTATGATCTCTCTTTCCAACATCAAAAAAGAGAGGTTAAGGTGTTTATCCATCAGGGTTCACCATAGGAAATAAAAACCAAGGGGTTTCAGCAGAAATATTTTTAGAACTTCTGGCTATATTCTTCCTGAGTTAATGAAGAAAATTTAATGGACATTTACATTTTAAAATATGAGTTGTAATATTAGGTATCAAAACATGTGTAATATGTCAAACACAGAAGCTTTAAGATTTTATATATTAAATGCTTGCACAAGAAATTTTTAAAGCCTCAAAATTAATAAACTAAATAATAATTCTAACAAATTATTTAATCTTGTCAAAAATCAAGAACAGAAACAAAATCAGTGGGTGAAAATAAAACAAAAAATTCATAATTATTTTTAAAATTCAAGAGAGTGATTCCTTAAGCGATTCATATATATATATATATATATATATATATATATATATATGATGTATATGTATATGATGTATATGTATATGATGTATATGTATATGTATATGTATATAGTCTGTCTGAGAGGACAAAAGCAATCATAGGAACAAAATGAGTGATTTGGAGACACAATAAACCTGTAGTAAACATGCTTCAGTGTCTTGTTCTTGGCTATGAGAAATGTTTTCAGTTTTCTGCCCAGTTTCGATAGTGTATTGTTGCCCCATGCAACTGAGTTGTTTTACTTTCATAAGTATTGAGAATGGATACTCAACCCTTATTGAACTCACAGTTTACAATATGTTTACCCATAGTCTCTTCCTTCTGTCAGTTAATCATATTACTGTAAGAAGGTTTTCCATTTGTTAAAATCTATCTGTTTCTTTGTTTTCTCTCAATGACCATACTGTTTATTTTTGCCATTGTTATTGTAACAAAATAACTGACAAAACAAGTAATTTAAGGTAATAATAGTTTATCCTAGCTTCCAGTTTAGGAGGACACATTCCACTGTAGTATAGATGGTGGTGTGAATAGGTCCTCAGCTGGGCTCATGAGTTCATAGTCAGAAAACAGTTCATGAATAGAAAGTATTCACCTATAAAGTATCACTATCTATTCCTACTGACAACAGAGCTGTACTTCATAAAGATTCTACAACTTTCCCAAATAGCTGGGGACTGTGTGTTAAAACACAAGCCTCTTAGAGGCATTTCACATCCAGCAAACGGCAAAATGCAGATAGACACAGAAAGAGACAGACAAGAGATAAGGTTTGCATAAAGGCTGGTAGAGAGGGGGATTCAGGAAAGGATTTGAGAAGGAGGGATGGGAAATAACTGATTGCTAACAGTAATGGAGTTCCTTGTGGGAGTGAGAAAATATTCTGAAACTGAGAGAGAGGATAGTTCATGTCTGTGAAAAAACTAAAAACCAACAAGTGAGTTGCACACTTTATATCAACAAATTCCATGATATTCTAATTCACTTCAGTATAACTTTTAAAAAACTACAACCATTGACGTTTTACAGGAATGCTTATGAATATTAGTAAAGCCAAAGAAAACAATACAAATGTTAGAAAATAGGCCTCAGACACTGTTACATCCTACTACCTGCAGCCTCAAGGGTTCTTTCCAGAGAGCTCACCTAGGGTGGAATCAGAATTAACTTCACCATAGAAGAGCTTCATGATGAACCAGTATAGAAGCACAGTTGGAGTGGTGTTTGTAAGGATGATACTTGAATATATTCTTCATGCAGATTTCAGATGAGGTGTTCCTTTCTCCTCCCATGCCGTCGTCATTTTTCCATCTTTCTCTTTATTCTCATTTGGAAAAATGGTAGATCAAGAAGATGAACAATGTGGTAAGATATTGATTTTGAAGGTCTTGGTTTGATTTTCATAACTGGCTTCCATGGGTTTATTACACTATTAAAATAACCTGAATGTGTAAATAAGCATGCAGTAGGCATTAGCCAAAGAAGAGAGAACAAATAGCAAAAGAAAAATGTACGTACTTGGTCCTGAACCCTCAGCAGAAACCCTCCTTTGACACAGTGTCAACAGTCAAGACTTGGAACAGTGATACTGAGTCATTTATCCTCAGCCAGACCTGAACAGTCAAAATTTATTTCAGTTTCCAAGGAAGTTTTGCCAAGCAGTTCTTCCATCTTGGATGCCAACCTTTTGGTAGTCACATGTAATTCAAAGCAGCCCAGTTTCTGACAATTTAAATAACTTATATCCAAAATGCAAAGCAAAGGCTGAAAATTTTAAGGCATCTTAAATCATTCTTAAGGTCACATAAGCATAATAAAATAATTTAAGGAATAATTATGGGACACCATGGGCTGAATGAAATCCAAGTAAAAAATCATGATGCTCATACCTTTTCTTGATTCTCCATCACTGACATAACAGTTTAGCAAGTTAAATCAAGGAGATTTTAAGTTAGACTTCAATCATATTGTCTCCCTAAGCACAGGGCATGGGTCCAGAACAGAGCCCAGCATGAAACAAAGAAGCAGATTACATTTTTTTCAAGATGTAATTCCTTTCACTTAGAGAAAATGTCCCTACTTTACCAAGCTCATCAGCATCTATGAATGTGTTACAAAGTGAGAAGGAGCCTGTCACTAAGTAAATAATCCCACTCAATTTACTTCAGATGATTCTACCTACCATGTTATCTTCTCCAAGGGAGGCAAATGGCAGCCCTGCAGGAGCCCCTGCAGCAGCAGCTGTAGAGCAGGGAGATTATTTCAGTGGAGAAGTAAGACTGCTAACGGGGTCAGTAAGCAATTTAGAGGCTCCTTTTATCACAGTTTCCTGTACAAGATAAGTTTAAACTGTCTTTCAAATTAGCAAATAGCACATAACATTTAGGTAAGGGCATTGTAAGAAAGGCAAAAGGGGGCTCCTTTCCAATACCAAGACATGTACTCTGAGCAGGAAATACAACTAGAACTTAAGCACACTCTCTCCGACAGTAAGAAGGGCAACTTCCTATGTTTCACTAGATAAACTTCGAATGACAATCTGACACATAAACCTGGTGCCAGTGGCTATAAACTGTGGCAATGGACAATAATGAATAGATACAACAATTTAAGTCAAAAAACAACCATCTGAATATATTGGTAAAGGCTTTTATTAATTTACAGGTGTTCCCATGGTATATTTTCAAAAACTGGGCAACTGAATGAACTTCTAATACCCAGAAAGATAACCTTTACTACTTATAGCCACATGGGTTATCTAGCTTTCGATTCTAAATAGACTAAAAGACAGCTTATTCTGGAGCCAGATACAAATGTCCATGGCCTGACAACCCAAAGTTGGGTTAACCTTATTCCAACACTATAGTAATTTAAGGAAGGTTTTATAGTAACAGAAAAAAGGCATAAATTAAGGCATTTTTCTAATATATAACTAAGAATATCACATGGGTTGGTCACAGCAAAAAGGAGAAAATTCTGCTCTAGTTCAAGGGTCTTATCTGATGCCGTTCTTTGCCTTAGAGTTGATGAAAGATATGGACATGCTTGTTGATTCTGGAAGGTCACATGGATGTTAAGTCATGCACCAAGATGAGCAATAGATGGCTCATTGGGACCTAAAATAGCTCAAGATAATTTGGCTTTGGACCTGTAACCTTCCAATTCTCCACAGTCTCTGAAGATTTTTTCAGTCAATCAACCTCAGAAAAATTCACACATGTGTGGCTTCCCTCCTATCCCCTGGGAACTTCAGTTCCTACTCATCCTTCTGCTACCTGTCTGTTCACATGTGCACATCCATCCTGTACCTCTTCACTGCATTCAACGTTGTATATCTGCATCTTTACACCCTTCTTATGGAGGTACATGTAATATTGAATTAGAATCTACCCAAAATGAGCTTTGCTTCATCTTAAGTTGTTTACAAGCTCAAGGAACTGTTTCCAAATAAAGTATCGTTGACCTTATGGGGTTAGAAGTCAAAAATACCTCTAAGGCAGACACAGTTCAGTTCACAATGCTTATCACTGGAAAAGTTTGTAGAAAGAAAAAAGAAACGTATTGTTATAAAAAAGTAAAATTCTCTCTTTGCCCTGGTATTGGAAAAGAGGCAACTAGATAAGAATTCTGGGGATTAGAAACATCAGGCTAACCGATAAGAGACCTATTGTAAAAGCTTGATGCTTTCACTATCTGCACTCAGGTATTGGGAGGTTATGCTTTTCCCATCACATGTAATGTGGCTACACTTCTGGACAATATACAGATTTGAGGATACCCAAACCCTTCCCTTTGGTTATCTATTAAGAATGTCTCCTTTTTTTTCTTTGAAACCTCCAATAGGATTTGAAAATGCTGAATTCTTTCTCTCTCTCTTTTGAAGTCAGCATATAGCAGAATGTTCCAACTTCCACTTTAGAGTTAATGGCCCTAACACAAGCTTTCTCAGGACGATACAAAGTGATCTTGTGCAAGAAACTTCCTGATGGGGAAGCCAGAAAAGGTCCTCTTGCAGAGATCCATTAGGCACCAAAGTTCCAATGGCCATATCTGCGTATAGCACCTGGGAATCAGCAGCCACAGGCAAGATACCTTGTCAAAACTCAGCACTGAGAGGTAAAGTCCAGTAGGTCACCCAGATCCATAAGACAACATAAGCATTTTTATTGCTGCAAAACTTCCAAGTTCAATTCTCCATCCATTCAGCAGATTGTGAGCTCTCTTCTGCTCACTGATACATTCCTTCTTTCTTCCTACCACACTTTGGTCAGTGAGGAAGAACACTTACCAAAAAACAAAACAACGTGAACTCAAATCCCCAGCAAAAGCTTAGAATGACCATGAATCCTATAACTCCAACTTTGAAAACAGGCAAGCAGATTCTAGGAGTTCACTAACTTGGCAACCTTCCCAATATGTTGGAGTAAGCTTCATGCTTAGTAGAAGACCCTGTCTCAAGAAATAAAAATAAGGTTGGAGAGATGGCTCACTGATTAAGAGCACTGACTGCTCTTCCAGAGATCCTGAGTTTAATTCCCATCAACCACATGGTGGCTCACAACCATCTGCAATGGGATCTGATGCCCTCTTCTGGTGTGTCTGAAGACAGCTACAGTGTACTCACATATATAAAATAAATAATTCTTTTAAAAGAAAGAAAGGAAGGAAGGAAAGAAGGAAGGAAGGAAGGAAGGAAAAAGGAAGGAAGGAAGGAAGGAAGGAAGGAAGGAAGGAAGGAAGGAAGGAAGGAAGGAAGAGAGCAATTAAGAAGGATGTATGATCTGGCACTCAGACCTCCTCATATGTGCTCCTGGGCACACACACAGATAACACACACACACACACACACACACACATACACACACACACACACACACACCACGTAGAATAACTTAGTTGCTGTTTTAAAACAAAGTGCCCTGCCTTATAAAATAAGTAAATAAATAAATATATCAATAGTTATAGCACTTCTACATAAATCCCCAAAATATTAAGCCACAAATAAGTGTAAGAACAACTGTTTCAAAGGGTGAGAAGAAAATAGTAAATTTTACTATTATAATTTCATTAAAAATAAATGGCATCACTTGTTCCTGGTGATATGACCTTGAATAAGTACTTGCATTTTTTAAGGTCTCTATGCTTCTGATCTCCATGTGTAAATGAGAACAACAATGACACCAATCTCATGGAATGCTTGGGAAAACCCTGGTTATATACAGTGAGCACTAAGTACAAGGTAGTTCTTGACATTGCTAAGGGAGTTTGAAGCTGGGAAGCGAATCCATCTACTTAGAAACCATGTGCTCCTTTGGATAGCTGGCAGTAAACGGGTGGATCCCGAAAAGAATTGCAAAACTGAAACTGGAGCACATGGGGTTTCAAGCTCTATTGTAAACATCAGATGATAAGAGGGATAACCCACACACACAGCAGGTTTAAAATGGAAAGAGAAACTGCAGTTTGTCTCTGGACAAACTCAGTAACAGCACACAATCACACACACACACACACACACACACACACATTTGTATACTCAGATATCAGCCTTCTAGTGCTAATTCCTTGAAATTTCTCAGATCTACTTGTCCCTAAGGCAGGTAAGATAACTAAATGAAACTGAAAGAGTAATGCCCTCATGGAGCTTATACTACAGACCATAATGTACAAGTGAATTAATAGGAATAAGAGGTCAGCCAATTCTATCATGTGCCATGATGCCCTAAGTTTGGGGAAATAAAAGCAAGACAAAGCAACCCCAGAGAATCATGGGAGAGGCCACAGTATGTTCTAATACACAAGGCAGAGTTACAGAAGACTATGGAGGTGGTGGCAGAGACATTTGTAGAGGAAAACCCATTGCAAAGTCCCTGAGGAAAGATAACTGAAGTACAGAAGGGAAATTGGATCAGCTAGAGGAAAGGGAGAAATTTCACTAAAGTCACAGGATACTTAGTAATTGCTTTGCACAGAGCTTCTCTACCTAACCAGGGCTAGCTCCACAAAGTTGCTGGTGCTAGTATCTCCTTTCTGTCTGTCGTTCTAAAGTTTAAAATTATGTCTCATCAACAAGATTTCTATGTCTCCAACAGCCCAAACATCCTGGTGCCCATGCCAGACAGTAATTCAACTTATTTTTAGGATCCTGCCTCTTCTAATATAACCTACTAACTAGATTAGGCCAGCCCATAATATAGCATACAAAGTACATTAAAAGAAAAAGAGATCCAGCACTCGCTAAAATAGAAGCTATCTACAAACATAGTTCCTAAACACACAGAGGTAGCAAAATAACTTGCTAAAGCTGAAAATTTCCACAACTGAAGAATCAACTTATACAAAGTCTTCCAGAAAGAAAGACACACACCTCTCCTTCTTCTTTGGATGAGTTTTCTGAATTACCCCAACAAAAATCTAAGTTTAGAACATACTGATTAGGACTGAAACCTTCATTCCATATGAAGAACCAAAAAATCCCAAAGGAACTAAATCATTTTCAAAATGAAATCTCTCTTCTCCCCCAAATGAGAAGGGATTTTTTTTCTTCCTTTTTCTTTCTTCTTTTAACTCTTCTCATTTCCCCTCCGATGTATAGGAGTTATGTGCTTTTGATCAATCTCCAAGAGGACTGGTGACACTTCCTAATCATGTCTCCTAGGAGAAGTGACTTTGGAAACCTAAAACCATTCTGGGAACTGCTCTATCCTTTCCTCATGAAAAGCTCACCTTGAAATGGTGGCAGCCACTCAACTCCAGGAGGATGATTATTTCTTCTTAATTGGGACCATCTAGAGAGGCTTGGATCCACACAGGCTCTCTTTGCCGAGTTTAAATAAAAAGGCGTCCCTTTGTCCTTGTTATTTTCGAGATGATACATGTAATCTAACGGCTCTTGCACACCATGGGGCTCTCATTGACATCAATGGGCATTATGCATGTGAAGGGGCAGCAGGAGTGGGCTCATTATCTCCAGCCCAAGCAGAGAGAAATGCAATAATAATCGTTCTCTGCTTTTCCCCAAGCTTTTAACTAGTGTTGGAAACGTAAGTAACCTTCATGTTTTGGGTTACAGTAAGCATCACCTTGTTCAATTGGCAGACGAGGTTCAATTCCTGCTGGATGAACCACAGGGATGGAGGAAAGGAACATTGAATGACTGGAAGTTTTTCTCATCTATAAAGCTGGGCTGGCTCCCTTGTCTCTCAGAAGAGCTGTGGCTCTCAGGTAACACTTCCTACTACAGCCAAACTCTTAAGGAACTGAAGACTTAGGTAGCCAGAGAAGTTCAAGCTCGTACGTCAGAAGTGGCAATCAAGACGTATGACTTTTTCTAAAGTATGCTTGTAGGTCAAGTCATCATGTTTATCAGAGGTTTTTGCTCTTCTTTCTCTGCTGTACAGTGGATGCAGCTTTATATCTAGCTCTCAGGAGTCCAACAGCCACATCACTGCGTCAGGATCAGAACTCCAATGTAGACCTCTGAAAGAATTGAAAGGGCTTTAAATCTGAAAGACAAACTGGCCATCAACTTAAGTTTTCACATTTCTCATATCTCTTATGATACCACAAGAGAGTTATTAGAAAGAAGTATTAACTGTAGGCCTACCATCCTACATGAGATATCTAGAACTTCCATATCTGAAACTGAATAGTCGCTATATAGAAACCATTCTCCATTTCTCTCTTTTGCCAGTAACTATCATGCACCGTAGATACAAGTATTTAGATGCTTAGATGGCAAATGTAGATATTTGCCACTCAAAGTTTTTTTACTTATTAATCATTTTATTTGTTTACACTTTTTCCAGGTCTCCCCTCCATGAATCCTCCACCCTATGCCCATCTACTTTGCCTCTAAAAGGATGCTCACCATACCACCCACCCACCCCAGCCTCCATCCTCTAGTATCACCCTACTCTGGGACATTAAGCCTCCACAGGAACAAGCCCTTTCTTCCCACTGATGCGAGATTAGATAGTCCTCTGCTACATATGTAGTGGGAGCCATGGACCAGCCCATGTATACTCTTTGGTTGGTGGTTTAGTTCCTGGGGGCTCTGAGGCATCGAGTTAATTGATATTGCTGGTTTTCCTATGGGGATGCAATCCTCTTCAGCTCCTTCAACCCTTCCCCTAACTCTTCCATTGGAGACCCTGGCCCAGTCCAATGGTTACTTGTGAGTATCTGAATCTTTCTTAGTTCTAGATAACTACTGTAGGATGGTATGCTTGTAGAGCCTCTCAGAGGAGAGTCATAGGAGGCTTCTGTCTGTAAGCACACCTTGGCATCCGTGATAATGTCAGAGTTCGGTGTCTGCAGATGGAATGGATTGCAGGGTGGGGTGGTCTCTGGATGGCCTTTTCTTCAGCCTCTGCTCTATTTTTGTCTCTACATTTACTTTAGACAGGTAGAATTCTGGGTTAAAATATTTGTAGATTGGTGAGTGCCCCCATCCCTTCTCTGGGGGCCATGTCTATCTACTGGATGTGGTCTCTTCCAATTCTATCTCCATGTTGTCAGGTATTTCAACTAATCTTATCCCCACTGGGTCCCAGGAGCCTCTTGCATCCCTGACATCTGGGATATTTTGGTGGTTCCACCAGGTTCCCCACTCCTCATTGCTATTTATTTCTATTTGTTCTCCTGGACCTCTGGACTTATCTTCTGTCTCTTCCTATACCTGGTCCTGTTCCCCCCTTTTTTCCTCTCCTCGCTTCTCCCACTGAGATCAGTCCCTCCTTCTGCCTCTCATGATTATTTTGTTTCCCCTTCTAAAAGGATCTGAAGCAGCCACACTTTGGCCTTCCTTCTTGTTAAGTTTCATATGGTCTTTGAGTTGTATCATGGATATTTAGAGCTTTTGGGCTAATATCCACTTATCAGTGAGTACATACCATACATGTCTTTTGGGTCTAGGTTAGCTCACTCAGGATGATATTTTCTAGTTCCATCCATTTGCCTACAACATTCATGAAGTCATTGTTTATAATAGCTGTGTAGTATTCCATTGTGTAAATGTACCATGTATTTTGTATCCATTCTTCCCTTGAGGGATAACTGGGTTGTTTCCAGCTTCTAGTTATTGTAAATAAGTCTGCTATGAACATAGTGGAATATGCGTCCTTATTATCTGTTGGAGCATCTTTTGAGTATAAATGCCCAGGGGTGGCATAGCTGAGTCTCCAATTTTCTGAGGTACTCCAAGACTGATTTCCAAGTGGTTGAACCAGCTTGCAATCTCAACAGCAATGGAGGAGTGATCTTCTTTCTCCATATTCTCAACAGCATCTGCTGTCACTTCAGTTTTTGATCTTAGTCATTCTAACTGGTATGAGTGGAATCTCAGGATCTATTTGATTTACATTTCTCTGATGACTAAGGAAGTTCATTTCTTTAGGTGCTTCTTGGCCATTCAAGATTCCTCAGTTGTTTAGCTCTCTACCCCATTCTTAATAGGGTAATTTGATTCTCTGGAATCTACCTTCTTGAGTTCTTTATATATTTTGGATGTTAGTCCTCTATCTACAGATTGGTGTTGCCTTTTTGTCCTATTAACATTGTCCTTTGCCTTACAGAAGCTTTTCAGTTGGATGAGGTCCCATTTGTCTATTATTGATCTTAGAACATGCACCATTGGTGTTCTGATCAGGAAATTTTCCCTGTGCCAATGTGCTCAAGGCTCTTTCACACTTTCTCTTATATTAAATTCAGCATATCTGGTTTTCTGTGGAGGTCCTTGATACAATTGGACTTGAGCTTTCTACAAGGAGGTAAAAATGGATCAATTTTCATTCTTCAAAATGCAGATTGTCAGTTAGACCAACACCATTTGTTGAAAATGCTTTCTTTTCTCCACCATATGATTTGACTTCTTTGGCAAAGATCAAGTGATTATAGGTGTGTGAGTTTATTTTGGGGTCTTCAGTTCTATTCTATTGACCTACCTGTCTGTCTCTGTACCAATACCATGCTGTTTTTTATCACTATTGTTCTGTAGTACAGCTTGAGGTCAGCGATGGTGATTTCCCCCAAAAGATCTTTTATTGTTGAGAATTGTTTTTGCTATCCTAAGTTTTTTTGATAATCCACATGAATATGAGAAATGTTTTTCTATCTCTGTGAAGAATTGAGTTGGAATTTTGATGGCGATTGCATTGAATCTGTATATTGCTTTTGGTAAGATAGCCAATTTTTACTATATTAACTCTACACATCCATGAGCATGGGAGATTTTTCCATCTCCTGAGGTTTTCTTCAATTTCTTTCTTTAGAGACTTGAAGTTCTTGTCATACAGATCTTTCACTTGCTTGGTTAGAATCACACCAAGGTGTTTTATATTATTTGTGACTATTGTGAAAGGTGTCATCATTTCCCTAATTTCTTTCTCAGTCTGTTTATCTTTTGTGTAGAGAAAGACTACTTATTTGTTTGAGTTAAATTTATATCCAATCTTTTTGCTGAAGTTGTGTGTCAGGTTTAAATGTTTTCTGGTAGAATTTTTGGAATCATTTCTGTATACTATCAAATCATCTGTAAATAGTGATATCTTTACTTCTTCCTTTCCTATTTGTATCCCTTTGACCTCATTTTGTTAACTATTGCTCTAGCTAGAACTTCGAGTACTATATTGAATAAATAGGAAGAGAGTGGGCATCCTTGTCCCTGATTTTAGTAGTATTGCTTCCAGTTTCTTCCCATTTAATTGGACATTATCTGTTGGATTGCTTTTAATATTTTATTGTATATTACTTTTATTATGTTTAGGTTGTGTCCTCAATTTCTGATCGTTCCAAGACTTTTAACATGAAGAGTGTTGTATTTTGTCAAAGGCAGTTTCAGCATCTAATGAGATAATCATGTGATTTTTTTCTTTGTGTTTGTTTCTATAGTGGATTACATTGGATTTCCATATACTGAACCACCTCTACATCCTTGGGATGAAGCCTACTTGATCATGGTGAATGATCATTTTGATGTGTTCTTGGATTCAGTTTCCAAGAATCCTATGGAGTATTTTTGCATCAATATTCATAAGCAAAACTGGCCTAAAGTTCTATTTCTTTGTTGGGTCTTTTATTGGGTTTAGGTATCAGTGTAACTCACTGTGGCTTTATACAATGAATTAGGTAATATTCCTTCTATTTCTATTTTGTGGAATAGTTTGAGACGTATTGGTATTAGGTCTTCTTTGAAGGTCTGATAGAATTCTGCACTAAAACTATCTGAACCTGGTCTATTTGTGGTTGGGAAACTTTTAATTAATGCTTCTATTTTCTTAAAGGTTATGGAACTGTTTAGATCATTTGTGTGGTTTAACTTCGGTACCTGGTATCTGTATAAAAAAATCATCCATTTCATCTAGATTTTCCAGTTTTGTTGACTATAGGCTATTGTAGTAGGATCTCATGATTTTTTAAATTTTCTTAGTTTCTGTTGTTATGGCTCCCTTTTCATTTCTTATTTTGTTAATTTGGATACTGTCTTTGTGTCTTTACTTTGGCTAAGGATTTACCTATCTTGTTAATTTTCTCAAAGAACCAGCTCTTAGCTTTGTTGATTATTTTTATAGTTCTCTTTGTTTCTAATGGGTTGATTTCAGCTCTGAGTTTGATTATCTCCTGCTGTCTACTCTTCTTAGGTGTGTTTTCTTCTTTCTGTTCTAGAGCTTTCAGATATACTGTTAAGTTGCTAGTATAGGATCTTTCCAATTTCTTTATGAAGGTACTCAATGCTATGCATTTTCCTCTTAGCATTGCTTTTCAACTTACTGTGCCCCATAAGTTTGAGTACTCTATTCCTTCATTTTCATTAAATTCTAGAAAGACTGCTTTTATTGTCTATTAGAAAGTCTATTATAAAGACTGCAATTATTTATTTCTTCCCTGAACAAGTTATCATTGAATAGAGAGTTACTCAGTTTCCATGAATATGTGAGCTTTCTGTTGTTTTTGTTGTTATTAAGGACTAGCCTTAGTCTGTAGATATCTGATAGAATACATGGGATTATTTCAATCTTCTTCTAATCATTGAGGTTTGTTTTATGCTCAATGATATGGTCAACTTTAGAGAAGATACCATGAGGTGAGGAGAAGAAGGTATTTTCTTATGTTTTAGGGTGAAATGTTCTGTAGATATCTGTTAAATCCATTTGGTTCAAAACTTCTGTTAGTTTCACTGTGTTCTGTTAATTTCTGTTTCCATGATCTGTCCATTGGTGACAGTGGGTTGTTAAAGTCTCCCACAATTATTATGTGAGGGTCAATGTGGGTTTTCAGCTTTAGTAATATTTCTTTTAGAAATGTGAGTGCCCTTGCATTTGTGGCATAGATGTTCAGAATTGAGAGTTCATCTTGGTGGAGTTTCCTTTTGATAAGTGTTGTGTCTTTTGCCATCTGTTTTGGAAACTTTTGGTTGAAAATCCATTTTATTGGACTTTAGAATGGCTACTCCAGATTGGAGTCATTTGATTGGAAAATTTTTTCCAGCCTTTTAGTGTGAAGTAGCATC
This sequence comes from Grammomys surdaster, assembly GCF_004785775.1. Classification (NCBI taxonomy): domain Eukaryota; kingdom Metazoa; phylum Chordata; class Mammalia; order Rodentia; family Muridae; genus Grammomys; species Grammomys surdaster. Next base: position 9,646,235 of record NW_021604608.1, on the reverse strand, counting down.
TGTCTTTGTCATTGATGTTTGTTTCCTGTAAGCAGAAAATTGCTAGGTCCTGTTTACATATCCAGTATGCTAACCTATGTATTTTTTAGGGGAATTGAGTCCACTGATGTTGAGAGATATTAAAGACCAATGATTGGATTGTCCCTGTTATTTTTGTTGTTAGTGGTGGTATTATGTTTGTGTGCTTCTTTTCCTTTGGGTTTGTTGTGAGATGATTAATTTCTTGGTTTCTTGGGTATAGTTTCACTCTTTGTGTTAGAGTTTCCTTCTATTATCTTCTGTAAGGCTTGATTAGTGGAAAGATATTGTTTAAATTTGTTTTTGTCATGAAATATCTTGGTTTCTCCATCTATGGTGACTGAGAGTTTTGCTGGGTATAGGAGCGTGAGCTGGCATTTGTGTTCTTTTAAGGTCTGTATGATATCTTCCCAAGATCTTGCAGCTTTTAGAGTCTCTGTTGAAAAGTTTGGTGTAATTATGTTAGGTCTCCCTTTACATGTTACTCAGCCTTTTATCCTTACCAATTTTAATATTCTTTCTATGTTCTGTGCATTTAGTGTTTTATTATATGAGGGGAGGAGTTTCTTTTTATGACCATATCTTGGGTTGGAGAAGTTTTCTTTTATGATATTGTCTAAGATGTTTCCTGACCTTTTGCATTGGGAATCTTCTTTCTCTCCAACTTCTATTATTCTTAGGTTTCATCTTTTCATTTTGTCCTAAATTTTCTGGATGTTTGAGTTAGGAGCTTTTTGTACTTTGTATTTTTTTTTTGACTGTTGTGTCAATATCTTCTATGGTATCTTCTATGCCTGAAATTCTCCCTTTTATCTCTTGTATTCTGTTGGTGATGCTTGCATCTCTAACTCCTGATCTCTTTCCTAGGTTTTTTATCTCCAGGGTTGCCTCCCTTTGTGATTTCTTTATTGTTTCTATTTCGATTTTTTAGTTCCTGGATGGTTTTGTTCAATTCCTCCACCTGTTTGATTGTCTTTTCCTGTATTTCTTCAAGGGATTTATGTGTTTCTTCTTTAAGTGCTCCTACCTGTTTACTTGTGTTCTCCTGCATTTCTTTAAGGGAATTATTTATATCCTTTTTAAGGTTCTCTGTCGTTTTTCATGAGATGTGATTTTTAGACCAGAGTCTTGCTTTTCAAATGTGTTAAGTTATCTAGGACTTGCTGTGGTAGGAGAGCTGGTTTCTGATGATGCCAAGTGGCAATGATTTCTGTTGCATATATTCTTGTTCTTGCATCTCACCATCTGGTTCTCTCATTTCTTAGCTAGTCTTGCTGACTCTGACTGAATCCTGGCCCTCCTATGAGCCTATGAGCCTGGTTGTGGTGGAGCTCCTGGGAATCAAGCTGTCACTGGGGAGAGGATCTGAATCCTGGGCTCTGCCCCAGGCTGAGTTGTGGGTTGGAAGGAAGATGTGGTTTTGGCAGGTCAGAGCAGATGGTGTCTGCCTCCACTGGACCCCATGGGGTTCCTAGTTATCCCAGTTATTGGAGTAGGGGTTTCTCATCTGTGAGCCTGGTTGTGTTGGAGCACCTGGAGTCAAGCTGTCTCTGGTTATGGGAGGGTTCTGGAGCACAGGCTTTGCTCCAGGCCAATTTGTAGACCAGAAGGAAGATCACCACTCAATGATATTATAATGTCATGTTATCCATTACATCATATATTAGAAGAATTTGATCTATTTAAAGGCAAAATGATATTCTACTGTTTTTATATGTAACATATTCTTTTGCAATAGTCATACATTCTAAGACCGTGTCCCTTGTGGGTCACATTAATATGAACATAAGTAAGATCTTGATTTAATTTTCTTTGAATATGTACAAATCCTATAACACATGGTGTTGCCTTTTTAAAAGTTTTTCAAAGCCTGTCCATTTTGTTTTCCACGGCAGTGGTACCAATTTGTCCTGTTACCAAAAGTGAAAAAGGTTCCAACTTATTCACATTCCCTGGGGTTTTCTACACATAGGTACTTTAAGTATTCTGTCAAGTGTATGAGGAGGCCTTACTGCATTTTGATCTGCATCTCCCTGGCATGTAGGTTGCTGAAGAGCTTTGCATATATGTTCTTGGCATCTGTATTTCCCTACAGATAGAAATAGAAATGCCTATTCAAGACCTTTGCCAACTTTGTAACTGGTTCATATAAGAACCTTATTTTAGGAACACTACTTATTACGGACAGCTATAAAGTGATGGTCCAGTTGCTACACCATCCATGTAAGCAATGCTTTTTACAAATGATCATGGATCCAGCTGATCACTTCACCAAATATAATAAACTCCAAAGTCATTATTAGGGAAATGGAGGCCACCAAACTCTTCACTTTCCTATGATGTTTCCATGTCTTGCAGCCACTAAGAAAGACTTTTTTTTTTTTTTTTTTGCTTAGTTTGGTTTAGTTTGGTTTAAGCTTCTGGCTAGCTTTTGACCACATTTTTTTGAGATTCAGTGAAAGATCTTTGACTTCCTAGGGTCATAATGTAGGCTTGATTCCCCATCTTTTCTGTTATTCCTTTGTTGATTAGAAGACCAAGGCCTTTAATCTACATATCAAGCCCATGTACTCAGAGCTAGTATTTCTAACTTGCTGCTGGCAATATATATTTTCACTCCCTAGAGCAAGTTTGAACCTCTGGGCATAGGCAAAGAGCTCAAAGTCCTGGAGGCAATAAGGTAAGAGACTAGAACCCAAGAGGAACATGCATATTCTTTCTATATTTTGGATTGTGCTTCAAATCCATTATTGTTACTAAACTACCTCTCTTTGCATAAAATAATCATACTGGCCCAAGCTGGCTTATTCTTCATTAGTAAGGATCCAGGATAGAAATTTATCCCTCTTTAATCCATTGTCAATAACTTCTCACTCAGTGCCAGTCACTGTGGGACTGTGGAATCCTGGGTGTTCGGCCACACCCCCAGAACCCAGAGACCTAACATACAGCCCTTGCTAGGTCACGTAAGACAGGAGACTAACAGATCTCTGCCTCAAGATTTAGTATTACCTGAAGCCCCACCAGCTTCCTATATAAACAAACCCCTTTTGACATTTTTTGGGAGAGCTTGTCACTATCCGAACCCACTGCCATGCCAATAAATCTGTATGCTGCCTTCAGCTCCATGTGTCTCTTTGAACTCCGGACTCCTTATGTAAGTCAAGACTCACGCGCGCCCCTGTCTGAGCGGCTGGACAGGGGAGGGAGAGAAGCCTTTTCCGCCTGCTCCTGTGCTCTCTGCACTCTAGCAGGCCGCTGGACACTTTCTCCTGACAACAGCGGCCCGTGCACCGCCTCTGCAGGGCCGCTGGCCTGTGCTATGTCCCACGTGCCCAGCATCTCTGCTCCCAGGACCCTGCTTGTAGCCAGCGTTGTGAGCTGTTTACCGCAAGGGAGAGACTACTGAGCCATCTCGGGATGGTCCTCAGTTCCTCGGAGGTCTGGGCTGTTGAGTCCTGCCAGGAAGTGCCACCCCTGCCCGCGCCTGCTCGCCCTGTGTAACTGCCCGTGATACCCCCGGGGGCGAGCATTGCCCAACAACTCACACTGTAAGAATAAACAAATTCTTACTTATAGCAGGAACAATGAGGATTCAAGAACAAATCATGTAATTGAAGCTATTATTTTCAAATACGCAAATAGTCTCTTAATAAAATATAATCTCTGGAGTTACAAACATAACGGGCAAATGCTTAGAATTGAGACATTCAGTCTTCAGTATTCTCTTGCTTTCTTATTGTGTTCTTTATTCTTGGAATCAAGAATATTAATATGTAATATGTGTAATGAAGTGTGCTGTTATTCTAACCTAAATATTTCAGGAACTGGCTTCTCCTGAAGTGCTGTCCTGAAGAGCATAGACTCATTTAACATCTACAGAACTGATCTTGAATGCCCGTAGATGGAAGGAGGTTGTGTCCATGTCTCTACCCTAGGGCTTGTCTTGTAGGGATCCTCTGTGTTGTAACCAAATTGCTGCATGGTGGAAAATCATGTCTTTTCTTACCTCTTACTAACTTTCTTAGCATTATTCTCTCCCCAGATTTTAGTAGCCTTGAATTTACATGTTCCATTATTCTGATTTTCTGTTCTCTTAGGATGTGATAATGATGCTGAAAACACTTAGTTTCACAATTCTCCTCTCCACCAATCTTGCCTGTCATGGAGGTATAGTAGAAATTCAATCCAATGGTCTTTCACTTTGCACCTTCTAGTTACAAAGCTCAGGGTTAGTTGGAAGAAAACATAGTTGAAATATAGCCTTATCTATAATTAACAATATTGATGGGCCAGTTCTCACATATAGATTGGACACTAAATGAGTATACTTAATAAGTATTTAAAAGTACTAAATTATAAACAAATATTCTTTAATTGATCTTATTAAAAGTGCATAACTCCTTGGGGGACAGCTCCATTTTATTCACTCACTTCATTTGTTACTTTATCCAAGAGTATATAGTAAACTGTGTTTGCAACCACTGGATCAGGCAATAAGCATACAAAAGGAAATAACTTCAAATCGTTAAGACCAATACCTTTGTAAATAAATAGAGTAAAATAGAAGAAAGGAAAGAGAGGGAAGGAAGGAAGGAAGGAAGGAAGGGAGAGAGAGAGAGAGAGAGAGAGAGAGAGAGAGAGAGAGAGAGAGAGACCAAAAACAAGATAATAAAGTAGAAATGATTTTACAATAGAAGTCTGTTCAGTAGGAGATACTTAACATAAAGACAGGGTACTAAAAACTAAGCAGAGATACATACTAAACTGAAAAACACACACTGAACAGCTGAGAGAGAAATATGGGTAAGATGGAAAAAGGAAATGAAAAATAAAGGCAATAAATGCAACACAACCTAATTCTGAGTGTGAGAGAAGAAATAAAAGAGAGGGAGAAAATCTTTAAGCATTCATGAGGATTTTCGACTTTATCTGCAGTCAGTGGGAAACGCTTAAATTTTCCAGTTTATGAAGAACTTGATTGGATATGCAGAGAATTGGGGAGATGTGGCAAGGACAATGCCTCCATGAAGTGGATTACTAGAAGAGACAGCCTTTAATAAACAAGAGAGAGATTCTCGATAAGAAAACAGAAAGGATGTGTGGCCCGCAGAATCTGACAGAAAACTGAACCTCTACAGAAGCCAGAATAATGAAATTCAAAACATATCCATTGTCTTAATTACTGAATCTGAATCTATGCCATTTGGGGGAAAACATGGTTAATATGAATATCATTATAGGCCTTAAACTCAGGGGTATATAATGCAATATTCACATAGTTCTAATATAACCACATTAGCCTTTAAAGGGTGAGGACTTTCCCGCATTCTTAAGTATGATCAGAGAGAAAAGAAGTGGAAAGATGAAGCCTGAGAGGGATTCAACTCTCTATTTGTAGCTTTGAAGACTAAAGGAGTTTCTAAATCATTCAGTGCCAGTGACCTGTGATAGTGGTGAGTGGCCTTTACCTTATAGGCAGAAACAATGTGGCAAGCACTATGCTATAGCCTCAAAAAACTAAATTCAGTAGAAAGAAATATGATTAAAGGCATTGATCTCAAAATTCTTCAGAGAGGAATACAAGCATTTGGCTCATAGATATTATCTTAGTGAGTCCCCAATCACCTTCTAAAGACTGAAAGCCCACTGTTTAAGCCATTCCTTGGAAATTTATTAAGACATCAATAAAAAAACTAATCCAGACCTAAAGGTGAAAGAAGATACAATATGATTGATTCCCAGCCAAGAAACAGAGACCAAAACAAAAGAATCATCTAGGAAGATTGAATATTAGGTCAAAGGGTAAATGAACCCCAAAACTAGAGATACAGGAAAGAAAATAATCTTAAACCAGAAGTTTTTGTCAAAACCAATGTTCAGATCTCTGGTGCAATCCTTAAAGGATACAGAAGAAGAGAAAACAGAGTAGGCCATCAACACCTGGAACCTAGCTACACTAAGTGGACAGGGATCATAGGAGCAGCTAACTCATATTTTCAGAGATGATTTGTTTCCAGTAAGTCCCCGAGGAGATAGCTACTGAGCAAGTACACTTATGGAAAGCACTCTGCTCTCCCTTTGGACAGTAAACCCATGCTTTGTGGATATAAACATCCCTTGCATGTCTAACTTTGTTAAAGTTCTAAGTACCTACAGTACTATTTGCAAAAGTAGAAAGGGCATTGTTGTCTTTAGTCTAGAAAGGACAGCAGTGACAAATGTGACTACCCCTGAGTTCAAAACTGCTAGTTATTCATTCCATTTCACAGTGCATGCGTACTTTGGAGAACTTTTTGCCTTAGAATTCACACAGTTGTTTTAAACCTTCATGCTCAACATGCCTATAAAAACATACATTATTCATCTTTGTTGACCCAACACATAAGTACATAATATGTTGGGAGTATTTTTATGAGTGCATCAATGAATAAAGGAATTTTGTAATAAAATTACAAATTCACCACAGTATCCAAAATACGATTTCTTGCATGACTTTCAAAGACTCCCATCATTATAGACATAATTCATAAAGTGGGAACTTAGTCCTTTTAAAACTTATAACAACAAGAACAAAAACTTTAGAATAGAGATAGTATTCAAAGTGCTACCTGCTCTCATATATATAACACAGCTTTGTTCCAGAAAATAATTGTTTCCAAAAGTTTCTTATGCAGGCAACGGTGGTTTGGTTCCAATTATGATGTATGTCCTTGACTACATTCAAGTTCACAGAACAGCCTTCTGAAATAACAGAGCATTGTCTTGCCCCAAGCATCCCTGAGAATACTTGGATCTTATTTGAAAATCACTTTGAGAGATTTGCAGAAAGCTTTTTGTAATAGTTCTCTAAGTAGGTCTCTAATTGTCTTCTTTATCCAAATTATACCAAGTCTCCTTCTTTCTACACAATATGTCCTAGATAAAGTCCTCAAGGTTCCCCAATAAACACCCTGACAAGAGCCTATGTTTATCAGTCTTGCCTTGTGGAGTTTCTAGGCTGTGAGGGAAATCAGAAGCCAGTTTGGCCAAACATCTGGGTAGAAATATGGGAAAACAGACTAGACACTGAGAACATGAGATGAGAAATTGGGGAAATGGACTTGTTAGTGGTGGAGTCAGAGACCAGCACTTATCTTCTGATGAATTATCATTCCCTAATAGCATGCAAGTTGCCAAAATTTCCTGTAGGAGCCAGGCACATTACACAAGGCTTATTTTCCTGGCTACCTTTACTGGATGCTCCCAAGTAATCTCACAAAATGAGGCTATATGGTAGCTAAACTGGATCGACTGTGAACCAAGGCAACCTTTCTTTTCTTCATTTATTTTTGTCAGATGTAGTTTGTCACAGCATTGTGAAACTAGTGCAGAAATTGGTGCCAAGGAGTGGGGCATATTGCCATGATAAACTTGACCACATGATGTTTAAGCATATTTGTGAGAGGACTGGAGACTTGAAATTCAGAATTCCAGAAAGCCACTGAGACAGCCAATGTGTGGTAGAATAAGAATCACTGCAAAGAGAGCCTAAGAGGCCATTATGTAGAGCTCTAAAGATGAAGCCTAGATTACAACAGAGGCCCAGAATGCCTGGGATTTGAAACCAATTCTTTGCCTTCCCACACATCCTCAGAAGCATGCCAAAGCATCTTGTCCAGCATTTCTTTTCTTTATTCATTAATTTGCTATTTTATTTATTTACCATTTATTCACTTAATGTGCCGTTTGTGTTTGCCAATTTGGTTCTAAGCACTAAGAGTTATAACAGATCACATTTTCATAGCCCTTACATTTTGTATTTTATGATTTTAGGCTTGCATTTGTTTTGGTTTGTGTGAAATGCTTGAGTTTAGTTCAGGACCGCACAAATACATGGGAACTACTGTCTCATTGGATTATACCCAGGTCCTTTGTGATATGTTTTCATGATTAATATTTATTTTCCAAAAAATGTTAGAGGTCTTGTTCTGTACAGAAACTAGAAACTAGAAAAAAACTAGAAAAGGATAAACATAAACTTTATTAAGAATGATGAGACATTTTAATGAACAAAACATTATTTATATGTATGCATGAAGGGACTTTTTAAACAGGTGAACATGAAGAGTGGGAGGAACGTGCATCATCTGTGTGATTTTTTTTTTACCTTTTGTTTTCTTTTGGGGGGAATGTTACAAGGGCAGAAAGATAGGGATATGCATGGGATTGGGGTGCATGATCTGAAATTCAGAAGCAACCAATTTAATTTTTTTTTTCTTAGAAGCCAAGTATAATGATGCAAACCTACAGTCACCACCTAAAAGGCTGAGGCAGGATGGTCTTGAGTTCCTAACCAGCAGGGGAAACTTGACAAGACCATCTGAAGAAACAATTGGTGACTGGTACAATTCTGGCTGTAAGAAAAGGGGTTCAGATTAATAAACATCACTGTCTTCTGTGTGTCAAGAAAAAAGGCTTGGTTTATTCCAACTAATGGTTGACTATTTAAATATAAGAAAGGAAAAAGTGATGGGGGAGATGGAGAGAGGTTAAGACAGAGAGGGAGCTGAAGAAAAAGAAGAAGGAAGAAGAGTTTAAGAAAGAGAGAGAAACTAGAAATTGACAAATAATTGTTTCAGACATTCCTAGCCAGAGACCAGCTACATGATTTTCCCTTTGCTGTGTTTAATTAATCTATTAGTTCTTCTCAAAATATAAAATGTAAAATATAAAAAGCTCCCCATGGTATCTACAAAAATGGTCCCTTGGCTCCCCCTTCTAGTGTCCTGCTATCATAAAGTATCCTTAGGCCACCTAGAAATTTGCCACATTATCCACACCTGGCTTGGCTCTCCTGGGGATGCTCCCTCTCACTGAATGAGCCCAGAGATGCCCTGAAACTTGGCCATTGCTACCTAACATGTACTCCTCTCTTGGTCATCTCTGTTCTTGGAATCCAGTCACTCTGACCAAGATTCTCAGAGCAGAACTTGAGGACCCTTCTCTCTCACCATCCATGTCTCTCCTTAACTCATGCAGTCTGGTTTATATCTAGGCTGGGATCATCTCCTGTGTCTACTCTTGATTGTCTCCTCTGTTGTATTCAGAGCTCTGAGGATCAAATGCCAATCAAAGAAACCTCTACACAAAGACAACACTGATAGTGACTAATATCCCCTCCGATTACTATAACTCCTTTTGCTATGTTCTCCTAACTACTTCAAAATTCAGAGTGAACAATAGCCCTTTCACCCCTCATTTATCTTAAGATGATAAATGGGGAAAAATTTTGTTCACAGCTTTGTTTGTACCATGAGACAATTCATGCTACCCAAGATGAGGGTGAGAGGGTTCTAAATGACAGAATAGCTGTATCCAATGATGTTTATTCTACTGTAGCTCTTGCACATATCTCTTCAGTTATTTAAAGAAACAAAATGTCAGCACCCACCCTCCAAAAAAGGAAGCATATTCAGTCTCAAGGAAAAGGCAAGGAAAAGGGGTTAGGGTTTTAACAAGCTATTTCATGTTTTTGCTTTCCCATGTCACATTTTTATGAACTGTCTTCTGTGGGGAAAAATGGATAAATCTTGTAAGAAACACTCCAGTGACATAGGAACACGTCTATGAGCTGATCCATGTCACTTTCAAGTACTCCATTATATATGTTGGAGCCATATAAATTAAGGAGATGAATACAGTAAAATGAGGACAAGGTGTCACTATAATTCAACATAGCAAGGAGAAGAGATACCAGTGGGTCTGAGCCAGCTCAATTCATGGTCTTAGAACAAGAGGAAGGAACCTCAGAGATTCCTGTATTTTCTTCTTCTTTTCATTGTGCTTTCATCCCCTCTTCTTCCAACTCTATCATATGCGGACACATTAACAAGCCAAGAAAACAATCTCACAATGAGTCCTGCCGCTTTAATACCTTATTGTTTGAATTCCAAGGTCCAGAATAAGAGAAATACATTTCCATTGCTTAACCCACCCTGTCTGTGATGGTTTATTATGGCAGCCCAAGTTGACTAATTAACAGAACTGAAAAAAAGTTATCATATCTTTTTCCAAATGAAATAAGCATCAACAAAGGGCAGAGGCCAAATCTCTGCAGACATAGAAATACACAAAGATGTCTCTTTAAAAAAAAAGATAATAAAAATAAAAACAAAACATTAATTATTTGTCTTCAGTTAATTTCCCATTAGATAACTTTTATTGCTCTTATATATTGATTAAAATATATAACTCAGGATTTTCTTAGATTAATTCAAAATGTCTACAAGTTTTATCAGTGCCCAAATAGTATCTCAAAGGAAAAATATTACCAAAAGGAATTAAGCTTTTGCTATCAACTCCAATTTTAATTTAAGAAAAGTTATATGGGTAAGGCAGAAGAAAAGGGTAACACGTAAGTGATGAGAAAAACTTTCATGCAGATATACACAATGGAAAAATGGCTTTGAAATGACATTAATTGCTTGTTTATTTTCCTTTCAATTAAAAATAAGTTTGACTGTACTTCCAGGAAAGGGAAGATGTGGAGAAGTGTCTTATCCTCCCATGGACACATCTTCTCATTAATAGTAAAAATAGTAGCTTTTCTCAGCAACAGACCAAGGACTGGGTGGGGTTCAGTAGTCTCTTAGGAAATTTTTTTAAAAAAGAGTGAGAAGCTCTATCATAGAAGTCAAATAAAACCTTACAAACCATGAGAGGCATACAAAGTGAGGCCTGGGGCTCAGACTGACTTCCAAAGACAATTAAGGACATTTACATTTTTTTCTAGGATCCATTTGTATCAAACATGGCTCTACAGAGTCCCTGAGTTTCCTAGAAGAATACCTAGAAGAGGATGGGGACAGTACAGGTACCTAATGAATCCTTTCTGACATTTTGAAATGTAATGCTAGGCAGAGAGGGCAGCCTCTGGACTCTCCAGAAATGTCCATGACTTAGCACCCAGATTCTTGGCATAGGTTATTGTCTTAGTTAGGGTTTTACTGATGTGAACAGACACTATGACCAAGGCAAGTTTTATAAAAGACAACATTTAATTGGGGCCAATTTACAGGTTAAGAGGTTCAGTCCAGTATTATCAAGGCAAGAACATAGCAGCATCCAGGCAGGTGTGGTGTAGGAGGAGCTGAGAGTTCTACATCTTCATCTGAAGGCTGCTAGCAAAATACTCACTGCCAGGAAGCTAGTGTGAGAGGCTTAAGCCCATGCCCACAGTGAAACAACTATTCCAACAAGGCCATACCTCCTAATAGTGCCACTCCCTGGGCCAAGAATATGCAAACCTTCACAGTTACCTTGTATACAAAGGTGTCATGGTGGGTGGGATTAAAAGAGGTTTTTTGAGAGGCATGTTGATTAATGAGATGCTCAGACAAGAGAGGGAAACATGAAAGAGAAAAGAAGACATAGTCCAGGAAGTCAAGGATAATTTGGGAACTGTAAATCACTGGACATCACTTCCTTATTCCTTCCAAAGGGACTTAGCCTGTCTATACTTTCATTAAGGCCATGGAAGCCCATTCCAATCAATGTTTATAGCAATTTCTCACAGTAATAAAAGAAAAAAGATTACACTAAAGGGCTGAAATAACAATTACTTCTTAATCCACATAAGCTATACAGGGATATTTTTTAGGTATCAATCCCACAAGGCTTTACTCCCCAAAAAATGCTAATGGAGTTTGTCTGCCTGGAAGGGTAAGAGCTTAATAATGTACATATCCCTCTCCTCCATGATTCCATCCCAGTGGTTATTTTTTGAAAACACTAAATAAGGCCAGATTCATCTTAAACAGTTTTGTAAAAAAAAAAAAAAAAGGATTTGGAAGTAGGTGAAATCAGGTTGCAGCAACCCCCTGTGTAATTGTCATCAGTTATTCCCAAGGAGGAACACTATCTGACTGTGTCACACTATTCACTAGGTCAGTGAATTTCAGTAGCATGTATAACATTCCAAAGTAATAGCAAGTGTAAGAAAGGAGCACAGGATCGGAGTAATAGCTCAGTCCGTAAGGTACTGGAAACAGAAACATGGGATCTGAGCTTAGTGCCTTAGCACTCATATAAACAAGCTAGGCATGATAGAACACATCACTAGCCCCAGCATTGGAAAGGCAGAGACAAGGGGATTCTTGAGGCATGTTGACCAACCAGTCCAGCCTTGTCTATGAACACAAACTCAAGGCATGATGAGATACCCTGTCTACAATAATAAGGTAAAGAGCCATTAAGGACAACAGTGTTGACATCTGTCTTCTCTACACACACACACACACACACACACACACACACACACACACACACACACACACACAAGAAAGACCTGGTCATGTAACCTAGAGACTTAACTCAGTCTCTGCAGGCTTTGCCTGGATATAAGTCTAGATGAGAATTTCTCATCTCTGGAACTCAGTAAGACAGGAGCTCATATTGCCACCTAAGTTGGCCTGGAATCCACTATGTAGATCAGGCTGGTCTTGAACTCTATTCTTCAGCCTCAGCCTCCTGGGTGCAATTATTGAACTCCATACCCAGATTACAATGTTATGGCTTACCTCCAGAGTCTCTTAAGTTCCTTTCCTAACAAGATCCTTTAACATAGTGTCTCACTTGAGTTAGTCATAAAACAAAGAACACTAGAACTGTCCTTCTTCACCTCTAATCAACTTTGGATGTTTGCTAAAGACATTTATAAATGTAAGACTTTCCTTTCCACTTTCAGGTCTCTATTTTCCTGAAAAAATTACATTCTTTCAAATGGAGAAACAGTTACACCTAGCATAGGCCTGGCTTCAATGGCTGTTTCTTCATAGGCAGAGCCTCTCTCCAAATCCAATTTAAATAAAAGCATGATGGCAGGGATCCCAGCACACTGACAAGCAAGAAGACCTTGAGTGCTGCTACTTGCTCCCTCCCTTCCCCCGTCTGCATTGTCCTCATCCCAGAGGCTACGGACAGGCACGCAAGACTCTGTAGCACAGTTCCTGAAAGTGATGCCAAAGAATGTGCTTTTTCTGAGCCTAGTTTCTGATTGGAGCCACCACTAGGGATTTCTGCAACAGTGCCCTTGCCTCTGAGCTTCCTACCTGCCAACTTCCCACTTCAGCCCTTACACGTGTAGGACTTGCTTCCTCACCTGCCAGACACAGCTCTTTCAATTATTGCAGGCTCGTGAGCCACCCTATTAATCATCTCATCCCTTTGTTTCCCTGCCTTCTTTCTCTGGCTGCCTCAGCCTTATCAGTTCTTTGGTTTGGCATCACGTCTAGGACAAGCTAAGTGGCAACCTTTCTCAGCTCTGAATTGTTCAGGCTAGAACTGCAACATTCAGCTCACTTTACATGGGTCAATGAATTGCTATCTCATCTCATAAAGGAAATTATAACAGAGGGTGAAGAATATGTACTCAGAATCAGTAGATATCAGTTCAAATCCTGGCTCGGCCAACTGCTAGATCTGTGGCTTTTTATTCATTCAACACAAAGACCTTTGTATTCTGTCTATAAAATGCCAAAAGACATCATGTAGCCCAGATAATTTTGAATATTAAATATGATGTTTGTAAGACACCTGGTACATAGTAACTGTTCAATATGGCAGCTTTTATTACAATGATAATTATCAGCTAACTGTAATGCCCCCAAAGCTATGATGAATAGGATGGCTAGATTCTAAATCACATCACATAAACACAGGTACCATTGGGAATATTTAGCCTGAAGGAAGAAAGCAGCAGACAACAGGATAGCTGTATTCAAAACTATCTTTTCCTCTCAAAAAATAAAACAGGACTGCATATGTGTTTTTCTATACAGTAGAAACAGGCCAAAAATCAATGGGTTATTTCTTCTCAGCATGATAAATAATTTTCTTCAACTTAGGCTACATGGAAGAGGAATGAACTTCTTTGAAAGGTAATGAGCACCCCATGGTTGGAAGAATTCAAGGGGAGCCTGCCTAACCTTTGGATGAAAATGGCATGTTAGAGATGTAAGCATAGCATGAATTATTGAAGTTTTGTGGCTTTAAATACACTCTAAGTTTAAGGTGTGTGGTTCTGTGTTCATTACCAGCCCCCAAAGCAGATACCAAAAGAGATTTTGTTTTGTTTCATTTTGTTTCTTTTTGGGTAAAAGGAATCTGATCAATTTGGCTTCCTGCTAGCAATTCTTGAGAGAGATAAATGAACTAAGGCTGTTTATGACATTAGTAAAACTAAAGCGGTGGGGATTGCAGCATTGGGTACCTTCCCATTTACCATAGCTCTTAAGTACTTTTACTCAGCTACAGGCTTGTAATGCCAAGTTCATTATGTAAACCCTGAGTGGATGGATACTTGTGAAAGACTCTTTAAAATGTTAACTCAAAGCTAAGCCCATTACATGGAATTATGTCTACTTAATTAGCTGAGGCTTACAGGTAGTGAAAACAGGTAAACCGTCTTTTCTCCAGCTGAGAACATAAAGATAGATGTGATGGATGATGAGAAATAACCCGAGAATTTGTAAAATGTCAGGAGCTCTGAGCTAGTGAGTGCTAAGGAAGGGTACCTGCAGATGTTTTTGAAGACTTAATAAAGGTTAGCAAATTACTCTCTCAGTAGATTGCTCACTCCCTCAAAATGGTTCAAGAACCTCTTGTGGAAACAGGAAATTAGCTGTCTTGTAATCGAAAAGAAATTGTAGTAAGCACTTGGGAAAGTATTTTTTAAGGAAAACATCCAACAGAAATGCTAAAAACAAACCTGATTTTACACAAAGAGGGAGCAATTGCACGTAAAAGTGAAAAACAAATGTCCTGCAGTAAGATTACCAAAATTAGACATTACTTTCTTCACTCACACCAATTGGGGATCAACTTCATTATATTATTCTCTAAGCTATTTTTCATAATCACGCCACACAGCTTACATAGGGCTATTTTACTTCAATATCATTTAAGCTCTGGTTTGAGCATATGGGGAAATTTGAGTATCACATATACTCTTTTTCCCATATTGAGAAATTTGTCACATTGTCACACACATACACACAGAGAGAGAAAGAAAGGGGGGGGGGGACAGAGAGACAGAGACCAAGACTGAGAGACACACTCAAAGAGAACAGCTATACATACCCATGAAAGTACTAGAAGGCTCATCCTCCAAAGATGCTGGTGATCTGGAATGGTGACTATTTCAAGGATATTTCATACCCTCAAACTTGCCAATTTTTTTCTTTTGTTTTGTTGTATTAATCATTTTATTCGTTTATATTTCAAGTGATACCCCCTTCCCAGTTACCCCTCCACAAATTCCCCATTTCATTCCTCATCTCCCCCCTCCCTTTTGCCTCTTTGAGGGTGCTCCTCAACCTACTCACCTACTCCCACCTCACCACTCTAGCATTTCCCTACCCTGGGGCATCAAGCCTCCCTCCCTTCCCATTGATGTCAGATAAGGCCATCCTCTGCTCCATATGTATCTGGAGTTCTGGTTCCCTCCATGTACACTCTTTGGTTGGTGGTTTAGTCCCTGGGAGCTCTGGATGGTCCAGTTAGTTGATACTGTTCTTCATATGGGGTTGCAATCCCCTTCAGCTCCTTCAGTCCTTTCCCTAGCTCTTCCCTTGGGGTTGAGATGGTTGCATGCCAACTTTTAAATGAAACATTTCAATTATTGGGTGCTACTTGAGCAAATGCAAATGGCCCAGGTGTTTTTCACTGATTACAAGCTATTTTTTTTCAGTTGGATAAGCATTTACAAACAACAAGTACACAATCAATATGAACTAAGAATTTTCTGTTAGAATCAGGTATGATAATTCACATCTAAAAATTCAAGAATCTTGGAGGCAGAAGCAGGAAGATCTCATGTCTGAGGCCAGCCTGTACTAAGACTTTTGCCTGAAAAACAACCACAATAGCAAAACTCTATCCTTGTCCTCTGCCTGGAACAGGATGTGTCACTATAAGTAGTACCTAGTATGAAGACTAGAGTAAAGCCTCCTGACCAGAAATCAGCAGAACTGGCCTCACGTGAGAGATTGGATTAAAAATAATTTAATCTTTCAACACAAGGACAGACATTTAGCCTAACTAGGTAGAATAAAACGGGGTCATAGGTGATATCACAGTGTCCCAGAAACCAATCGATATGGTATATTGTCACAAATGCAAATGACTAAGGATCACAAAAGATCTGGATATTTCTGCTGAATGACTCTGTGGCACTGAAAGGCAACATCCATGAACCAATCACTCACTAAATGTTCATAGAATGAACTAAAATGTAAACAGTTTTCTCTCATATATTTTCCCTTTCCAATTAGGTCTCTGTGGGATCACATTAAAACTTTCCCACCACTACTAGCAACAACAATACTTAATGTTGACCGAATATGTGCCATATTTTAGAAGTGAAAGGTTAGTATAGCATAAAAGGGAACACGTTTAAGATTTAGGCAGCTATCCTGGGTCATCACGAGGCAACACTGAAGACTAAGGCTGTAGCTCTGGTTAGAACACTTACCTAGCTTCACCTGGGCTCAGTCATCCCATGAGCAGAGTAGAATGGTTCACACCTACATCCTAAATTCTAAAGAGTTAGATGCAGGAGGATCAGAAATTCAAGGTCATCCTCAGTAGAGAGTTGGCTAGAGAAAGCCTGGACTAGCTATATGATATCTTGTCAAAAATAAATAAATAAATAAATAAATAACCCTCAAAGATTAAAATTTAAGCAAAGAAACGTGAGAGGGCATGGCAATAAAGAAGATCATCCATTGCAATTGAATTCCATGGATACAGTAGGGACCGGATCCCTGGATCCAGGAGAGCTAGATATGCAGCTATCTATCCAGAGCAGCTGGAGGATCAGTGAGATGGACACAGGGAACAGGCTGGCTGCTGAGCTGTGACACCATAGTGCTTTGGGTTTGTGTGAAGGAATTTGCAATGCAGCAAACAACACTGGAGAGCTAATACTTCTTTAGCCCTGTGCATTGTGCACCAGCTCCTGGTGTTTTCCTACTCTGTAACTTGAATGTCAAGAGAAAGAGATGATAAAGGTTCACTAGTAAGAACGTGAACATTAACCACTATATTTAGATACTGATGTACCCCTCTGTCTGTAGACGTGGAGTCCATGAGGGATAGGGCTGCTTAACCTTTCTCTCATTGCGAGCTTCCAAATCCCCACTCATTTTGCATCCAGTGTGCTTTGTACAAGTGCCAATTCCCTCCAATTCAGACCTGATGTCAAGTGACAAAAGGAAATACTCCCTCTTGAACTCAGCCTTTTAGCTTTTTTTTTTTTCTTCCAGACTCCTGAAAACAAAGGCTTGCCTCTGATTCCCTGCTTGAGACCACTTTCTTAGATGACACATAGCCTTGTGTGGCCAAGCCATTAAAGATAACAAATAAATAGAAAGGCGATGTGTAGATTTTCCCCCCACCATGTAAATTAGAGAGTTGGAGCTCCAGGGAGGTCTTCCAGTGATGCCTCCCACAGAGCAAGGAACTATTGGATTTCCATCTGTGTGTCTCATACCATTGGTGGCCATTGTTTAAATAAACATTACTTTGTATGGCTTCTTTAAAAAAAATTCAATACATGTTGATGCCTGGTTAAAAGGAAAGAAAATTGCAGTATTAAAAGACTAGTATTTTCAGAGTCTTGTGATGTAAATTGCTAATTTAAAACCCAAAATATTGTTAAAGTGTCTTTATTTAATAGCAGGTGATTGCAAGCTGTAATTTGCAAGCTGTAGATGCAGATGGTAATGTTTTTCCTCTCTTTTCAGCACTGCAGTACAGTATTTACTGCAGATCTATGCAGACGGGGAACAGCCAACTGTGAAAGAAAAACTGCTCTGGAGGAAGAAGATGAAGTACAAAGTTTGTGTGGTGAAAACCGGTTTGGAGACCTGCTCATGTCTCAGCCAAAGAAGGTTCCTCTTCTTCTCCTGGACCGACAGGGCGCCTGTTCAATAAAAGAAGCACAACGTGCCATGTCTAGGTCTTCCAGCTGTTTCCAAACGCTAAACCATGTGTGAGAGAGCCTAATATTTAATTTGGCTTGATTTGTCTATTCTTTACTAGAGGAAACCTGGAGAAGAGGAGTGTGGGAGCAGAATTGCCAAATAAAATGTAGGCAACTAGTCCACTTTGAAGTTAAGAAAATAAACAGCAAACTCTTATCAGAATAAATGTCTCATGAAATTTTAGATAGACTTATTCTAGCAAATTGCACAGGACATACTTACACCAAGTTTTCATGACTTATCTGAGGTTTACATTTAACTGGGGAGCCTGTGATTTTAATCATAGCCTTTCACCTGGAAAGGACATTATGGTGGCAGTTAAAGGATAGGAGTTAAAAAGCAGACGACATAGTGGTGAAGAAGTGGCTTATGCTCCCCTGTGTTATTATGGCAACAAGTTATCAGACACGTTTTATCGTTGTTCTCTTTTCAAGGATCAGAATCATAGCTCTGTGACCTTTGCTGAATTTGCCATGATTGTTTCATTCACTGTGCAAATGATTTCAAGCTGTTATTTGCAAACGATAGATTTGGTAGCCAAGGTTTCCACTGGAATCAAAGCCTCAGATCTACCCAGAACCTGATGGTATCCCATCTTTGCTCACTGTTCTGCTATAATGTTTAGATACTGTGGAAGAAATCCTGTATCCCAGTGACCTCCCAACTACCCTGATCATATACCAAAGCAAACCCACAATGGAGGCCATCATCAGTCCTCATTCATTCTCTCCTTCCTCCTATTTGATGCAATGGCAAACAATAGTACTGTGTACCTGATGAAGGGGGATAATGAATGGTCTCCTCTCATTCATATTATCCAAGCAACTACTTCATAACTGACACAATTCCCTTCATCTACTGCAACCACTCACAAAAGACTTAGGGTAGAATGGGCTTCATATTTGCCCTTATCCTTATTGTGCAGACTTCTGGGAAGCTAGAACACATAACACAGTCAGGAAGATAGAAGGGAGCTCTAGAGTTTACTTGGGAATCTGACTTCCCTTTCCTTTTGGCCAGGCCTTCTTGATTCAGGGAGAATCTCCTGCTTTGAGACCTTTAGAGTGCACAAATGCTAACCTTGAATATTACATCCTTGTCCTAGTAAACATCTTATTCATATTTATTTTCAGAAAAATAAAAATGACTATTCTTCATCTACTGAAGGCTATTATCTGAACCAATTAAATGTTATATTCTCTAGTGCCATCTAGGGGATTTTATACTAAGGAAATATATGGGTATGGTTGAAAGAGAAAAGCAAGCTGCAGCAGGAAAATAATTTCGTACCCACATATGACTGTACTCAGGTTTTATTTTAGCTTGAATAACTGGGCAAGGTCACACATGTACTGTATCTGGAGAATGTATAGGTAAGTGAAATGGTATTTTGCTTCTGTTTAGTGACATCTCAAAGGGGAAAATATTTCTTCGTTAAAGTCATATCTCTTTCTCAAATGAACTCAAGTATTTATCCATGATGTTTTAAAATCTGTTTTCTGGATAGCTAGCATCCACATGTTCAATGCTGATAGGTATGAATCCAATCAAGGACTCCTTGGAAACCAAAGGAGGCAAGAAAAACGGAGTATCATTTTTCAAATCCTCTGTGTCTGCAGCTTCAATCACCAGCATCAAATCTCACAGACGGGTCACTCCAAGTGTTCCCTTCACCAACCAAACAGTATTGACTGATGATGGTGTATGCTTTTTCTAAAGTCACATGTCACAGAGTTTATCAGGGTGCATGCTATTAGTCTGAATGAGCACATATTAGGGCAGTTCATAGCTTGTTTGTGTAAGAGTTCTGCATGAGGCAATTTCCCCCCAAATTATTGCCAATTCTTCTCCACGACCTTTGTCCCTATAATTCCCATTACAGATTTAAAATGCATACAAGGTAGAACAGCAATAACTGATTTTAAAAGTGGGAGAGGGATTACAGCCCATATCATACTAGAGTACCAAACAGTGTGTTTCTGCCGCTAAAGTGCACTTTTCTATATTATATTTAGAACTGACTACTAAATGTCTTACAGAATATTTCAACAAAGAAGGAACTGTACACAAGGCTGAGCTTTCTGCAATTCCTGACAGTCAATTTTTGTGTTTAATTTAAAGCTTATAAGCTAAGCAGTGGCTTACTGGGAAAAGAACTTGCTGTGCAGATTTGAGGACCTGGATTCAGATTTTCTGCACACCCCAGTAGAAAGCAGTGCATGAGTGTATAACCCCAGCAGGGAGGGGAATAGGGTCATGGTAGATCCCAGGAGCTCAGAGGCTATACATAAAGTTCAGCCAAAATGATGAGCCCCATGTTCATTGGGAAACTCTGCCACAAAAAAGAAGATAGAGAATAACAGAGAAACACATGCTGTCAGCCACCTCTAATGACATATGCATAGGCAAATACACGCACACATGCAGGTACACAACACACACACACATGAACACACACATATTTATTTGCAATGTAAGGAAGTACAGTTTCTGATTCAAGTCTACTTCCTGTAAGGGCTGTAGAAACAAGCTTTTGTTGCGCATCATCTCCTTTGCTTGAGTTTTGATGGTCTCTCAGCTACTGCAAACAGCAGTTAATTGAACTGGATTTCTTCCAAGGAGAACAAGACTTCCTCGTGTATACATATGTGATCGTCCAACCTAAGGCTCGTCACACTTCACCACCAAGCGTGTTTGTAACAGTGAGCACAGGAGAGGCTGTCTTAGCACTGTTCTTTCTCAGCCACTTTGTTTAATGCCTAACTTGAATACATTCTCTTTAGCAGTTGGATCATTTAGCTCGAATAAGTCTTTCATGCCAGGATAAAAAGAAGACAGCTGTTTTTGTCAGGAATGTATGGTCTGGGTGGGAGAGGGTAGAATCATCAGATAAGAAGCCACCTTCTTTGATAAAAATAAAATGTACCAGGTGTTTCACAACTATCAAAATGCTCAGGTGCAACCTTCAGTGAAGTCTGCAAAGGCTGTGGGCCAGAAAGGAAAACTTAGATTTATTAAATGGCTTCTGTTTAATATTCAGTCAAGTGGTGCTTCATTTTAAAGAACAACAAAACATCGTGCTTTTTATGTAGTCCCCCCAAAATACCTTCTCTCCATTCTTGTATTTCTAACATAATAACAAAAGTCATTACTGAGCAAGTACATATAGCTTCTTTCTCTATCTTAACTCTCATTTTAACTACCCAACTAAAAAATAAAATTTAAGAGTACTCTAAAGGAAAGGGATTGAGAAATATATACCAGAACCCACAGAAATAATATCACAGAAGACCGAACTATATTTTAAAAAGGAAAAAGAAAAAGTGGGACATGTGAGCAGTCTGGGAGAGCAAGTGGTGGAATGACAGGGTGACATCCTTCTATCAATTCAAATGCTCCAACTTAGTGAAGCAAAAGCCCTTTTAGTATGGTTCAAGAATGAGTTTGGAACCCAGAATTTACTCACTTTTGCTAACATGAGCAATAAGAAATAATTTGTTTGTGTAGAAAGAGATGGTAGGTCACTGTCTGTTTTCCTCTAGTATCTTGGAAGTTATGGTGCAAGATGTCTGAATTCTTGAGTCTGAACTCTGAAGCATCTTAAAAATGCATGTCTCCATTGTGCTAGCACACCCTTCACCCTCAACTACTTCTCATCCCTGTGTCTTCTTACGATACCAATCCTGGATTCCTGCAGGTGAAACTAGGGCTCTAAAGTGCACACAACAATTAGGATTACAATTTAACTCAATTCTGTCTGATATAAAGTACCCAGGCAGCAGATATTTTAGACTTATATCATGGGATATAAGTTAAAATTATTTACATGTTCAATTATATTGAGAAAGCAATCATTGAAATTAGGCAAATAAATAAGCATGGATGAGTTCCAATTAAAACCTTTACTGACAATTCAACAAAATGTTTCTAAAATTGATGAGATGAAAAAAAAAACCAATATTCATTCCTCAGCAACCACACCTGTTTGGGTGCATATGTATCTGTCTATATATTCATGTACGTATGGGGCTAGTCATGCATATGCAAATGAACCTAGATGTACAATTGGGCATACTGATGTATCTATGCACAGGTGCTGAGGGTCAAACTTGGGTGATGTTCCTTAGACCCTGTTACTGTATCTCCTGAGATGTTTTCTCTCACTAGCCTGAAGATTAGGCTAGGCTAACTAGCCAACAATCCAAGAAACTTAATTCTGTCTTCCCAGCTCTGGGATTGCAAGGGCAGGACACCACACCAGGCTTTTTCACAAGGCTTCTATGGGTGGGATACAGGCCATTGTACCTGTGTGGCAAGCATTTTATCAATTGAGCTACACCCCTAACCCCAAAGCACGTTCGAAATTTTCTGTTTTGAACTTTGCATAAGCTAAGCATACCCAGTATATCCTTCTCTCAAGAAAAGATAGTGGTAATGGCAGGGAGTCATAATGTCCATTCACCTGGGCGATAAGTGCAAACAGTGCTTTGTTTTATTTTGTTCTGTTCTGTTTTATTTACTGTGTCATGAACTATTTCACCAAGTTAGGACATTTTGGTGGTTAGTTGTCAGAAGTATTAAGTATGTGTTCAACTTAAAATATTTTTGGTTAATTACAGATTTATCTGCATAAGCTTGTTGTATGTCAAAGATCATCTGTAGACAAAACCAGGTAGATAGTAGCATTTAACCCAATAGCCATAGTTTTTAACATCTGCCTTTGCTTATTAAAGTCCTCTTCCAGGTTATTTTAAACTGACTGGTTAATGGGGTAATTAGAGCATACAAATAGGTAAAAGCTTTTTAAGGGTAAACTGAAGAATAGCGTGTATCACTTTTCTGCCCATTGCATGGACACACAGGACTCCAGTGAAGCCTGGAAAATTGTTTGTGTTTACTCAGCAAGGAAAGAAAATAGAGCTTGGTGAACTTATAACAGTCTCTGCCAGAAACACTTTCTTCAATGGTTGTAGAGAGAGTTCCATGAGATAATGAGTATGCAAAAATACTTTGTAAATTATAATCTGCTATGCAAATTTGGAGTTCTATTTTTATTATAATTACTATATGCATCGTCTCTATGAATCCCTCACCACCAGGGAACAGTAGACCTTTTATAAATAGGAGGGTTTATGAGTATAAAAGGCACTTAAAAATTTTGGACCAAGCCAATTATGACTTTAAAGCTGAGGAGTCCTGATCCTTTCTTCTAACTTAGGTGCCTTGAAGTGCCCTAGAATCACCTCACCCTCTGTGGTACAGAAAGTTTCGTATGCAAAGAAGCAGTGATTGAACTACTTTCCAGGTCATTTCCATACTCTGATTATTCATGGTAAAACTGAATTTTCCTTATGATACCCTTCAGTGCCAGAAACAATAAGTTGGAAATATAAAAATGAAGCTATTCATAGTATTAACTAATTAACTAAAAATCCTTGCTTAATATTCTCCGAGAGTAAAGCTCTGTGCTGGGGAGATAGGACGCATCAGACAGAATATTAGCTAAGATAAAAAGCTATTCTCAATGTGATCCCTTCAATCAGATTTTAAAGGTCCCATTTCTAAACCATTTAATGTCTAAGATAGGGTCACAGGATTTTAAAAAATCGTTTTAGAGTAGAATGCACAGGGAAATTATTCCCTAATTTTTTTTAAATGAGACATTTGTGTCCTTAAAATGATATAATTAAACATAAAGAAAATAAAATGTAAAAGATTAGAATTAATTATATTGACAAAAATGATGATGTAGGGATGATTTACTTATTTACCTAATTTTTAGTAAACTGACAAATTGAAGGGACTTCCTATGAGGCAATAATCTGTCTATCATTTGTTATTTACAGCAAAGCAAGTGAACAAAACATTTTAATGAGTTTGTAAAGACTTCAGGGAATGTGGGATGTGGAACATAGGGACATTTGCAGACAGCTGTATTGATGAATAGAAACAATCCGTATTTGAAACAATGGCCTAAGATATCTGTGTCTCCTCATTGTATACAATTTCTTTACTTCCAAATACCTAAGGATCAATATATAAGGTCTGAGTAAGATCGATTTTTCTCTGTTATCCCATCCTAATGGGATAATATTTAATAGTGTCCTCATTCTTCTTTAAAGTGTCTCTAGTTTGGAGACTATGCTGTAAGGGCGTTTCTTCTGTGAGTGCATGTTCATAGCTTGCTGTGGAGAACTCAGGGAATATCACTCAGGCCAACTCTGAATAGATCTTCAAATCTGGAAACTAGAAAATGTTCAGAAACAAAGAACCAAGTAGCAGAATCAGTGTCTATGGGCCCATGACTAAAGGGCTGCTTATGAATGTCCTCACCCATGAATCCAGAAAACAAAACAAAACAAAAACCAAACAAACAAAAAAACTAAGAATCTGTAAAAATGAGCAGGAAATGTAGATTTGTGAGCTTTGGAGTACTGTTTGGGACTCTACATGAGCTTTAGTCACCATTGGGTGGGGTATGGAGAGAGGAAACCAACTGTGAACTTTAACTCCTAAAATATGTTTTGGGTTTACAAAAGCCTAGAATCGCTGGGCGGTGGTGGCGCACGCCTTTAATCCCAGCACTTGGGAGGCAGAGACAGGCGGATTTCTGAGTTCGAGGCCAGCCTGGTCTACAGAGTGAGTTCCAGAGCAGCCAGGGCTACACAGAGAAATCCTGTCTCGAAAAACCAAAAAAAAAAAAAAAAAAAAAAAAAAGCCTAGAATCCCTCATCTGTAATGAAAAATATAATGTGCCTAAATATATTTTCTACTTAATCATTTCCTTGTGTTTCCTAAGATGAGTGTTTCTGGGTATTTGTTGCCTCTTGATTGATGATGTGTTAGTCCTTAAAGATCACATTTCAGATGTTATGTCAGAATCAGGCCACAATATAGAATCCCCAAATCATCAAGATACAGTACTTAAAGAGAATTCATGCCCCAATCCACTGCATGAACCATTCAGAAACGCAAGAGGACTATATCACAATGTGAACCCTTCACAAGTGTCAGAGGACTGCATGGGATCAGACGGATCACTAATATTTTTGCCTCCAGTGACTAGATCATCACACACAGCAACACACACCCTTGTCGGTCACCTGCCCCTGCTGTTCTCTAGTACAGTGTATGGTAGCAAAGTGGACATTTTCCTAGGAGATTCCACTCCTTAGAATATCTGAAAATAGTTCATTATCTCTTGCACTAACCTATTCTTTTAGATTGTAAGGACTATAAATGCTTTCTTTCCCAACCATTCTCAAAACCCATCCATCTTCTTCTTGCATTGGACAGAAAAAAATCTAAACAATAAGAAATGACCCTTCCATTTGCTCACCTCTCCACTGTAGAATCTGACTCAGTATCTACCTTTGTAAGTATTCTTTGAATATATTTATACATTAAAAGTAAATGAAGAGTATCACAAATGTAATATCCTGACAAAATATAAGAAACAGTTGAGCCATACAGCCTTGGGTCAGGGTAGAAACTGTTTCTTGCTTATTTTCAGGATTTTTGCAGCTTGAGTAATCAAAGAAGAATGG
This sequence comes from Grammomys surdaster, assembly GCF_004785775.1. NCBI lineage: Eukaryota > Metazoa > Chordata > Mammalia > Rodentia > Muridae > Grammomys > Grammomys surdaster. The sequence continues at coordinate 9,620,644 of NW_021604608.1, read as the reverse complement.
GTTCCTGAAGGATTAACAGCTTCCCTAAACCAGCAAGAGAAACAGAATGGGAAAGGGGTCTGTAGAAAAAGGACGCATTTCTGAGATGAAAAAGAAAAAAACACAGATAGCAAATTATTTATTGTGGGGGATAATAACATTGAGGGTATATAAGCATCAAGTAGGATATACAGCTATATCCAATAGAAGTTTTAACTCAAGCTGGCTTCAATAAGAAGACAATATATTTTCTGTCATGGCTGACTGCCCAGGGTAGGCAGGCAGCTACACTGGGTAATTCAGAGACTTAGAACTTCACTACTATGGTTCACTGTTCCTCCTTTGACCCTGTAGAACCCTCAGACGACATCTGTAACCTCTAGGGGGTAGCTCAATGAAAACAAGTCAGTAGTCACATCCTGACAATAATGCCTAGAGAAAGAAGAGAAATGATCATTCCCTGTTTCTCCCTCCCTATTTTATTTATGTACGTGTTGTTCATCTATTTTTGAAGAATGCATGCTCTTTATAATTATTAATGAGGCATGTAATCCCCTGACTATAGTATTCTCCATGAACCTGAACAAATATATTGTTTATAGCCAGAGTCTGCAGCTCTCCTTCAGCAATAAGAAAACTATCCAAAGAGTCTCAGAATCCTTCCTCTTACTTCTCATTGACCAAAGTCAAATCCTGTGCCTCTTCCTAACACTTTCCTCACAAGCAAAATGGAATTCCCATGACACGCATATAAAAGCTATACTAAGTGTCAACTGAGGCATGTGATTATACATGGAAGAATGAATAACTAAAATGTTAGGCAGGGGTGAAGAATCTGTCATGTGGGCAGTAATAAGAGAACATCAGTGGTAAAGTCTTAGCTCTGTGACATGTGAAGATATAATGAGGAGTATACACACACATACACACACATATTCATTCATATGTATGTGCATCTTTACAGATAAAGAACCTGTGCTTCAATTACCTAATGTACTCCTATAAGTGGCTAAGGGCCAAATATATATTGAAACTCAAGCACTAGGTAAAGATTTGACTGGCTATCTGAAAAAAAAAAATGCAAGTTACACACCAACCAAAGAGGCTCAATCCCAGCATTCCGAAGGCTAATGCAAGAGGATCTTGAGTTCCAAGCAAGCTTAGACCATGCAATAAGACCCTAACGTAAAAAGCAGAATCAACATTCAAATTCCAAGTTACAAAAGGGTCCCCAAAAAAGTTCCAAGCAAACACTGAATACCTTAGAAAGTTATATGTTAAATAAATTTCTCTCATTATACCAGATTCTTTTCATATACTCTTTACTCCACTTTTGCTTACTTATTTTGCTGGCTTATTTAGTCAATAGATTCTTTTCTCCATTATTTAAATGTAATATATTTATAAATATATCAGTTGTAAATTATATTATATTATATATTAGTATATAAATTATAAATAAAAATAAATATATAAAAATAAGTATATTTATTCACTTTACATCCCAACTGCAGGCCCATCCCTCCTATCCTCTCAGTCCCACCCTTAAAAATCCCTCTCTCCATTACCCCCTCAACTTCTCCTTAGAGAAGGGGAAGTCCTCCTTGGATACCACCCTACCCTGGGACATCCCAGTCAGAGCAAGACTTCTTCTCCCTCTGAGGCCCAACAAGGCAGTCCAGTTAGGGGAAGGGGACCAAATGGCTAGCAACAGAGTCAGAGACAACCTCTATTCCAATTGTTAGGAGACCCACACAAAGACCAAGCTGCACATCTGCTACAAATCTGTATGGGCCCTAGATTCTTATATGAATCAAAATTTGTTAGATAATTGAGACTTTCAATTGTAAGAACACCTCACTTGTCTGTACTCCTGAATATATAGCATACCAGCTGAGAATAAAAAAGTAAGGAAACTATTAGGTAACATGTAAATAATACTGACAAAAGACATGTGACATTACTTGCATGTGTCATTTCTAAAATACACATGCATTTTAGAATTTGTTGGCTCGAGAGAGAAAAGACAGTGTGAAGAGGAGATGTGTAGAAGCCATACCATGTGTGCCATATCAGGGCACAACATAACAGAGTGTCCCAAGGGAATGTAGGGGATAATGTGCTACAGTGCCCCAGAATAAGCACTGAAAACTATGCTGGAGCTTTCAGGGGAGAGGAGAGACCCTGAAGAAAGAACAACACAAGGAAGTGTGCGTCCACAATAATAAACACATTGTGCCTCTTAAATAAATTTCATGGGCATATGGTGGAGAGAGAAAGAAGACGTGGTCACATAAGCAATCTAGAATTTATTTTCATGGGATATTCAGCTTCCTACTTATGCATATGATGACTAAGGCTAACACATTCAGGAAGAGGGTCCCAGGTCCAACCCTCACCAGCTTAGCTGTCATTTAGCTCTCTTAAGCCCCACCTCATCTTCTGGATAAGCAGTACTCACCTAGCTTCTCCTTGGAGGATGAGTGCTCAGGATCCCATGCAGTGTTCTGTGTGATGGGCAGAGCTCAGTGTACCCAGCAAGTGATACCAGGCTAATTAAAACAAAGGACTCCCTGTCTTTTCTCAGTCTTAACACTCAAAAAGATGGGGCATCCCCTTTCTGGTAAACAAGGTAAGAGAGAGAGAGAGACCTTGGATTCAAGGTACTTCATTTGTAAAGTCACATCTGGAAAGAAAAAGGTAGAGTCTTAGATGGCTGAAGTAGAACTAAGTACGGAGTGAGGAGATGTGAATGGTTCTCAGAAGTAGAGAAGACAAGAAGTTACACCCAGGTTGGGGCTGGATTCAAAAGATCAGTATCCATTCAGAGCTATGAGGAAGCTAATTTGGGTCAGGCTCCAGTCAATTTGGGAATATTCTAAATGCCCAACTATAAGGAACAGGCAATTACCTCTCCTTCCCTTTTTCCACTAGTCTAAATGTATCTGTGTGCCTCTTAAGGATTGGACCTCTATCTTTGTCCAAGAGAAACTGAATTGTTGATTGGCTATGGTAAGAGCAGGAGCCTCAATCTTGCTTGTTCTACAGACAGAATAGTGGCACATGTAGGAAGATTGCTTATGGTTCAAAGAAATGGAAACTTACTGGTGAAGAGAAGCCACTAGAAAATGGAAAGTTACTGACTATTACTTCTTGATGGGAGGAGGAAGCAGTAAAATATACTCAAACTGGGATTATGATGGTCCTTGTCTTCTCCCAGCCTAAGGACCCTAAGGCCTCAAAACTATTGACATAGGTTTAACCACCCTTAGCCAAGATCCAGGGGCTTTAAGTCCTTGTTCAACGTCTCCTACAGACCACCATGTTATAGGATCAAGAAGCCAACGAGAAATTCTGCGATTGCCTAGGGCAATCTATAATGAACTGGTTTTGGTAATGTGTATACACCGATATTCATGAGCAGTATTAGACTTAATAAAATTGTACTGAAATTTATTTCTGGCAAGGTTGTGTGTGTGACTGTTCACCTGCGCACTTTTGTGAGATCTGCCTGTTAATGAAGCAGCTTTAGGGTCAACATGCCCAGGGTCAACTTCAGTTTCACATGTGTGGCACTGAACAACTATCAGACCTGCATCTTCCTTCCTGATGGAACACCCTGAGCATTCTAAAATGTCCCTATGGTTAAACAGTGCCTAGCAACATTATCCTCCAGACACTCTTCTCTTACAGCCACAATTAGCCTTTTTTCAAGGATTCTGCTCTGCTCAGATTTTACTATTTTTTAATTATGTATTTTATATTTTAATTTTATGTTTATTCATTATTAATCATCTTTATTATATTTTAATTGTCAATGCAGCATCCCAAGCAAGGAGAGGGAGCACTTCACAAATAAGAATATTAATTTATATGTCTTAAAATAATAATTAGGATTTTAATAAAAATTACTCCCCTTAATAGGTCCCTGTGGATTGCAAACCCCCACCATCTAATGAGCTAATGAGCTATAGTTGAATATCATTAAGCACTGTGCTCACTTCCAACTGAAGGATTTTAAGCAGAAACAGTAAACTTCCAAAATGTTTACCTAGTTGCAAGCAGTAGCTTCCCTGTAAAGAGCTGTGCACACAGTCAGGGCGTTTTGCTTTTATTCATATCTCTCCCATTCTGACACCTGTTATGGAAAGAGACACTGATAATTTTTCAGAACCACTTTGACCCTGATTCTGTCCTTTATTACTGCTTTAGACTTCCCCTGGGGAAAGATGAACAAATGTCTATTGACCACAAATAAGATACTGAGGACAGAGCAGGAAAAGTACTGTAGCTCATTGAAGTGTAGCTTAGTGGACCAGTGAATTTATGGTATGGGTAAGGGGCTATTCACCGGACCATAGTTGAGTCAAAAGCAGCTGCATCACCAAAAGGCACACCCCAGCATGAGTGATAACTTTTTAAAGCTGAATCTCTCACTTTATCAGTACAACTATCAGGCGTCTGAGCCACTTGGGAAATTTCCCCTTTCCTGAAATTTTTACTGTTGTACAACTTGAAGAAGGGCCCTGTGAATCTTGTACATTTCAGGAACTTCCTTGGCCTTCTAAAGTTCATTTACTTTCTGAGTCTGGTAAGCCTCCTTCCTTCATCCAGAAAGGTTTATTTCAACTCAGGAAACAGCTACACAACAATGAGAAAGGAGCTACCCTTAAAATCACAGCTCTGCAAAGCATCCTGGGAGCCACTCAAGGTACACACTTGCCAGTCATGATGATGATCACCTTCCATCTAAGTATGCCACAATGTTCCAGAAACACCAGGTTTCACTCACACATTCCTATACATGGATGAGAGTGTTGTCTACCGCTTTAGAATGAGGCATTGAAGAGCAGAGAAAGAAAGCAGCTTGTGGATTGGTTTTAGTTTTGTTTTGCTTTGCTTTGCTTTGTTTTGTTCCCACAGCTACCATGAAAAAACATATGGAGGTTGAGCATACCTGATTTTTTGACACACAGACTACCCCAGAGACTGCTAGATTTGCCCCTGAATTTTCCTATTGTTTTTTATGAACACAAAAAGGAGGATGTATGTGTTCTTCTAATGAGCAACCTCTTCTGAATTGCTGACAGTGTTCTCTAATAGTGAATTCACTGATGTATAGCTTTATTTGTCAGTTGAGAGTTTTTATAATCTGCTCCCATTTTGTAATCTGAGGAAACAATTCTTTGCTCTGGCATGTCTCCTTCTAAGAAAAGGATGCTACAGCCATCCTGGAATTAACTTCATATTCTACTGGTATCGTTTTAAAATAGTGTTATTACAATGGATTTGAGGTGTATCTGTTATCAGTAGGCTTTCAATGTTTTCCTGTAAGGAGCATTGGTTTTTTTTTAAATGTAAAATGTGGTTTTTAATCCCACAAAAATAAAAAACAGAAAAGAAAGACACACACACACACACAGGCACACACACATACATATATACACATTCACATGTAAGGGGAACATTTGAGAATTATCTGTTGTTGGTTAGGTTAATTTTAATTAACTGTTAAGGCAATTCCTTTTATATTATTTGGACTCTATCCTTCAGGAAGAATCACTTCAGGATCATTTCTATCCTGTTTACTAGGGGAATAAAAGCTCTGTGAAGCATGATCAGTAAAAGCAGTTAGCCAGATAGCATGAAGAGCCATTCTTGTAATCCCAGTTGGTGGCATGACTGATGCCTACTACTTCTCTATTTCATATGTACTTCTTATAGTAAAACTCTGGACACCTTTCAAGTAAGCCCTTGATAAGTAATCATAAGAATGGATTCCTCTCGTTTTTTACATGCCTTGTTAATTTTTTAAAAACGTCTTTATAATAAGTTCACCTCCTAAAACGTCTTGCATCTCACCCCAGTGATGACTACAGAGTTAGCACAGGATTTTACCATATTACTCCAGGATATGTAACCAAAAGAGTTAACAAAAAAACTTTCATAGAGATACCCACAGAGCTATCTATTATTGCATTATCCAATATTATGGAATCCAGATTAGGAAATCAAACCAGCCAGCTATCATATATGAACAAATACTGAAACTGTAGTATACATGCACAATAGATGTTTATAAAATTATACTACTTTTTATAAAAATGGGAAGGTCAGAGTTTCTGAAACTACACAAGCTAATTTACACAAAGACAGTTATCACATGTTTTTTTTTTTCTCATACATGAAATCCAGGGAGGGGAAAGGAAAGTGAAAGTGAAAAGCAGAATAATAAAGATATGAAAGAAAGAGAGGGTATTGAAGAAGGGGTGCATATGATCAGAATAGAATAGAAGCTTATGTGGAGATGTCATAATGACACCCTTACTTTGTACTCTAAGTGGCTACTAATAAAAATCATAAAAACATTAACACCAAAGGAAATGCCTCATGCCCTTAGCTTCATACTCCTACTTTGCCAACCAAGGAACAAAGTCTGCTGAATACCTCAAGAGTCCTAAAGGTCATCATAGAGCTTTAACATATGGGCATATCTGGGAACAGTAGACTCATCAGACCCACAGAGCAGAAGGGCAAAGTGGAGACAAGGGCTAAGATTGTTTTTTGTAATGAGAAAGCAGGAGAGACCATCCTAAAATACACAGAGGCTGGCTTGTTTATTCTTTCTTTCTTTTCCTATAGGCAAGCAATTAACTCTCCGAGGAAACTGGTTGACTAAAATATCCCAATGTGTGAAAAAAGGGCAAGGTAACAGCAATACACAGCCCACATCATGAGAATTCTGGAACAAAAACAACACAGAAGATATAAGGTGTGTAAAGGATGCCTTAGAGGCAAACTATTTGAGATAAATGAGTAACATTGAAAAGTTGTCACACAATAAATATCCCAACATATCTAAGAAACAGGAAGACAGAGGAAGAGATGCCAAAGCAGTGCCTGATGCTGAGGAAAACAGAGTTGAAAGTTTCAAGTTAGTAGTAGAGGGGCATGAGCTCTTGGCTTTGAGCCCTCCAAACCTTGTGTGTCCTACTTGTGGAGAAAATATCCCAAACTATCTTAGCCTAAGGTTGGTAAACATGACTTAGCTCTACCACTCCTGGGGCATATAGCTAATGGACTCTACATTCTACCACAGAGAGATACTGACTCATGTATGTTTTATAGCTACTCTATTCATAATAGCCAAGTGACTGAGTCAGCCTAAATTTCCATCAATAGATGAGTGGATAATGAAATTTTGGTATATATAAACAATTGAATTTTATTCAAGCATAACAAAAAAATAAAATTTGAAAGTTTGCAGGACAATGGAGTAAACTAGAGCACATTATATTAAGAAAAGTAATCCAGGGTCAAAAAGACAAATACTGTATGCTCTATATAGTGCAGATCCTAGCTTCTAATTGTTAAATTATCTGTGTGGGAATAAATATGAGTAAAAGTCCAGAATACATAAAGAGGACTAAGAAAATCTTTAATAGAAAGGGTGGAGAATGGAAATACAATGCATAAAATATGAAAATGCAAGAGGGGACCTAGGTGTGGAAGGATTGAAGAAGGGAGATGGCTGAATGGGGAGATAGAGACAGGAGCTGGGGTAAGGAATCACCCAACACCAACAATACACATCAAGAAAGTCTACCCTAAAAACTAACTCTGTTTGCTCTCGATTTTGTTCACTGGAAAGTCTTCTAAATTTAAATTTACTTCCAAAATAGATTTTCCCGAATTCTAGTCCAATTATATTGGTAGTTAACATTATCTTAGCCAATTATTCACATTGGTATTCTGGTTGATACTTCGTTACTTGTGAATTTGCCTCAGGTAATTTATTACATCTTAACCTAGTTTATAGGAACAACTGAAAAAGAAAAATGAACTCTATCTCGACAGTTTAAGCCTAAAGCTGCTGCATAGGGCCATATTCTATTTTTCTCTCGCCTCTACTCAGCATTCTTGCTTTCTCATTGGATACCTATATCTCTGGTACATGGTTCCTGACTCCTTAGCTCTCATTATTCCCTATGGTGGCCATCATTTATATGTCCTTAATATCCACAATCCATCCAAAGCAATTTTCTATTCTGCTATACCACACAGGCAACAACAGCCTTAGCCTCTGAAAATAAAGGAGTATATAAGATCAAGAATCAATACTGTACCACTATGCTTTACTTTATCAACACCCCTTCCCAAGACTTAGCCAAAATATTCTCTGTCAGGCACAGAACATTCCCACCTTTAGTTCCTATCCACATTCATCAACCTTCCTATAATCTTAATGGAAAATGATATCTGTCTGTGTCTTAGGATTTGTTTACAATACTTCCATTCACTGAATTTGTTGGTATAATCTTGTAATCGCAGAAGTAGCAAGTCTGACACAGGAGGGCAATGAATTCTAGGCTTACCTAGGTTCCATAAAAAAAAGACTGTCTAAGAAAAAAACAATAGCTAAATTCGGCTACTGTGAGACTCAAAAAAGTTCTCACTGTTCTGTTCAAACCCATTCGTAATTCAAGATTTCTCATATATAAAATCACATACATATGAAATGCTATCAGTTCTACCATGAACCCCAAGCACAGGACTTCTTCCTTTACCCAGGCCTCTCCTTTAAATCTTCCTTTCATGAGCATCTAATAAAGACAGTTAATAATAAAAAGAGTAGTGAACTCACAAGTGCACAATAGCACCACAGATCTCCAAAATGTCGTTTTCTTCTATTATTGTGATTGAAGTATTACATAAAAGAAATAAATAGACAAATTTAATTCCTAGAATGTTCCATTTGCATTCTCCAGCTGGTAGACTATAAGATTTCTGCCATTCTATGAATAGTATCCTGAAAACAAAGCCTACACAGGAGGAGGTGGGTCTAAGGCCTGGAAATAACTTCCTAATGACGTCTGAGGGATACTTTACCACAGATAACTCGGAAACATATCCCAGTTCTGCATGTGAGAATTTCAGTTATGTGAGTAGAAAAGCATTTTTACTTAGAATATTTTGAAGTCTGACATTCAACTGAAAGCACAAAAGAGTCTTACGCAGTGATGAAGTCCATACGCTGCTCATGGGAAAGTGATGGATACTATGAGCTGCAGCCGCAAGAGCTGCATAGCAAGGTCTCAGCAGTGGTAGTTCAAAGCCAGGACCAGAATCTGGGATAGAAGTGCACAACATCTTCTCTGTAGCTCAATGTCCAATTTCTAAAACAAAGAAGCTGTCTTCCTCCAAGAGCTCTATTAGTTGAAGAATACAGAATGGTCTGATCATTGTCTGACACTATAATATATATGGTAGCAGGTCTCCTGATACTAGATTTGATTAGAAATGTGTATTTAAATGTAATTTGTGGACTAAATGTTCAAGTTTTACTCGAGCTGGTGTCCTTTGCTCAGAAACCTCACTCTTGACAGCCAAATAAACCAAGGAACTGAGGGTCACCATCTAATGGAAGTGGAGAGAAGGAGTTACTTGTACTGCTCTGAGAGACACATAGAGACTCCAGTCTTTCACAAGAGAGAGGAGGTCTTGTTAACATATGTGCTTTTTAAATTTACATTTGAGGTTGACATTTTAGATCCTAAAAATTTCAGGGTATGTCAGACTGACAGCTACAGATATAATAGTGACAATTTAATGATGGTGTTGAGTCTCCTTCCTAATTTCTAGGACAATGATCTGCCAGCTTTAATTCCTTTGCCCAGGGTGAATACTATTCAGAAGCCTTGTAAAATACTTCTTGTATGAGAAAAGCATGCAGTTGTGGCAATGAGTTTCCAAGATCATTTTGAACTCTGCTTCTTTGTGATACACATAGGCTTTGCAATGAGTTACCAACATGAACAATCCATGATCCTAGAAGGAAGTCAGAAGTTCCAAAGGCTTTTATCCCACACAAGCTCTTTGCTCAAACAGCATTTCATTTTCAGCATGTCCACATATAGGGAGCTAGAAAGGTTTGATCCTGGGCTTCTTGCAGTTGGCTCATTAGTGAGCAGCTTGTCCAATCAATAAGTGACTGACCATGAGACTAAGAGATTCTGCCTTTGTATGCTAAAAATGTCTTAGAAATATTGATGAGCCCCCTCTCTCTCCCTCTCTCCCTCCTTCTCTCTCTCCCTCCCTCTTTCCCCTCCTCCCTCTCTCCCTCCTTCCCTCCCTCCTGTCCTCCTTCTCCTCCTCCCTCATTACCTCTTTCTCTCTCTTCTTCCTTCTCCCTCTCCTCTCTGCCTATCTCTTCCCTCTTCTCCTTCACCTGGTGTCACAATAGTTAGTCAGAATGGAGTAGAGGTTTGCAAGGGTGTAACACTCTCTTAAGACAAAATGTGGCTTCTGGTCCATGGCCTTTCCTTCCCATGTCATTATCAGCTAAAGGTTCTCATTTAAGTGACAGACTGTTTTAGTAATAGTTGAGGCTTTGCAGCAATTTGAACATTTCTGGCAGAATATCCAGTACTGTAAGACATGATAAACGTCCAGTTAAAGATGGAATTCGAAGTTCCATAAGGTAAATGGATAGGGTTGAAACAGTGGGCATTCATTGTGACAGCATGTTGGCTAAGTTTAAAATGGTGACGCTCATTTTTTGTGGCATGCTTATGAGGTACCCAATTTCTTTTCAATTTTTTCTCATTAATGACCGAGGAATCCTGGTAGCAGATTGCATGCTTAGGCTAATTTGGTAGACCAACTGAATCAAATAGGCTGTTAGTGAATTATTAGCAAGCCTGCAGGTATGAGCAAATAACTTTGGCTGATATTCATAACTTTCAGATCCATGCTCTTGCTAGTATGAGTGGTATGCAGGCAGAAGAGACATAATTGCTTGCTCTTTGGACATGACAGCTCACTAGCACTCCTGATGCAGGCTACACAGAGTGTCAGAGAGCTGCCTCCTCTCAGACTCACAGAAGGAGGAACAAAAGCCGCCGCATGTTATTGATTTCCTTGGCAGAAAGAAAAGTCCTTGAAAATATAGCTCTTCCTCTCTCTTCAATAACTCTATGGAAAAATCTTATAAATCAACAGTGTTTGGAAGCAGAGACCTCAGACTAGGTCCAAGTTTCACCAGGCATTCACTTCAAATTTGAACAAACCACTTCAATTCTGTAAGACTCATTTCTTCATCTGAATGTTGGACTTAATAAAGACTATCTCTTACAGTTCCTGGGAGAATGTTATGCCAAGTGATTGACATACATAGAAGCCTAAAAATTAGGAGTTATTGATTTTTAAAAAAAACTTCTCAGAGAAAGAAAACAAAAGAGAGGATTGGGAAAATGGCTCACTTGGCAAAGTATTTGACACATAAGCATGGGGACTTGAGTTCAGATCCCCAGAACCTACATAAAATCCAGTGTAAGTCTACAACCCCAGCACTGGGGTATAGTAGGGTTGAGAACAGAAGCATCCCTGGAGCTGTCTTCCCTGTGAGTCTTGCTGAATAGGTGAGCTTCACATTCAGCAAGAGACCATGTTTCAAAAAATAAGATGGAAAAAACCAACATTGACCTCTGTATACATGTCATGAGCTTCTACACACACACACGCACACACACACACACACACACGCAAGCACACACAGCACATGTAAAATGGAAGCCCAACAAACAGAAAAACTAAAAAAGCATCATAAAGGAACAAAGTAACAGCACAACTGTGGTCAGTCAAGTGTGTTAAACTTGACACTGGTAGGAGCTTTGTTAAGGAGTAAGCATACTGGAAGGACTGTATAAAGTTAGCTTTGGGATTCTTTAAATTGCCTGAGAGGTGAGCTAGCTGCATTTGCCTCCTACTCACTCAGTGAAAGGCAAGTTTTCATCATCCAGCTGCCCACAGGACCAGGGGCTCCCTCCTCAGGCAGAAGGGCTATCATTCTCCACAGACTGCAAAGTCTCCAGGTGTTGGAGACACTTCCGGACAGCAGACTCCAAATCCAGAGTGCTTGTTGCTGAGTGGTGTAATTGTATCCTCCCAAACCGCACACACCTGTCTATTATCCCAGTGAGTTTGTCAGGAGCGCACTGTAACTTCCTGTTCTGGGTTAGGGGCTTGCCCAAGAGTGTGCCCTGGTTCTTCACCATCTCCCTTCAAGGATAATGAGGCTTCAGAGCTCTGCAGCCTCTTTTCTCCCTCACTCTTGTTTTGTGATTTTCCCAGATGGCACCCGCTCCTTTACCTGCACCCTGTGATTCTGGGAATTGGTCTGGAGTCTATTACACAGCTGTTTAACTCTCTAGGTTTGTTCCTCTATCAATCTCAGACTCTGTCCTTGAGTTTGACCCCTATCGTCTATCATTAAATGTTCTCTGCACAGAGCACTACTCACCTCAGGCAGGCAAATTAATTAAACACTGTTTCTGCCCCAGAAGGCTCTGGCTTCTCTCATCCTTATGCTGTTATTCCATATCTGTAGCAGAAAAGAAAGTGAGCACAATGTATTTAGTAGAACAGAACATAAATTTATTCTCAATAGTCTCTGTGTCACCCATTGATTGAGTATAAATAATGAACCAGGCAGTCTACTGGTCATTTTATAAACAATGTTTCACGAAAATCTCAGACTAACTTCTGATAAGAGAGCCGAAGTTCAGAGAGGTTAAATCATTTGCCTGAGGTCATACAGCTAGTGAATGATGAAGAAGAGTTTTGAACTCAGTTCTGATCTTGGAATAATAAGTTATCCTGATTTTTAAGCAACTTGAATCGCCAAAGGGAAATGCAAAGCAGATGAATTTGGCTGGACAGAACACCCAATCATTTAGTCAATTTTTTTTCTTTAGTCACTAAAACAGTGCCCAAGGGCCTGCAAGTCTGCCTGTGCCTCCATAAATGATTCATTTATTGTCAAGGAATGACTTAGTCATTAAGAGAGAAAACAACATGAACAGCGGCAGATACACAAATCTTTCTTTTTGAAAGTACCTTTGTCTGCTGGTCAGCACACATCACAATCACACTTAAGGCCTATGACATTCAGAATGCTGAAGGTGTTCAATGAGCTTTTGCATAGAGAGGCATAAAGGCAGAGTTGCTGAAGCCATATCAAAGTCTACAGACTACGCAAAGGGCAATGGCTGGCTTATTTCAGGTTTTACATGAACTGCCATAGTCTTTCAAATATTTACTGTCTCCAGGGTTGTATGGTTGAATTCCACCTAAAGAAAAAAAGCCCAAAGCAGAAGAAAAAGGAATTGCTAATTGTCCTTTGTATGTGGTTTATGAATTCTGTTGATGATGTTGCTGTGTGATCTAAAGGTTTATATTGACCTAAGTCAGCATGTGTAAATATAATCCCCACTTTGAAAGTATCAGGAGATGGGGCCCTTAGAAGGCAAGAATCTCCACTACAGGATTAGTGCCCTTTAAAAAGATCCTCCAGACAACTGTTCCTCTCCTTCCCCCAAAAATCAAACAAAAGAACACTGCCCTCACCAGACATCAAATTAACTGATGATTTGATGTTGGACTTCCCACCTATACTAGTCAGGGTTCTTTATATTCACAAGACTTATGGAATGGATTCCAATAAATCTCATATATACATATATATGTATGTATGTATGTATGTTGTATATTTATTATATATATATATATATATATATATATATATATATATATATGAGATTTATTGGAATCACTTACAGTCTGCAGTCAAACCAACCCAACAATGCCTAGCCATGAATGGAAATTCCAAGAATCTAGTAGTTTGTCCATCCTACAAGGTTAGATGTGTCAACTGGTCTTCAGTATATGCTGTAATTCCAAAGAAGAAGGCTCTAGTGACAGTGAAGGAATAGATATACTAGCTAGGTGAAGTCAAGCAGGCCAAGAACAAAAGCTTCTTTCTTCTATGTCCTTATATAGACTTCTAGCAGAAGGTATGGCTTATATTAAAGATATATCTTTCTGTCGCAAGATTTGGATTAAAAATCCCATGTCTTCTAGCTTTAATATCAGAATCAAAGGCATATATCTTAGATCAAAGGTGTGTATCTTCTAACTCAAAGATCTGGATTAGAAGTAGATCCACCCACTTCAAATCAAGTAAAACAAATCTCACATATGTGCATGCCCTCCATTTCTAGATTATAGCTTATCCCTGTTACAGTCATGTTGACAACCAAGAATAGCCATCATACAATTTTATAGAATTGAAAAGAAGCTAGATCCTGATGTTTGTAAAGCATCTAGGCTCTGGTGTTATATTAAAGTAGCTCAAGAAAAATAGTACAACTGGAATTAACAGTAAAGACACATGTGCCAAGAAAAATAAGATGGAATGCATGTTTGTTCACAATGAATGGTGTGTTGGGTTTCTTTTGGTAATATAATTTAATGGAATCCTATAAGAGTAAATATCTATAATTACCTTGGGTTTCTATTATCTGAGTCCACACCCTTTGGTTACTATTGCTCCCCATCATGAGTCTCGCTGAGCATTTCTTTGGGTTTGAATGTTGATACTGTCATGTTGAATATCTCTCACAGGTCTCTCACCTATGACTTTGCACAGAGCTTAATCCAGGAACTTCTGAACTTTCAGTTCTAAACTCACAGAGAATGGAGGAGAAACAGCTGAGAGGAGTTTCTGTTTTCATGGCCTAGATTGATAAGGAATGAGAAATGAAGCACCTCTCTGGATTGGAGGAAGTAGCAAAAGGCTCTTGTCTTGAGCTTAGAGATCACAGTCTTCCCTTAAGATACTTACACATGTTGCTGTCTGGAACGATCTTTTCCAGTTGTCTACATAGTGATAACCCCTGTGTTCTTGGAGTCTCACTCAGTTAAAGGGCCACTTCCTCTATCTCTGTCTTTCTCTCTGTGTGTGTGTCTCTCTCTCTGCTTCTCTCTCTCTCTCTCTCTCTCTCTCTCTCTCTCTCTCTCTCTCACACACACACACACACACACACACACACACACACACACACATACACACATACACACACACACTCAATGTCATTTATGTATTTATTTTTTATTTATTTTATTTTACTCTTTCCCACTGGCACATAAACTCTTCCAAAACAAGAAGGATTTAATTCATTACCCCAAGAGTTAGAATAGTGCCTAGCATTTAAGGGGCTCACTAGAATTATTTGCTTTATAAATAAAAGAATAAATTAAATTCTGTAAAGTATGGCATGGTAAGATATATCAGGATCAACTTGAATTGAGTCTGAAATACTCTTATCCATTTAATGTCAAAGATTTTGAAATGTCCACTGTAAATGTCACCCAGGGACAGTAGTTTTAATGTTGTCTTCTCTGGCCCCACTTTTTAAGGTGGTGTCCAATTATTTACTCATTGAACCCTCGGGGAGTCTGGTAATGTCTTGGAACACACAAGAGATTTCTTAGGTTATCTTGGATTCTAAACAGATATTCTCACTTTCTATAAGTGCTACATTGAGAGAGGGATTGCTCCATGGATCAGAATGATTCCAGAAGATTCAGGAGCTAAAGTTCTGAGCAATCCAGACCTTGACATCCACATCTTCCAAATCTCACTTCTGACAGAGTACACATACTTTCTGAATACTTTACATATTGAACTGCTACATATTGTGAGATGAGGGAAAGACTCTACTGCAGACAGAAGAAACTCTGAGTGATTTATGAAGAGCCAGCCTGTGTCCTTGGGGGCACCATTACAGACCCCACAGGCACACACATGCCTCTGTGCCTTCCACTAGGTCATTCACTTATTATATATATTTAAATCATAAATTACACTGAAGAATGCAATACTTGAGTTGAGGATATACTAGAGAAAGTCAGTTCATTAGCTCACTTTCCTCAGGATGTCAAAGGAGTTATGGCTCTTGACAAGTGACAAGATCCAGAGCAGCAACCATGAAATGAATAGAAAAGTCCTCAAAGTGAAAAAAGAAGTGCACTAGAGACAATTGACCTATTCCAATGTCATCCTGAGTTCACAATGGTCATTGGATAACATCATCTTATGTGACTTCCCCTGTCCCTAAACAGACCAATCAGCCCACAGCTATTTATAGGCTGGCAGTCAGCATGGCTTCTCACTGAAGACTTCTATATGCAGTCTGCCAGTAGAACAGATTTTCAATGGCCTCTATCTGTGGGATATTGCTGTTTATTCAGGGATAAATTTCCAAGCATGGCAAGATAATGATTCCCATTAATGTTGGTATTATTCATGCAGCTAAAATCCACATGCCCCCAGCTAAAACATTCCCCTGTAGAGGCTGCAGCCCTTATCTACTCCGAAATCCTTCATTACAGGTAGGTAATGTGTTTGTTCTGTACAGGAGCTTGATACACTGTACTAGTTTCCCTTCTTGTGCCTGTGAATCCTCTGAAACACTGGGAGACTTTTATGTGTATGCTTAATCACTAAGCCCAGGCTTCTACTTTGGAGCATCCTGATACTGGGGCAGATGTCAGGAGCTGGTACTCTCAAGATCAATTTTAAGAAAGTATAATCCCTTGCAAATACATCCCACATAAAACAGGGCTTCTCCTATTCAACACTCCAGCCATTTTTAACCAGAACTCTTATGCATAGGATAAGAGTGCTATCTTCTAAGGGGGCTGGAATAACAGGATTCTCAAGCAGGAGCATTAAAGAAATGAAAAGAAATATACTTTCTTATTTCCCAAAATCCAAAATCTTAAGTACACTCTAACCATAAACAAACATACATGGTGAAAAGATAGTATCCAAGGTATCAGACATGGCCTTGAAGCAATGACAAGTCAGGAAATAAACTCAGGTTTTACTAGTTCTGCATTTAAGAATTCCACATTGTGAAGGGAGGGTCTATATAGATTGGTTGAAACACTTTCACCTGCTCAATGAGACAATAGATGAAATTCAAAACCATTTATAAAAACATATTTCTGAATAGTCGCACATTAAAAACAACAGACTCTGGATTAGAATTTGGGTTGCCCATAGCACAAGCCATGAAAGTTATTTCTTTATTTATTTACAGATACGTATTTATATTTCTGACTTATTTATCATAGATAGATAATTGTATTTTACACAATATAAGATGCCAAACTCAAGTATGAAAAATTACACACAAAATAAATGCTACCCCAATAATACATTAGAGACTATTTATCAAGTACCTCCTTGCACTTCTGGTGGGGTATTTAAATCTATCCTGTTATTAAACTTCTGTAACAATCTATAAGGATATCACTAGTACCTCATTGATAATGGTGGTAGATGTAATTATGTACTGTGGCCCTGTTGTCCATGTCATTGTTAGAGAGACAAAACTTAGTAAGATAACTAAAAAAATGTCAAGTGTATCCCAAAAATATGTCTAGTAGAGTAGAAAGAAGAATCTCCAGTCCTTGCTTCTAGCAAAGAAACATCTCTCATTAGCCACTACACACAGTATGTGGTCAGATAGATAACTGCTTTCACCTCTTCAGAAAGCCCTCCTGACCACATATCAAAAGTGCCCTGCCCTCCTTTCCAATTTGTCTTTATCATATCACCTACTTGTTTGAATATTTCTTAACAGGATTTAGAAAGCCTCACTTGCATTTGTGAGCAATCTCCTGCGAATGCTAAGCCAGGAGAACTTGGTTTGCCACTCTAATCCAAATGCCTCAGAGAGTAGCTTCTCATTATCAAGTCTCAATAAAATGTGTAGAATCGGGACAAGAATGAATGTATTGTGAGCTCAAATCTCTATGTTCTAATTTCCAAGACTCTGTATATGTTCATCGTAGCATTCTTAAACCCTAGTATGTTGGTTTCAGTGAGAATCATCCCTAAAGGTTCATGTGAATAAATAGGTTGGTGAAATTGTTTGGGGGAAGTTTAGAATGTGTAGCCATGTTCGAGAAGGTATGTCACTGGGAGTGGGCTTTGAACTTTTAAGAGATACACATCACTCCCAATGTGCCCTTCTGCCTCCTGCTTGGAGACCAAGATATGAGCTCTCAACTGTTCCTATGACCACACCTCCTGTGGCATTATGGACACTACTCCTCAGAAACCATACACCCACATTCAGAACTTTCTTTTAAATCTGTTTTGATCCTGATACCTTATCACAACAAGAGAAAAGCAACAAAAACACCTAGCAAATCCCAGAAAATAAATAGCATCCCAGTGTCTTGGATCAGTAAGGCCTAGTAGATCCTTGGAAATGGAATCTTGAACCTAATCTGCCTAATACAAAATTAAAACCTAAGACTTGCACAGCTTGTCAAGGGTTTAATATGATAAGCAGTTCAAGTGCCCTAACTTTGATGTGTTTGATTCATTGCTGTCTTTGTCTATTTTCTATTGAGATAACAAAATATGTCAATGTAGAACTATATAAAGAAAAGGGACTAATTTAGATGAAACTACTGCATGTGTAGGAGCGTGAAAGTGGTGTCTAGTTTCTAACAAGGACAGCATGTGGAAGGTCACATGTACTGGCAACAGAAAAACAAGAGAAAACTGAGAAAGGGAACTTGCTTTTGTAACAAGCCACTCTGCAAAATAGCTAACATACACTAAAGAAATTAGAAATTATTACTGGTTCTTTCATGAGGAAAGAGTTCCCATGCCCTTTTAAAGAGGTACGACTACCTCACAGCACCATAATGTGGAAAGGTCAATCCCCAGTGTAACTTTTAGCAGGAATAACCCACACCTACAGTGTATCGCATATTCCAAACTACAGAGGTGTTTCTAAAACAGGATTGCACTAGGAAACAGTTTAATAAATACTTACTGAATGCCTGCAGTGTCTTAATCACTGTTTAAGCAAAATAGACACAGCACTAGATAGGGTCCTTTAAACAACCCGAATAAACAGGCTAGATGTAAATATAAGAAGAGATTTATTGTAGAAATTAGATTTGGCATCTACAGAAGATACAGTTTTTTTGCTTTTTTTTTTTTTTTTTTTTCGAGACAGGGTTTCTCTGTGCAGTCCTAGCTATCCTGGAACTCACTCTGTAGACCAGGCTGGCCTAGAACTGAGAAATCTGCTACAGAAGATACAGATTCTCGGCATTTGCTGTTTGTATCCTGGAAAGCTAATAATAATGGTGGTGGTGGTGGGATTCTGCTCAACTCACAAGTCTTGAGAATCAGTGGGAGGAAGAGGGACGGAGTGAAAATCTTTGAACGCAAAATTCCTAGAACCAGAAGTATCAACGCTGAAAGGCAAAGAAAGTAAGTGTCTCAGCCAAAGGAAAGAAAAGGCTCAAGCTCCTCTCTCCCACTATTTGAGCCTATTGAGGTCCTCATGGGATTGGGTAACACTTGACCACAATGCTAAAAACCATCTACTTTGGTTCACTCCTTCGGATATAGATCATTTGGGAAAGAACCTCACAGTCGCGTCCAGAAGTAGCATAACAGTTTGGGACTACCCTAGCCCAGTCAAGTCCATGTGCAAACCTCACCACTGCACAGACAGTGTGACAACTATCAAATGGGATACTCGGCCAAGCTGCTTGCTCATGGTTATTCTGCTTCTCATATGACTAAAAGCTGTCATATGAAAGCTGTCATTACCTCAGAAAACATCCATTCCCATTAGATCCCCACCTAAATGACATACTTGGACTTGAGTATCATCCTGGATGGGTCCCCATGTGCAAGCTTCTTAATGTCACTGAGGCTAATTTTCTTCATCTATACTAAAAGGATAATATTTTATACTTCTTAGATTTCCTCCTATGAGTGAATGAGTGCCTGCATGAATGAGCTGCCTTTTTTTTTTTTTTGATGGATGCAAAATGCTCACAACGTTCACTAAGAAAGATGCCTTGTTGCTGTGTTTATTATCGTTACTTGGTTACGAGGATCCGCAGGACCTATGTACCCTTTCATACCGCTTTGAAGGATGAGAAAAAAAGTCCTGTACTGGTCTCCATTAATGCTTCTTTCCCTGTGCCTGACAGAGTTAAAGCTGTTTTCTCAAAGTGCCCTGGTCCCCATGGGCCCTTTACTTACCAGCAGAATCTGCTGCTCCCTCCTGTGCTCTGACCCCTCCCACTCCCATCTGCACCAATTAGCAGGGAGCAGATTGCTGGAGACCCAGGAGAGCACCTTGAGGCTGGGAGTGCCATGCCAGGAATAGGGAGCCTTCGCAGTCTGTGCAGGTAATGGGGTCGAAAATGAAGATGTATTAGGGAAAGAGGAATTACAGGTCTGCTGATTAAGTGATGAAGTGAATGGAAATGAAAAACGTGGCATAAATTATTAAGGAAACGCTAGCTGCTCCTGGCAAAGGCAGCCAATGGAGGAGGCAGGAATCCGCAAAGGTTAGACAATGAACCAGCACCCGTTACCTCAGGCCCCGCTATGACACAAAGCTGAGGAATTTTATTCTGCTTTCCTTATTCTTTAAGGGTTTCTATGCTTTCGAAAATGTTCCTTAGTTATATGGCTCTGCTCACTGAATAAATACTATAAGAAATGACTTGAGATTAACATAAAAATGCACACACGTCTCTAATCAGAATAATTGAGCTGAAATATGCAGATATGCTATTTGGATTCCAGACAGTAAATTTCAAATAGCAATTCAGAAAGCTGACCTCAGAACACTTTTCTAAGCAGCCTTGCAGGATGGTGTTCTCTAAAATCACTGCATTAAAATGAGCTGATTCGGAAAGGAGAGAAGGTGAAGGGAATCCTGGGAGACAGACCCTAGTGTGTAGTTATGCCCCTCTAGATCCAGCCTTGAGGAAGTTTTGAGCATGTTCACCAATCGATATGGTTTTCACTAAGGTGTTGTGATAGTGTTTGCCGCTCCTCTTGCCCCTATCCACAGACACATGTTAAGACTGAATCCTCTCTTTCCCCTCCTCCCCAACTCACCTAGGAACACAGTCTCTGGTCATTTACCATAGGAAGAGATTATGGCATAGAGTCGGGGCTAGTGGGCATTATATAAGATACAGGTACAAAGAAAAGCAGACAACAGAGAGACTTCACTGCCCTGAGAGTCTGACTTCCATGCTCTGAACAGCATGTCCAGTTGCGGCAACCCAGCTCCCGGTAAGCTAATGTGTTTCCTCTTTTGTTTAAGAATTACAAGATGGAAAAAAAAAAAGAATTACAAGATAGTTCCTGTCAATAAGTGCCATTGAACTAGTGTAAGCAATGGTTCCAAATGCCACCAGATAACAAGCTGGCACTTGAGTCTTGATGTCTCTATTGGCCTCCTGACATATAGTCAAACACACTTTACTTGAATATCTCTGGGGTCTGCCAGCTCATGGCCCAACATTACAGATCATGACATTTCTGAACAATTCTTTCTAGTCATGTATACAGGTAGAAATGGCAAATCATGGAAATGAGCCAGCATATAATAAATCAATTAATGTCGTTAAGCCTAAGCTGTGGACTCCTAATATCCCCAGGCACTAAAGAAAACTCATATTCCTGCTAAACAGCCTTCTCCCAAACCTCCTTGCATACAGAGCTGGAAGCTATTTGTTCAAAGAAGGATTGGAGGAGTAGAATAGAATTCAACACCTTACTGTCTGTCCAGACTTGGCATAGACAAGATAAGAAATCAAAACAAGATAAGAAATTATTCATAAAACAACAGAAATTCTTGAGGCTGCCACCATTAGATCATGGTAGGGAATCTGAAAATTGCCTTTGTGGCATTTTCGTTCATGTTTCCTTGTATAAATTGTGTTTTTATCGTAGTGACAGAGATAATAAATTTTCACTGTAGAAAATCCCAAAGTGTAATAAAGCACACAGAATAAAATAAAAGTCATCCATAAGTTGACAAACTGCAGATGCCCATGTCTTTTTGGAATGCACCCTTCCAAGGACTTCTAATGTTTCGTTTGTTATGTTCTATAATTTGGATTATATTTTTCATAATGTTTTATAGTTTCCTTTTTATTTCAGGTAACATTCTCTTCTTTTGCAAGTAATTAAACATCTTCATCATGTTCTTTAATAGATAGTTTGCATGTGCATGTGTTTAATAAAATCAATTATCCTACCCTGGATAAGCTCTATGACTTAGCTTTAATTGTCAACTTGACACAATTTAGAATCACCTGAGAAGAAAGAGTAAATGAGGGATTTTTCTATGTTAGCCTACAGGCAGGTTTGTATAGCATTTCCTTAATGTTGTTAATTGACATAGGAAGACACAGTCCACTGTGAGGTAACCATTCCCCAGACAAGGAGTCCAGAACTGAACATGAGCGGAGAAATAAAGCTAAGCACAAGAAATCAACCAAACAGTAAGCAGAATGCATGCACTTATGTCTCTTTGCCCTAGCCTATGAATCAAGCTCCTGTCATTGTGACTTTCCCACAATGATTGGGGACAAGTTGGAACTGTAAGCTCAGATAAATCCCTTCTTCTGGAAGTTGTGTCTTGTCAAGGTATCTTTACCATAGCCACAGAAATGAAACTTAGGACAGACACTTGGGCTATCCACAGGTCTACACCATTGACAAATGTGGAAATCTTACCTGCACTAGGACCAGACAGGAAGAATAATACAAAAAGCTACCTGGAGGAAGAAAGTATTTTATAGTACTTTTTATAAGTCATAAAATCCTACACTATAGTCCTCAGAATTGGCCAAGACAATCTTAAAAGCATTTCTCTCTACTTTTTCCTAACCTCAGACCAGTTTTTGACCCTAAGCCATGACACCCTTCTCTTGGAGTATTAAAAAATGATAAGTTCTGTCTTTACCCCTTTAATACATACATTGTTTTTAAAACTTTGTATCCATTTTTCAGGCCAAAAGTGTTGGTCTCAAGAATTTAACTGCAATCATCAGTGGAGACAGAATTTCAACCCACTGGTTTCTTTGAATAGTAGGAGTCTAACCTCAGTAAGTAACATGACCCAAGTTATAAAACCACACTTGTCATGAGGCCATGAGTTTTGTTTTTCTTTATGTGTGATGCCAATCAGAAAACATCTATGGCCTCCCATTCCCCCATTCTATTCTTAGAAACCCTCTAGCCTTTATTTCTACAGAATTAAGTTCAAACTGAAGCCTGGCCTGCTGTCCATATTTCCACAATATTGATGAATATCCTCCCTGGCTATTTAACTTAATCTAGCACGATTTTTCTTTAACACACTGAAAATCTTAATGATTTCAATTCTTGTTATGCAGGTGAGGGAAAAAAAAAAAACATGATAAAGGAGAAGTATTTAAGCCAGGGAGTCCAGAGCTCTGAGAGTTGATATCGGTCAATTTTTCTTCTCTTTGAATTTTAATATGTAACACTGATATAGAAGGTCAAGTGGTTTAATTGCACTATTGAGAACCATGCTGGTGAATGGCTAGCTCATCTATGGCTTCTTCAACTAGGAAATGGAACTAATGACCTACAGGTGCAGTGTGAAAGTTAAGTGAAGTAGGGAATGAAACGTGTTGGTTCCTAGTACTGGAAGACTTCTGTTCTTAAATGCTTATTTAATGCTTAAAGTGGAAGAGCACTGGTCTTAGAGTCAGTGAAGTCTGGTAACAAATTTATTGCTTGCAGATTGACTTAATTAGGTAATGAACTGATGTTCTTAAATGTTATCCAAAGGTTTAAATGGAAGATGCAAAGCTCAAGGTTCTCCTTGGTCCTTTGGTAGGCAAATCATATAATGACCTTTGAAGATTAGTGACTAATACCTATTCAGTAAAGCATGAATTTAAAGGATGCTGTGAAAGAACTTCATAAAACAGCCGACAAATTGTCTAGACAGGCTAATGGAATCAAATATGCCCCTCCCCTCTCTCTCTCTCTCAGTCTCTCTCTCTCTCTCTCTCTCTCTCTCTCTCTCTCTCTCTCTCTCACACACACACACACACACACACACACACACACACACCAGAGTGCTATGTTGGCACATAAAGATGCTAAATGTTGACATCAGAATGTCTGCCGTTTTTCTCTGTATTTTCTCTTGCCTCAAAACCAGTTTTTTAATTTTATTGAGAGTTTCCTGAATACCTATAATAAGTTTTGATCAAATCCAATAGGTAGCCATTGACTCTCCTCCAGTTATTCCTCTCTGAGTTTATGTAGTGATTTCTGTTTGTGCACGGATATATGACTACCTTCTAGAGCACGGGGCACAAATTCATGGTAAAAATTCCTGACTCTTCCTCCACCTACAACTGTCAATTTCTAATGGCTCCTCAGCTCTTCTTTAGTGACTCCTAAACTTTAGGAAGAGAGGGTATGGTATAAATGCCACCATGTTGTTCTCATATACCACCATATATCATAAGACCATATATCTTTAGTAATAATCCAACCAAATAAGGTGACCAACTGGTCACCTTAGGTCTTTGATACATTGTCTCTTATTAAGTGAAACTGGACATTTCAGCTAGACTACTTATCTCTACCTGCAAGCACTGCTATAAGCATATGCACTGGTATGCCTGGCTTTCACATGGGTGCTAGAAGTCTGAACTCAAGCTCTAGTGCAAAACTTTATCTACTGAGTCAGTTTCCTACCCCATGCATACTCCTAAAAGGCATAAAGATTTTTCTGGTTGGCTCCAGAAGTCATAGTCAAAGAGATTCCAGATGTGAAAGTTCAAAACATAATTGATATGTTTGAAGATGGAGAAGGCTCCATGAAAAGGACCTAGGTACAGCATGCAGAAGTTGAGAGTTAGTCATGCTCACAATGGAGCAGAGAAATCACTAATATGCATTATGGAGGCTGTTTCCTATGGAAACATATTATGGGAACCACCTGAATGGGTTTAGAAGTGAATTCTTCATCATACAATATAGCTTGGAGATTTATTTCCTTTGAGACTCATAAAACTCCAAACAAAGAAGCTAATAGGCTCTCCTTAACTTCTGACCCACATAACAGTGAGGTATACACTCAGTGCACTTGTGGTAATTTGCTATACATCAATAGAAAACTAAGGCATACCTTTTGTGGTGTATAAGGGTATTTTTTTGATCTCATCTTTCCCCACTGTAAATTAAAAACCAATGTCAGATGCAGAAACAACTACACAGTTAAATTCCTTTGTGTTCTCACATACTCTGGCCCAGAGTCAAATCATGACATTATCCCCAGAGGACCCCCTAGCTACCTGGAAAGACATCCTGGTTAAATGTCTAAGAGCCTCAAGAGCCCCTTTGGAGATAGATCTGCTTTTCAGGCCTCAGCACCAATGCACTGAAGAGATCAGACTGGTTTTGAAATTGAGAAAAGTAGGCAAGTCCATTTGGACCTTTTTATTGACATTTCTGACCTTGCTGGAAAAGTGTTATGCTTTGCTATAAAAATTATTGGAGAGTGCAGCTTGCTGAGTGATATTTTATATTATAGGACAGAGCACTCCAAGCCACTCTTCTCAGAGGAGTTCAGCAGCCCTGCAAAATCTGGAGAATCTCTATGAGGTTTTATTCTTCTAGCATCAGGTCTGGGATGCTAGCAGGTTCTCAGTGTTAACAAGAGATCCTGTTGATAGAACTATCATGTGGCATTTTCTTGATTGAAAATTACTCACTCCAATTTCAAGTTCAGTCACCATGAGCTAAATCTCAAAAGTAAGCGTAAAGCTCTAGGTGATATAGATATACATATATACATATATGTACAAAACATAAACAAACACACATATGTATACATACAATTGTTAAAACCTTGGTGAGTGTTGGTAATACCCATGAATATTGGATACTAATTCTTTGACAAATATTTAAACAAAAACTAAAGCAAAATTCAAATTAAGAACAAATAGATATCACTGTTAAAATGACAGAAAAATACATTGGTTTGTTGACCTTTTTATAAAATAAACTTTGAAACATTGCCTATCTTTAAAAAAAAAGAACAAATAGATAAATAAAACTCTGGACTGGATATTATTTAGTTTAAGAGTCCTGTCTTCTGAGAGAATGCTTTTACAACACATAAAAATTCAGCTATTCATTCATATACATTAGGGACAATGTAAGGTTCCCAGGAGTAAATTGAAGGAGTCATGCCCATGCATTGATATACGAAGGGGAGGTCCTATAACCTACCCCGTGGATTGGAAACTGCAGTCTTTCCTATACCTCCTTACACTTGGCCCAGAATTGACAAAATAACTGGACAACTAGTGGTCAGTATCTACTCCTGTAATTAGACAAGTACTAAGAATTTTTTAAGCTCTGCTTTCATTGTGTATAAAGTGGTAAAATAATGGGAGTATTATGCACATTAAAGGATTAAAGGATCCTGATCAGGCTATAATAAAATACCATAAACAACAGAAATTTATTTGTTATAGTGTCCTAGAGGCCCTGAAGTCCAAGGTCAAAATACCCGAAGAATTGGTACTCACTTCTCAGATAAGAATCAGAACTGTTCCATCAGTGTCCTCCTATGATAGTAGGTGGAAGGAAGCTTCCGGAGACCTAGTTCGTAATCATTTCATAAGAGTTATGTCCTCAGAACCTAATCTTCAAACAGCCTACCTCAGATGCCAGCTCATCAAGATTAGCTTTCGACCATGTCCTTTTAAGGGACTAACCCAAATATTACTCTAAAGAAGCATCCAAGTA
This sequence comes from Grammomys surdaster, assembly GCF_004785775.1. Lineage (NCBI taxonomy): Eukaryota > Metazoa > Chordata > Mammalia > Rodentia > Muridae > Grammomys > Grammomys surdaster. Next base: position 9,594,162 of record NW_021604608.1, on the reverse strand, counting down.
CATTTAGAGAAATTTTCTTTTCTTTATTTTAAAGTCTTTTTTGTTGTTGTCTAGTGAAACTGTTTTACTGATTTTTGTCCTTAAAAAAACAAAGCCAATTTTATATTTGCATTTAGTTATAAGTCAATGAGTGTGATCTCAGGATAAAATATGTATGTGGGAAGAATCAAAGTTGACAAAAGTCTCAGTGATTTGCTCAGGCTCATTTTTCAGTTCTGGCAGTGTAGGGTTTCTTTTTAAGCAGTGTTTCTGAATCTGAAAGTGGGATATCACCTTAAAATGTCAATGAATATTAAAACCTGAGTTTGTTTTTGAGTCAGAATTTGCTAAATGTGGTTAAAAAAATAGGTTTTTGACTAAATAGGTGTTTTCCATTTTTAATTCTATGTAATAGAGCAAGCATGACAGCAGGACACACTGTTTGATTGTGTTCTCAGCTTCAGAAGACTGACCACCACAGTCAGCCTCACACTGGGCCTGGGTTCTGAGAAAAACTTGGTTTTGCAACATCAGCCTTCTACCCTGTGTTCTGACATTTACTCAGCAGTTTCTTTAATATTCAAAAAAAATTTTTATTTGTATATGGACATATATGTGCATGATATGTGTCTGTTGACATGAAAGCATATTTGTGGAGGTCGGAGGACAACTGAGCATCTTTACTCTCCTTACACTGGATTTGAGGGCTCAAACTTGGGTTGCTACCTTTGTCTTTACCTGCTGAGCCATCTCCCTGACTCCCTTTCTCCTTTTGTATCCTCATCAACTTGATAAAAATTTACTCACTATGACTTTTTTTGTGTGTACTTTTAATATCTATTATTGCATTATAATCACGATGTAGCAACACTGTGGTGGTTTGAATATGTTTTGGCTTAGGAGGTGGCACTAATAAGTGTTGCCTTGTTGGAGTAGGTGTGGCCCTGTTGTAGTACATGTGACCTTCTTGGAGTAGGTGTGGCCTTCTTGTGTCACTGTGGGGGTGGGCTTGGAGACCCTCCTCCTAATCACCTAGGAGCCAGTCTTCTCCTGTCTGCCTTTGGATGAAGATGTAGAACTCTCAGTTCCTCTAGCCCCACATCTGCCTGGATGCTTTCATATTCCAGCCTTGATGATAATATACTGAACCTCTGAACCTATAAGCCATCACTAACTAAATGTTGTCCTTGTAAGAGCTGCCTTGGTCATGGTGTCTGTTCACAGCAGTAAAACTTTAACTAAAACAAACACCAACCCCAATAAAATATGAATCCATCATTTGAAGTTAATTTGAGAAAAGCCAATTAAGAAATGTGGTTCTTGCAATTAAGGCATGGAATTCTTTAGAATTCCAACTGAATTGTCTGCCACACAAGGCAATATTATTGTCACCACCTCACTTTAGCACGTGGCTATAGACACAATGACATGTAAACTTCCATAAATTCCTGACCAGTGTTCTTTGCACTTGAGACTATTATTTCCATCATCAAACTGATAGCAACTACACTATTTTTACATAAAGGGGGTGTCATGATTCCTAGAACTTTCAGTCAAGTATTTAAAACTATGAAAACTTTGAGAGAGAACAATTAGTTTCTTAACTACAAAGTGCTTCACATAACTCTAGTCAATTGATTAGTGAGGCCATGCCACCCCTATCCTTTGTTTCCTTTTTCTCTACAAAATAATCCATCCCCAGCTTGTGCAAACATTTCCAAGGTAAATATCTCTTATCAGACAGGCATTGGACAGGGCGTGAAAGTGAGTGATACTCTCAATCCCTAAGCTCAAGTGACCCACAGCCAAGTAAAGAAAAATCATTAGCTGTTCTACCTCTCATGTCTGTGTATCTACTTACATATTGGTAGGACCTACTTCCTTCTGTCACTGTAAGATGAAGCCTGAATATGAAAATCATATGTCCAAGGATGAGTACAAACCCAGGAAAATTTCAGATTCTATAAGCAACAGATGGAAACAATGGAGTCAGCATCTCATGGCACTGGTACCTCATACTGAAAAAAGCAACTTTCAAAAAACATTAAGTGACTAAAAGTGTAATAACACATATTCAGGAAGGTTATCGTTTTTCTTCTGGAGATATAAGAAGATTAAGGCAACAACCAAAATAAGTTCCCTTCTGGGGAACCAGATTCTTAACCATTTTCTAATCTAAACCTCAGTTCCCTGCAAATGCTATTCACTTCTTGGCTACCATCTGTCTCTAGAGTAGCTATCTGAACCCTTTCTTGTTGAGTGTCTCCAAGTCCTCATGCACTGTGGTGGCAGGAGACACTGCTGAAAAGAAGGTAGACACACTGCTCTTCTCTGATAGAATCGGTCCTTCCCTGGATAGATGATACAGATGCAAATCTAAGGATAGAACTTTATTGAAAGAAAAACACAAATCTTTCTGGGTATATGCAAATCCTTCTAGGTTTAGTCTTTCATGAGATCCCTCTGTCTCATCACTAACCAAGTACTAAAGTTTCACATTCTTTGTCTTCCCCTTCCCCGCATTTCATTTTTTTAGGCAAGGTCTTGTGTAGCCCAGCACAGGCTGACCCTGAATGCTCTATATAGCTAAGGATGACAGTGAAGTTCTAATATTCCTGCATTGTTGAGGACTATGAAGAAGGAACAAGAAATGGTTTTAGAACTGATGAAATGTGGCTAACTGATAAGTGGCTATTAGCCATAAAATCCATGATACACAGGACACAACCCACACGACTCAAGAAGGTCCTGAACAGCTGGAGTGGGAGTTATCCCAAAAGCTGTTGCCTCCCAAAAGCTGTTGCTTATATGTTGGATATGTTCTTCTAGCTGGGCTGTCTTGTCTGGCCTTAGTGGGAGAGGATGTGCTAGCCTCACAGAGACTAGTGTGCCAGGGTGGAGTGATACTCAGAGGGGTCCCCACTTGCTCACTTGAGAAGGGGTAGGAGGATGGGGGAAAGATTGTGGGAGGAGGTAGTGAGTGAAATGAAAAGTGACTAAGTAATAAACAAAACAAAATAAAATAGTAATAAAAATGTATAACAAAAAAATTCCAACACATTTCTTCACAGATCTTAAAAGGACAAATTTCAGCTTCATATGAGAACTCAAAAACCCAAGATAGCTAAAATATTCCTAAGTAATAAAAGAACTGCTAGAGGTATCACTATCCCTTATTTCAAGCTCTAATACAGAGCTATAGTAATGAAAATGGCATGGTATTGGCACACACACACACATATACACACACAACATCACACATGAAAACTTTTACATAAAACAGTCATTTCTACTTTAAATCCTCAGAATATACTTCTATTCATTAGTAGTTTTTATTAAATAATATCAGGAAGGTTAGGGCAAACATGGGTATAAGAAATCAATCATCATCTTGACCAACAACCCAGTTTTAGCAAGAGTCACATCAGCTCGTGGAAGTCTAGCTGCCATTGTTCTTGTTCCCTGACCATAAATATTAAGATTAAGCCTTTTTGAACTTCAAATTGCTCCCTAAGATTTCTTCATCAAATTCACTAGTAAAAACACCTTAACCTAACTTCACTATCAATCTACATCTCCAAATTATGTCTAAGTGTGGTGGTCATTGCTAACAAGCTATAAACTGAGTTATTTCCAAGGATGATGGATTGAATCATTCATCTGCTCCAGCATCAGTGCTTGTGAAAAATCAAGAACCATTATTATGAGTGCTAGTGATACTGCCAATGAGGGGCTGGAAGCCCCCATAAAGTATTCATACAATTCTTAGATTAAGAAGGATGTGAAGGCAAGAAGCAGATCAAAACTCTACAACAGCATGAGGTCCTTAGGATGCATAGTCTTTGGGGCTCTCATGATGTACATACCATGCATGTCCTTTTGGAACTGGGTTATCTCACTAAGGATGCTATTCTCAAGATCTATCCATTTGCCTGCAAAATTCATGATGTCTTGGTTTTTAATAAATGATTAGTGTTCCATTGTGTAGATATACTACATGTTTTTTTATCTTCAGTTGAGGGACATTTAGGTTGTTTCCAGTTTCTGACTAAAAATAAAGCTGCTATGAATGTAGTGGGATGACTGAACATCTTCTGGGTCTATGTCCTGGAGTGGTATAGCTGTTCTTGTCATAGAGATCTTTCACTTGCTTGCTTAGAGTTATACCAAGATATTTTATAATATTCGTGGCTAAAGGGTATTGTTTCCCTAACTTCTTTCTTCACCCATTTATCATTTTTATAAAGGAGGGCTACTGATTTTTTTAGTAAATTTTGTATAGTGTCACCTTGCTGAAGCTGCTTACCAACTGTAGGTGTTCTCTGGTAGAATTTTTGAGGTTGCTTATGTATACTATTGTATCATCTGCAAATAGCAATTTTGACTTCTTTTCCAATTTGAATCCCCTTTATCTCTTAGTTGTCTTATTGCTCTGGCTAGAGTGGGAAACCTTATGTTGTCCCTGATTTTAGTGGAATTGCTTTTTGTTTCCCCAATTTTGCTTGATGTTGACTATTACCTTGCTGAATAGTGCTTTGATTCTGTTTAGGTATGTGCCTTGTATCCTTGATCTATAATACTTTTAACATGAAGTGATGTTGGACGTTCAAAGAATTTTTCAGCATCTAATCAGATGATCATGTGACCTTTCTCTTTCAGTTTGTTTATATGGTAGATTATGTTGATGGATTTTCATATATTGAACCTTCCCTGCATCCTTGGGATGAAGCATACTTGATCATGATGTTTTTGATGTGAACCTGGATTCTGTTTGTGAGTACTATATTGAATATTTTTGCATCAATGTTCATAAGAGAAATAGGTCTGAAGTTCTCTTTCTTTGTTGACTCTTTGTGTGATTTAGGTATCAGGTTGATTGTGCTCACATATAATGAGTTTGGCGGTAGTCCTTTTGTTTCTTTTTTGTGGGATGCTTTAAGGAGTATTAGTATTAACTCTTCTTTGAAAGTCTGGTAGAGTTCTGCATTAAAGCCACCTGTCCCTGGGCGCTTTTTGATTGGAAGACCAACTGCTTCTATTTCTTCAAGAGTTATATAGGCTGTTTAAATAGTTTACATGATCTTGATTTAACTTTGGTAAGTGGTATGTACCTAGAAAAGCATTCATTTCAATAAGATTTTCCAATTTTGTTGAGTTCAGGCTTTTGAAGTAAGACCAAATGTTTCTTTGAATTTCCTCAATGTCTGTTGTTATGTCTCCCTCTTCATTTCTGATTTCATTTATTTGGATATGGTATCTCTGTCTTCTGGTTAGTTTGGCTAAGGATTTGTCGATACTCTTGATTTTCTCAAAGAATCGGCTCTTAGTTTGATTGATTCCTTGTATTGTTTTCTTTGCTTCTGATTGATTACAGCCCTGATTTTGATTATTTCCTGTCTTCTAATCCTCTTTGGTGTATTTGCTTCTTTTTTATAGGGTTTTCAGATGTAGTTTTAAACTGCTGGTAAGAAAACTTCCTAATTTTTTTATGGAGGCACTTAGTTCTATGAACTTTCCTCTTAGCCCTGTTTTCATTGTGTTGCTTAAATTTGGATATGTCATACCTTCATTTTCATTGGATTCTAGAAAGTATTTATTTCTTTATTTCTTCCTTGCCCTACAGATCATTGAATTGAGAGTTGTTCAATCTCCATAAATGTGTAGGTTCTCGAGTGTTTTGTTATTGTTGAAGTCCAGCTTTTATCCATGTTGGATACAAAGCATTACTTCAATTTTTGTATATGTTGGTCTAGACCCTTCTAGCTTTTAGAGTTTCAGTTGACAATTGCTGTGTAATTCTGATAGGTCTGTCTTTGTATGTTACCTAGCCTTTTTCCCTTGCTGCTTTTAATATTCTCTTTTTGTTCTTTAAATTTTGTGTTTTGATTATTATGTGGCAGGAAGATTTTATTTTCTGGACAAATCTAATTGGTGTTCTATAAGTTTCTTGTATGTTCATAGGCATCTCTTTTTTTAAGTTGAAAAAGTTTTCTTCTATGATTTGTTGAGAATATTTTCTGGACCTTGGAGTTGCGACTCTTCACCTTCTATTCCTATTATTCTTAGGTTAGGTCATTTCATGATATCCCATATTTCCTGGATGTTTTCTGTCAGGATTTTTTTTATATATTTAACATATTCTTTGACTGATATATCAATTTCTTCCTTTGCAACTTCAATGCTTGAGAATCTCTCTTCCATCTCTTGTATTCTGATGATGCTTGCTTGCATCTATTCTCCCTGTTCTTTTCCCTATGTTTCCCATATCTAAGTTCCCTTAGTTTGAGTTCTCTTTATTGCTTCTATTTCCATTTTCACGTCCTGCACTATTTTAATTATTTCCTTCATCTGTTTAATTTTAATTTTCCTGTATATCTTCAAGAGGCTTGTTTCCTCTTTAACGACCCCTATTTGTTTGATTGTATTCTCCTGTATTTTGTTAAGAGATTTATTCATTTCCCCTTTAAAGATATTTATAATCTTTATAAGATTGGATTTAAGATCATTTTTCTTGTGCCTTGGTTGTGTTAGGATATCCAGGAGTTGCTGTAGTAGGGCATCTGTGCTCTGAAGGCATCACATTGCCCTGGTTTTGGCTGATTGTGTTCTTTTGAAGGCCTTCAGCCATCCGGATGGCTTTGTTCCCTGGATATTCCTGTTGTAGTAGGTATTGGTAGGCAAGTTGACCTTGATTGTATTGGTGTTGCAGGCCTCTGATGGGTATCCTTGGAATGTATAGTTCTGAATCTGCAGGTGTATATAGTTCAGGATCTGCAGGGCTGTATGGTTCAGCAGCTGTGCGTGTATGTCAAATGGTTGGAGCTTACTTATTGGAACTTTGCTCTATTCATCCACAAAATGGGTTTATGTGTATGAATGAAAACTGATTTGAACTTTGATCCATCCACTAAATGTGTGAATGTGTGTGTTTGTATGTATGTATGTATATATGTATGTATGTATGTCCCTATATATGTAAAGTTGTTGGAGCTTATCTTGATTCATCCACTCAGAATGTGTGTGTGAGAGAGAGAGAGAAAGAGAGAGAGAGAAAGAGAGAGAGAGAAAGAGAGAGAGAGAGATTGAGAGAGAGAGATTGAGAGAGAGAGAGGTGGAGAGAGTGAGAGAGAGAGAGAGAGAGAGAAAGAGAGAGAGAGAGAGAGGAGAGACTCTTCCCCTTATTTTCTTTTCTAGAGTCACCAGCTGCCATCAACAGCAGTCTCCAGTTGCCAACTCTATGCCTCAGTTTACCCAGGATGTCAAACTGCTTTTATACCCTTGGTGCTGGAATTATAGGCATATTCCACCATGTCAAGTTTATGAGGTGTTGCGAATCAAACTTTGGTATGTGTATGTCCTAAGGAAGAAATCTACTGATTGATCAATATCCCCACCCTTGAAGAATCAGTTTCTAAATACTTCTAAAATCTACCACACATCTCTGCTCTGTATGAGTCTGGACTTATGCAATAGTTTCATGTTTATACCTGCTTCCAGCCTTCCCTTCATCCTCCCCCCTCATCACTCACTGAATTTGGCTCAATCACACCTACATTTATAGAAGCTGAGATAATCATGTAAAATTATAAGCATAAAATCAATATCTATGATATTATAAATGTTCCATAAACGTCCAGCAGAGTTATTAAATTGTGATTGGCATTTACACCAGTAATTTAACCTATGCTCACCTTTATGTTGAGGGCATTCTAGAGAAGGGGCTATCAGAAATATTTTTCTTGAACCATTTGGCCTCTGAGAGCCATAGCAGTCATCTCATAACCTATTATCCTCTTCATCAAGCCTAGCTTTGTATCTTCTCGTTGCCTTATAAATGCTAAGCCACTAGAAAGAAACAGAGTCTGGTTCCTTGACCACACACATGCTAGATGTCAAGTGTTACAAGATTCAGTGTTAGCCATCATCAGACAGTGATAAACTATAATGAAATACAATTTCACTTTGTACTCAACCATGCATTTTATGAGAATCCCATAAAGTTTTACCATCAACCTCAAAAAGCAATAGTAAAGCTCTGTGATTCCTTATGTTTTACTTTCCTGGGTGTCTTCAACAAAGAAAACTATTGATTTTGAGTTGTCTGAAGTACACTCTATAAAAAATTACCCTCAGTCCATAGCTTTCTTTTTTACCAGGCTCAAAGTGGGAGAAAATAAGAGATCCCACAGAAATACACATGAAAGGAAGTTATATGGAATCTTGAGCTAATGACAACCCCCATTTTAACTACACTCAAACATGACTATAAAAGCTGAAATCTTGACTGAGACCTGATTGTTTCACAAAAATTCTATAGTCCTTATAAAACCATATCAAGTCACACAGAGGCAAGAGTATTTCAACAGAACAGAGAACTTCTCTCTACAGGTTTTTAAAAGATTCATTACTGTGTTTGATCCTTTCAATACTCTTAGACTGTAACTATTAGGCCTATTTCACAGATAAGTAAACAAGACTTCCCAAGCCTATATAGGCAATCTGACATGATGACCGTGTGTTATAGCAGTGAATAAACCCCAATTCTTCTGTGGGACTTCTAGAATGTTGCTCATTCCAAAGTGCGGATTCTTCAGTATGTAATGTCAGACTCAGGATGTGCCAGAATTGAAGGGCACATTCTAAAGAAGCCAGGGCAGAAAAGCTATGGGATGGAAGATAGAGACAAAATAAAAAAGTCTAAGGGCTTGAAAAATACACCACAACTACAACTTAATCAAAAATCAATGACAGAGAATAAAGCTAGGAAGGTTGATACCCTCCCCCCAAAAAAAAACAGAAGCATTTCCTTCTGTGCTATCCAGGTTTGATGCTGTATTCTGGTCATGTTGTTGCAATAGTTACCCATTGACAATTCAGTTTACATAGCAAAAAATTGTTTCTCCTTGTTTGAAGAGTTTGGTTCCAGGTCAAAATGGCACCAAAAGCAGATCTGTTGGAGACTCACTTCCTACTTTCAATCAATATTCTTGCTGGGTCACCACATGAGAGAAAGGGCAAAGTGATATTTAAAGTCTCTATTACTGCCATGGGTAAGTGCTCTATCTTTAAGTCCTAGTCAAACATATCATTCCTTAATTACTAATCCCATCCCATGCCATCCCACACTACAGATAAGGTTACAATACATGAACATAGAATGGATAATATCATTCAGCTAATATCTATTTAGTATGAGTATCAAAAACATCTCAGTAGAGCCAAAGGCCAGATCATCCAGATTGGGTCATACATGCATGCATACATACATATATACATATATACATACATACATACATACATACATACATACACACACACACACACATACATACATATGTACATACATCATTATCCAAAGGTACTTGAGCCCTATGATATGTTATTCTGAATGCTTAAATGGTAATGATAACCCTCATACAGTAAGATGGCTGAAGTAAACTGCAGGTAAATGTTCCAAATGCTATCTCCTCTCCTGCTTGCAGCCTGCCTGAGGTGATGAAGCCCTATAGAAGACAGCATGCATGAAATAGAGTATTTTAAACAGTAGGGTTCACATCATTTTCTCCTTTATTTCCCTAAACTGTCTGCAGCAGAAAAAGAAAATCACCATTCAAACAGCTGTGGACAATTCACAAGGAGACACTTAGCACTTCTCAGCTGATTGAAATTTATTTTCAGGTTTTAATTTCAGACACAGAGATGACCCCAAACCCATCATTCCAGTCACTTGCTAATACTCCGGAGATGCTGTATTTTCTTCATTGCTACTTGCATTTTTTTCTTTCATGTTTCCCTTTTTGTGATTGCTCAAACTCGATGTAGGGCATGGGGAGGGTACTAATGGGTGCACATAGAAGCATATGCATCACACCTGACTCACCTATAGCACCCACACCTTTAAGCCTATATCCAGCTACAGAGACAGGAAAACATCCCCAGGAGACACAGGAGCTGCCTAGCTTTCCTGGAATCACTCCTCAATGTGCTTGTGCACATACACACAGTTACTTGGCTCATTTGCAGCCTCCCTTCTAAACTAGGCTCATTCTTCATCTTCTACTTCAAATTGTCCTTTGGAAATACAAGTTCCTCCTGAGCATGCATTACCCAAAGAATAAATGCTGTCGTCTGTTCATGCATGTTCCTACTCTAAGACAATAATAAAAAATGACAAGAAGGAAGTAGTGGTAAGTCAAAAGCAGCGGATAGCTTTTGTAAAACCTGTCTCAGGCAATTTGGTAATGGCAGTTTCAACCCACACATGGGAGACACTCAGCTGGTTAATAGTCTGCCCTAATCTGCATCAGATCTCTCTAGTAATGGCCTCCCCCCAACCCAAAGTCATGCAATTGAAAAGACAAGTTCGTGCCCCTTCTCCATTCCCTAACTGCAGTGCAGCCCTGTCTTAGTTCCTGAACTCCTTGGTTTCAATCCCAGCATAAGAAACAAAAGATAAAATGCTTCTTTCACTTTTCATTTGACCTGTTATTGGAGGTTTTAAAGCCTCTTTTCTTCACTAAAGCCCTTGGTGTCTTGGAAAATATGATGTAAGAACAAGCTGGGCCCTTGTTAGAAACATCACTGCTGTGACAGTGAACTTCGTATACAGAGAGTCATTACAGCCCTTACTTGATTACCAGGTCCTAGACAGCAGGGATGCATGATATTCCAATCTGTATTCCCCCAACACAGAGGTCTACAGGGCACAGAGAACGCTTTTCTAATCGAATCAAATATGAAGGACTTTATATAGAAATGATAAAAGGACGACTTTGCTCCTGAAGGGCTCTCCTTCTTGGGAATTTTCTTTTTCTCCTTTGGCCTTTTCTATTTTTTTTCAAATATTCTGACATGAGGACTTATTAGAAGTCTCCTCAAAAGGTCCTAGAAAGCTGTCCACAAGAGAGAAAATTTTTGTTCTGAAAACTGCTGCCTTCCTCATGATCAAAACAGGAACCAAGTATGACTTAGTTGTGCATCCACCAAGGCAATGATATGTAGGTGATGTATCTAGACAGTTCACCTTATCTATTGAAGGCATTTATGTAGGTTCTGAAAAACCTTGACTATAGCTTCAGGGTATCCATGCATGCATTTAAGCTCCATTTGATACTTAGTTAGAAAAGCAATCTAAATCTAGTTTCCAAAGATGTGTGTAACCTTGACAAGACCCCCAGTGGCATAATTGCCGACAACACAGGATTTTTGCTTCCTAGCAAAATAGAAGAGATGGCTTCTGAGCTCTAACTGCTGCAGTAGTCTCTAGCAATTATCCTGTGTCATCACTAAGAAAACTTTCACTAATGCTCTGCCTTAGTGAACCTTTCCTTGTTACACTGATGTTTTCCATGGAGTTCCTACCTCTTGAAAGTAATGCTCCTAAACACACACACACACACACACACACACACACACACACACACACACACCAACTATTTTTGCCTCCATCTTAAAGAATCAGCAGCCCACTAAAGCAACCACCTTATTAACTAGTACCTCTCAAATTATGCTGGAACAAAAAGGTTGTTGGATCCTCCTATTTTCAGCCTGATTACCTGGACAGTACCAAGAAATCCCAGAGCAATGTATGCTTCCAATGTTCTAGCTAATATTTCTCTTCTATTTCTCTTTTAATTGAAAAATATATGTAGAAAAAGATTCATTTACCTTCAACTATTTTTTTTCTTCTATAGAATAGCCAGCTCAGCTCTTGCCCTTCTTCACTACTTAAGACTAATCTGGAAGTTCAGAAGGATTCCCAGATCCAACCACTGTTGTTGGAAACAACATGGAAGGCAGTGGATAGCACTAACTAAACTCACTAACTCAGTAAATAACAAAAGCAGATATATAGAAAGAGTAGAAGAAAACACAGAGCTCAACACAATCCACCTCTTTTTCAGAGCTCTGATTCTACCAGGATATGGGCCATGTTTTCCTCTAACTCTATGAAAAGATTTTGATGGCTTTGCTCTAGAAGTTCCATCACTTCATACCCAAAGTTGCTCTAAAGTTAGGTCTCCAAAATAAATGGATGAGTATAGTCTCAATTTGAACTCTACAGCAACCCTGTTTGCAATGATTTTAGATTTCTCTGAAGGTGGAGAGAAAATGAGGTTGTGCAGACTTAAGTAACTTTTATGGTGTCTGAGAGTTTGAAAAATGAGAACAGAGGTGAACTGGTACTGATTGAGAAGAGCTAGTGGCTAGTGATGAATCTAATCCAATTGTTCAAGTCAAGACAGTCTTTCCAATGTCTCTGCAAAGCAACTTTTATGCCCTATGTCATTCATCCTTCTAGATCCTAATGATCTAGGCTTCACTACTGTCATCATTCTGCAAAGAAGAAAGCTACTGAAGGGCAGAGTACAGTAGCATGCTCAAGGGCACAAGAAAAAGATGAGTCAGCCAAACATGTGTTCTACACTGCTAACCAATGATCTTATCCACTGTGCCTAAGAATCTATTAACAAACACTTTTGAAAAATCAGCTTCGTGAAATAACAATGATAAACAGTGTGGAACTAGATGAAAATTTGTATGGGACAAGCCATAAATTCTGTAGGAATTTAGAGTGGGAAGAAATTAGGCCCATAAGAACCTTCAGGAAATATGTAAAGGAATATGAAAGTAAGTACTGGGCTCCAAAGGATGCAGAGGAGTTAGTTAAACAAAATGATAAGGTAACATTTAAGGAAAGTGTCAAGGTAACAGCATTTAAATGTCAGCATTAATGGCATAATAAGCAAAGGAATACAGTCAAGAATAGTAACCTTGACATTTTAGAGGATAGAAAGAAGGAAATGAATCAGAAGAGAAAGGCCAATCTTGAATCTTCCTTGTCTTCCAATCAATTTGTCTTATTGTCATCATTATTTTCATAATTGAAAATTACTTTCAGTATCTGATGAAGGCTAATGGATTATCTTTCCCTATTAAGACTTGAAAACAACCAAAGTTGTCTTGGGTACAGTAGACTGCCTATTTATAAAGACCTCCTTCTTGATGAAACATGTCTACAATCCTCTGGCTCCTAACCCTACATTCACTGAGGACATTTCTAGCTTACATAAGTCCAAAGACTAAATATTCTGAGGTCTACCTGGGACTCTACATCCTGCTAATCTCAGGTTCAGTCTAAGACTTTTACTTATGTTCTTGAAGAGCACTCATCTTTCATTTGGAAGATGCTGTGTCAGACAATAAACAGTCTAAGACCAACCCTCTAACTCTTTCTCCTTGCCATTCCCTTTGATTATGTCTTTCCTAATCATTTTTCCAGGGTTTTTGGTATACTCTGTTGCTTTAACACTTCCTTCCCAAAGCCTACATACTTAATACACCTCACATAGGTCTGGTAAATAAATCTTATAAAAAATAAATTCACTCCCCTTTCTAAGTTACGAAAACTACTGGTACTTTCTCTTAATGAGTGTCTGATTTTTTTGTCAATCTAGAAGATCAAAGGATGCATTGGAAGTCTGGAACCTTTAAACTAGAAAGCCCAAAACTTGAACATTTCCATGCTAGGAAGTGGAAATGGAAATGGAAAGCTCTGTGGCCTAGGGTTGTAGATCCTCAAATAGGAAAAATCATAATGCAATGTTTAAGAATTATTGTATTAAAATAGTTTATACCTAGTGTTTAGCTAACCCTAGCATATATCTAGTTGTTAAGAAAAGTATAGTATACTTATTTTCCATTCTTATCAGCATGTAGGTTATGTTTTAAGCAAAATGTACTTATTTTTTTTTATTAAAGCTGGAGAGATGACTCAAAGAATAAAAGTGTTCATTACTCTTACAGACAAACTGGATTTGAATCCAGAATAACTCATAAGTTCCTGTGACTTCAGTTCAAGGGAGATGGTTCACTGGTTAAGAGTACTTACTAGTCTTCCAGAGAACTCAGTTTCACTTTTTAGCACTCAATGCCATTTACAACTGCAACTCCAGGTAATCTGATACCCTCTCTGTCCTCCACAGGTACTTTCTGGCCTCTCCAGACACCTGTATCCATGTGGCATACACTCACACAAAAACATACACACACATGAACAAAGAATTTTTAAAAAGAGTCCTTTAAAAATAAGCAAGTCTAAAATCCCATTGTTATTTAGTCTGGGAAATAAGAAAAGCAGACAGATACATGTGACCAAAGAATTAGTCAATATCTTCATTATGTAATACGATATTTTAGTATTGTATCTGATTTTCACTATTGCCTAAATTCAGTATTGTATTTCAAATGAGATACATGTCTCAATTTTTTGACTGATCATGTGATGTGAGACTTGTTTTACCATTAAACATTACTTATGAGTCCATGTATTGCTAGGGATAGATTTCAGCGCCAGGGGACCTTGTTAGATCATTTCTTTTAGGAGGTGTATTGGCGATTAGTAGGTGTATAGGCAAGTCTATAAATTCTTTTGCTTATCCTCTGCCACTGGTTTTGGATAGCTTCCTTTCTTCTTTTCATTGAAGATAAGATACCCAGGAAGCACCCTAAGCAGTTGTTTCTGCACTTCAGATGGTTTGAAAGTTATATCCTCCCCTGGCTCGGCTTCTCACTCTGATGGAAAATGGGGGTCCACTCCAGCCTCTCCCTGCCTAATTATGACAAGCAAGTCCATTCCAGGCTCCTTAAGGATTTTCCACAAAGCACACAGTGCCTTGGAAAATTACTGTGGATGCAAAATACTACCATTAAAAGAGCTATTTTAAACTAAATTGATTCTTTGTTCTTTAGCCAATTGGCTAATCCTCCTCTTGAGGCATGCTTCCATTAAGGAAAGCTTAAAAACACAGCTCATGGACTTGAGACTCAGAGGAGGCAAGGGAAATGCTGACATAGACATTAAACAGGATCCAGTCAAGAGGGCAGCTGCATTCTGATGAGCTACTTGAGGATTCTTCAAGATCTGTCATCTTTTATGTCATGTCAAGAGAAGCAGGAAGGAGAAGCCAAAGGCAATTGGGAGAGCTGGTCTATGTCTGGTCATTGGTGATGATGTCAAATGAAAACAGTCTGTCTTCTGGAAGCTATATGCTGAATGTCACCATGACCTTTGTTCCTAGGGGCTCTGATATAGGTCCAGCTTATTTACCCTCATAGGAGAGCCCTCTGATCCCAGTCTCTATCTGTACAATATAGTCCTGAGAAGACTTTTTTAGGAATGGAGAGCAAATTCACTGAACATTCTACTAGATTCCAATGAGGAAAGAACACAGAAGTGGAATAGAAAACACATGGATTAGAAAAAACAGAAGCCTGGGAAGACAGATACATACATGGCCTGGGCCTCATTCATACCTCTCTAAAACATAATGTTGGAAAAGAAATGTTTCTTTTTTCATCTTTAACTTTTATTATCATTTAATTTTCTATGTAATCCTAGATCTCTGGCTCTGTCATCAAACTATTGCTGAACAATTGTTTCATGTGAAGCACAAAGAACTTCTTCTTCCAGAAAAGTCAGATGACACAACACTGAGCAGAGCTCAAGGATGAGTAGAGGTGCTCACATCCTTGCCCATCCTGCAACATACTCATGTCAGAGTCAAAAAGGACCCTTTCAGCAGAACACATAGGTTAAACCACTGAGGGTTAAACCCATTGAGGGTTCCCACTCTAGGGTGAACAGTTTTAAAATCATTTTTAAACACAGCCACCTTAAGATTGACTGAGTTGGGGGACTTCACTGGGAAAATAGCAAGGTGAGTTTGTGATTATCAGACTCTCCAATTAGAAAGTACCATCCATAGGTAAAATAAAAAATTCAGAAGCTTCTCAGAGATGTCAACTGATTCATAGGTGACTTAAATGAATCATTGAAAAAGAGTCCTTTAATCTTCTGTATAACAGGTCTCTGAAAAATTGATGTTGAAATCATGATTCCATTTTTTTAAAAGCCCAGCAACTGTTCTAATCCATATAAGTCCTTGTCATTGACAGTGGTGGCCTGAGTGTTGTCCCCATCCACAAGATGGTCAAGGATGTAAGCTCTATTATATAATCTTAATAAATAATATGCAGAAAGACAGACATAAATGGAATTATCTTCCATGTAAAATAACAAGATTTTAATTAGTCTTCATCTGGAAGAAAATAATTAAGAATCAAAATTTTTAAAATTATTTTGCTTCTATGTATCTGCAACGGTTTGATGTACAAATACAGATCCTCAGAAGACCACCAAATCTATTGCCTTTGGGAGTTGTAGGTGGCCTAAGTTAATCAGGATTTCCCAGGGGAAACTGCTCTTCCTGGTCTGAGTCTCATCAAAGATGAGACTAAGGCCACCCTCTGAGGCCTTGGGTGTGTATCTAATGATGCTCTTATAAACTGAACAGTGTGGGCAGGTCAGTGACATGGTCAGAGGCTGTCAGCAGTTAGGTGATCACTACCTTTCTCGGTAAATCAATCTCAGTGTTTAACACGTTAAAATCTCCTTTTGTTATGCCTACTGTGGTCATGATCACTTACCAGTCTAAGATGTTCTTATAAGGCTAACTAACCTTTAAGGTTCAAAACTTCTATCTGTGCTGAGGAGATCATGGCTCTTGGGTAATCAGAGTTTTGCTTCTATTGTCATTGAGTTCCAGTAACCCTTATGTTGGCATTAGAAACCCCTGGACCAGGTTCCATCACAGTGCTCAGTGATGTATTGGATAGTGTTTTTATGGCTACTCCTAATCTTATAGGTATTCTCTCTTCTACATCACAGTACTCCCTTATTGGGAATGAAGTGCTACTCTTGCACTGTACCAGAATATGGGAAGTGACCAAGCATATCTGTTTCCATATCTGTGTTTGATAATGTATGGATGTGTGGGTGAGATTAGTTAGAGTAAGGGCATTCACACCACACAAATCAGCATATTTGATTTTTGTTGTTATTGTTCTTTGCAAATTTCATATATATATATATATATATATATATATATAGATAGATAGATAGATAGATAGATAGATAGATACTGAGTTTTCATTCTCTCATTATCCTTTCTTATATCACACTTCTCTCCCACTAAAACCCCCTTTCTCAGTAAGGTCCCAACATTGTGATTTTTTTCTTTTGAAACACTAGGTTTTATTATGGTTTCTTGTATGAGCATGAATAGAGGGTTGTATACATGAACATGAGCAACTTATCAGTAGCCATACCACTGAAGAAAGTGACACCTTCTCCCCTAGCAGCTTGTGGTCCCTCAGTGAGAGGTAGAGATGTCATGATCTACTCTTCTATGCATGATAAAATGGTGCTGGGTTCAATCTTGTATGGGTCTTATGTAGTCATAGATGCAATGAATGTACGAGAACAGTGGCCATGTAATGACCAGAGTACATTTTCACAATACTCCAGACCTCAAATTCTCTTAATCAGAGCCATTCTCCACTCTGACCTTTTGCTGAGGACCAGTTCCTATCATCTATCAAGCATCTGCCAGCTTTACACCTGGCCAACAGCCCAATAATTCACCTCTTCTATCAAACATGGCAAGTGAAAGAGGCCAGCCTCTGTCCACACACACTGATACTCTTGGGAGTAGTCAAGAAGTATTTCTTTACTGATTAATAAAAGACTAATCTTAGACTTGTGAATGATCGGCATTGTCTTCTATCCTAAGAAAAGACTAATATTCTACTTATAATTCTCATTTTTACTGTACTATTTCTAAGACAAATTGACTCCTTGAACTCGCACATAAGTTCAAATGAGGAATTAAATCAGGAACCCTTGGGCAACTTATTATAAATTGTTTAAACATCCATTTGTCAAGCTATTAAGGTTTTCAGAATAGTAACGACTCCTGAATTGTTCATGTTAGTGCGCAAAACATGTCTACAAGCATGTCCCTGAAGCCTAGCCTCCAGTAAGCATTTAGTATCAGCTGTATTGATTGGTTCACATGCTACAAGCCCCTTGGTCACATTCTAAGTTAAAGTTACTATTCTGTATTTTGGATTAGTTTCATTCCATGTGATTGCAATAAATGTCCACTATTAATAACCACACAGATCTGGAATTGACAGTACAAAGATTTACAGTTGATGAATCTTTCATCCAGAATCATCTGTTTATTGCCCTATTAAATATTCAGGATTAACAAATGCAAACTTTAGCTATGCTAACTTACACAGATCTTAGCACTTTCTTGGCAAGAGTGCTCTGCCAAAGATTATCTTTTTAACACTTTTCCTCTTTTCTTGGTAAAGGACAATAGAATAAAAATCAAATCTCTAAGAAATATCTAATGTATCCCAGTAAAGACCAATTGCTCACAATAGCTTTAGGAAGAGAGTCCCTCTCTATGATAGCACTTTTATAATGGACACTTCAAAACACAAGGCAGATGATGGAGTGTCAGAAAGAAAGAAAGAAAGAAAGAAAGAAAGAAAGAAAGAAAGAAAGAAAGAAAGAAAGAAAGAAAGATGAAAAGAAAGAAAGAAAGAAAGAAAGAAAGAAAGAGAAGAAAGGAAGGAAGGAAAAGAAAGAGAAGAAAAAGAAGAAAAAACAGCGTTCTCCATTCTTGATATTCTTTGTTTTGCTCTTGAGATTATCTCAGCTTAAATAGGTTCCTCTCTGCTCCATTAAATGGAATGGGACCCAAACACCTACCTTAATAAATTATTACCACCCTAGTAGGAACTAAGCTCACAGGTATTACAGTTCTAAAATGTCTCATCATACAAGAGAGCTTGGGTTTTGATGCATATCTGATTTTAGTTTTTCAGATTAGAGATAAAATCTATGTACATGTTCCAAAATTTGAAAGACTTTAAAACAGGAAATACTTCTGATCCCAAATATTTTGTATATGTAACATTATATCCAAACTTTATATCACAGTTCTAGAAACATGAAGTTTTTCTAATAGACCTAAAATCATGATATTTATGGAATTATATTCTTCTAGAACCTCTTGGGCTGGGATCCCTTCTTCTATTTTTAAATCCATGAGTGAACTTCTCTCTCCTATCTGTCTGTCTGTCTGTCTGTCTGTCTATCTCTGTCATCTATCTATCTATCTATCTATCTATCTATCTATCATCTATCATCTATCTATATCTCTTTCTCCCTCCCCTCCTCCTTCTCTCCATATTCTCTTTAAAATACCTTCATAATTACATTGGATATATTATATAATCTATGATAATTTCTCCAACTCAAAATCCTCAGCTGTTTGCTATGTCCAGGTCTTTAATGTCTTCTACTGTAAGAGGGTCAGAACTTTCAAAATGATAAGAATATGGATCTGGAAATACCATAGCTAGAGTCTTGCGGTAAAAATGAGTTAGTGGAACTGTTGCCTACCTTAGTGTAAATGAAAGACAGTAGATTTGTTCCTCTAACTGAGGAGACTTCCAGGCTGTGTGTCATTTGCCACAGGCTGTCTTATCTCTTAAGGAAGTGGGAGAGTAGCTTCAGAGAGAAAGGTTAAATTCGTAAGCAGAACTTCAAGGAAATATACTTTTTTAATTCCATGCTTTTACCTTTTTACTCTTATGTGCCGGGTTGCAATATAAAACTATTTCAAATCTTCAATCTCTTTAGTCAGTAAAAGATTTTAAAAATAAGAAATAGCCTTAGGATTGAGATCAAATCAATGGTTTATCCATAAGACCTTTTGTTAAGACTTCACAAAGACTCAACAGCACACCTAGTTAGAGCCTCCCAACTAGACTAAAGAGTTACTTAAAAATCTTAAAGCCAGTGTTCTACAGCACCTGCACACAGCCCAAAATAGACAGAGGTCTGTCTTTAAAGGAATTATGGAGTGACTTTAGGGGCACAAAGTGAACCCAGACAAATTTATAAAATTCCCACTGAGTAAGATATATAAAGTTTTGTACCATCTTGAACTACATGAAGCAAAGAAAGTTTAAGTGAAAAAAGGTGCTGGAGCCCCAACACTCTACAATCAGGAAGCAGGTAGAAGAGAAGTAGACTGGAAAGCGAACCATTAGCTCTGTTCAGGGGAAGGGCAGAGAGACAACTAAGGACACAGGGAATAATGAAAATAGTCCTAGCCAAGAGACATTTTCCCCTCTAGAATGAAAAGCCACAGCATCATCACCCTGTGAGTTTCAGAATGTCTATGGGCCTATAATGTCATGTGCTTACTTTTATAATAGCAGTGGTTATCAACCTAAATTTATCTTTGTTTTCATCAGTATCTATTAGATAGAAGGCATTAGAAACCTATCGTTTTAGCTCAGATGTCTCAAGATCAAGACAAACTACAACAAAAAGTCTTAATCCATACCTACATGAGATTTGTATCATAGAATCCATAAACATCAAACAAAGTTAGGCAAAACTTTGCATATTACAGATATAAACACATAGGCCGGTGGATGAAGACAGTAGACAATTGTACAGTTTTAAATAACTTAAAATACACTGTATCCATATCCTCATAACTACACTTGCTGAGTCTTCTGTCACACTGACTCTGAGATTGGATTTCTTTTACTAATGAGACATCATTCAAACACAACTTGTGTGAGTTTTCCTTGAACAACTTTGAAGAACTTCATCCAGGTAAGACACACACAAAAAAAAATCACTCAATTTTAATTTTATTAATCAGTGACTTTAATGGAGTTTTTAAATAATGGTATGGGTAAGTAATTACTTACAGGAGAATGAGTAATTCAAAAACAGCTTCATCACCAAAAAGCCCACACTCCAGCATGGTTAACAATTCAAAAATATGTGTCTCTAAAGCTCCCAACTATATTTACAGCTAGGTCCATCTAAAGGATCCTCATTGCTCCTATAATTTTATTTTAAAACTTTGGCAAAGGGTCTTGTAATATTTCAGGAGTTTCCTGGGCCATGTATTTCATTTCCTTCCTGAGTAGTATGAACTTTCTTCCTTTAGAAGAGAATGTTTCATTTCAGAGGAAGTATCTAGTTGCACAACATCCCAACCTTCCTCTGGCTCTAACAATTTTTTTCTGCTCACTCTTCTTAGATGATCTCTGAGGCTTGAAGGGAATGAGATAGATGTCTGCATATTTTCCTCAGGTGCTCCTGTCAGTCAAAGATTTTTGACACTTCATCGTATTAGATGTTAAGTTTCTCCCTGTGGAACAAGCCACAAATTCAGTAAGAACGCAGTTGGTTGAATCTGTACCACCCATGCCACTATTACACTAGTGTAAACAATTACCTGCCATATTGATGCTATATTGATACTATTATGTGGAGGTTCTGTAAATGAATATGACTGTTCATGACAGTTCTCCCTCAACAGCAAGCATGGTTTCAGAATTATGAAAGCTAAAGAAGAGAAAGAAAGCTTTCAGGTCCCCCACAGCCTTTATTTCTCTATGCCCTACTGTCAAATGTGTGGTGTCTTCAACAAAAGGGATTTCCCTCTGATGTTGCAAACAAGACCGGCAGCCATAGCTGTCAGAGGGATGCTACAGGGATCACCCTAGCCAGCCACTCAGAGGAAAGTAACTCACTCTGAGACTGACCCAACCTTTTGACTCATGAGAATGCTTTTTCCTATTTATGCTATTAAATTCTTTAACTGCTGTTTTTACTTGTTATTACTGCTGTTTCAGATGTTTTTTAAACATCTGTGAGATACTCAGATACCCACAGCCAAACAGTAGATGAAGCTTGGGGACTCTTATGGAAGAATAGAGGGAAGGACTGGGGTGTCAAAGGAGATAGGAACTCCACAGGAAGACCAAAAGAGCCAATTGGCCTGGACCCTTGGGGTTTTCAAAGACTGAACCACCAACCAAACAACATACATGGGCCGGGCCGCCCTGTTCACATGTAGCAGATGTGCAGCTTGACTTTCTTTTGGGTCCTAAACAGCTGGAGTGGGGGCTATCTGAAAAGCTGTTGCCTGTACTTGGGATATATTCTTCCAACTGGGCTGCCTTGTCTGACCTTGGTGGGAGAGGATGCACCTAGCCTCACAGAGACTTGAAGTGCCAGAGGGTTGAGGGATACCTAGGGGCAGAGGTTATGCACTCTATCAAATTCATGGCCTCTTTTTTCATTAATTGTTATTATATATATGTATATGTATATATATGCATATATATCCTTAGGTATAACCAGATCAATCTATATAATACTACTTGTATATATGCTTTCAGAGCTGACCATTTATTATTAGAAAATGAACCAGTGTGTTCTTCTCCAGGAAGAAAATTTCTCCAACTCTGAGAAATTTTTAGTTGCCTGTAGTTTTTTTTTGTTTGTTTGTTTGTTTTTTTTTTGTAGGGTTGAGGCCTTGTGAGTTTCCCAGTCTACCTTATTGTATTTATTCAGCTCATATTTGGGCAGTCTTGTTAATAAGACTTTGTGTGTGTCACTTCTGACATCAAGAGGAGATACACAGCCACCACAGCAAACTCCTTATTCCCATGGTCCTTCCAATCTTTCTACCCTCCCTTCTGCCATGTTCCCTGAGCCTTAGATATTACATTTGATTTATAGATGTATCCTTTGGGACAGGGCTCCATAAATTTGCATTTTGATTGGTGGTGGTTTTCTGTAATGGTCTCCAACTTCTGAAAAGAGCAGGTGAGGGGTAAGAACCACATGTATTTGTGGGTATTAAGGCAAAAACTTGGAAGTAGTTAGAGACTGTGCTTGTTTTATAAAGTGGTGGTTTTAAGTTCTCCTCTAAATTCCATCAGTTCACTAGCCCTAGGTAGTAGGCTAGGCTTTCAGTACCAGGTATGGTTGCCCTGTTGCTCAGCAGGTCATAATTCTCGTTAGAGAGCTTTTGGTTGCCAGCAATATATACATGCCACTACTGCACCCTTGGAGTCATGATGTCATGTTGGTCATCATTGTGGTTCATAGGCATCATAGTTGGAGAAGACTGTTAGTTGGTTCCCTCCTTTGGAAGCTTGCATGCTATTTTCTGGACCATGAAAGTTAATCTTCAGAGAGCAGGCTTTCATATCAGTTCTAGCTCAGAAGTTTCCGGTCCATTTATCTGAAGTACATGAAACCTTATGCAATAAGGACTTAACTTTCACATCTTAGGAGCAATCAAGGGCAAAAGCAATCGTCTGTACTCTTGTGGTAGTCTCTTGGACAACCTTGACCAGCCATTCAAAAGAGGCTTCTCATAGCTAGTGTGTGTTTTTTATCATACGGTCTTTGAATCTTAGAGGGAGCATTATCTGACCACATGAGAAAATTTTTATTTGAACTATGTTATTTAACACAGGCTCATTCACATTACAAGGGTTTTTTCAGATAGACAGTTAATATTATGGTTCCTTATACATTTTTTAGACATCTTTACTACTATTTTACCATCCTTCTTCCTTCTCCATTATCTCTCTCCCCCTTCCAATTCCAGTTATCCCCCTTTTTTTTCTTTTTCCCAGATCATATCACTTGTACCTGCCAGTCCCCTCTCTATTGCTCCTTCACCTCCTTACCCTGGCAATGCTCTTCTTTTTTACTTTCATGGTTTTGAAATAAAATTATACCTCCTTAAGATACGTTCCTGACATGGCTAGTCTAGCTTTCCTTAGGTTTCAAGTGAACAAAAGACAAAATAATATAAGCCTCATTATATTGGCAGAACCAAGCCTTCAATAGATATCCCCACAGATAGATAGATAGATAGATAGATAGATAGATAGATAGATAGATAGATAGATAGATAGATGGATGGATGGATGGATGGATGGATGGATGGATGGATAGATAGATAGATAGATAGATAGATAGATAGATAGATAGATGCAGTGGCAAACTTACAGAATGTTAGCCCACCATACTTTCAAATGACCACACAGTAAGACAACTGCCATAAGAGTTTAGTAAAAGCATATTTTCCAGAAGTCTCTGAGAACAATTAAACTAAATGTCAGCTTAGTTACTTTACTCCTAGTACCTGAAGCCAGGCTAGCTCCCCACTCACTCTAAACCAGCCTCTCACTGTAACTTCATTTCTATCATTGCCAACTTGCCTCTCATAAACGCTCTTCCTCATAGCCCCATCCTTGCTTGCCTACAGAATAAGACTCATGAATTAGTATGCATGGACTATGGATGATCAATGATGATACCTGTTCAGAGTGGAATGAGTTTTTAAAATATCATCAACCTTTCCAGGATGAGTCCATACTTCCTCTCTATCACACAAACCCAATATATAAGACTGTCTGTTTGCCATGGGAATAAAACTTCATCAAAGTAGTGTTGTGTCTTACTTTAAGAGACACTTCTCTTCCTCAAAATAGTTTGCCTTTTGCAAAAAAAAAAAATGGTGTTATTTGAAGCATATTTAGTTTTCCCTCCAGGTTCTTGCTGAGCCTGGACTCCTAAGCAAAGTCTCAAGAAAATTAGAAACTCTCTGCTTCACAGATTGATGAGGCAGATCCAAGTGCTTCAGTGCCTGAGTTCCTCCTGGGAAGTCACTTCCATGCATATAGAAGGACAGTAACTCTTCCAAGGTAGCAGCTCACTGTATTGACTCCTTGAAAATGAAAGAAGGCAATGAGCCAAAAAGGCTCCCTTATGTACTGCCAAGGACACTGGGGAGAATCATGCTTCTTCCTGTGTAATAAGGCTGTTTCTATCCCCAGGCCTGTAAGTGGACAGAACTTCACATAGAAAGAAACTGAGGCTCCTGGAACGTAAGTCCCTGACATGTAGTCACAACATTTGTACAGGGCATGTCGTAGAGGGTAATCTCAAGTTACTCTTTGACAGCACACTCTAGTGACTGTTGCTTTTTAAAGAAGCCTGAGCCTAAATCCTGTACGTCTTTGTTAGCATTAGCAGGTGATTATTTTGTGACTGGTATGTGAATTATGGAAGACAGTAGTTGCAATGGAGATGAACACATGGAAGAATGCAGGCATTGAAACAGGTCAGTTGGGTGCTGATCTCAGGGACTTTGAAGCTGGATAGTCAAAAGACAGTAGATTGACATCTCTGTGCCTTGACTTCCATTACTTCACATTAGAGTATTAACAATAGCCTTACCTCAAACAATCTGAGAGATAAGATTAGTTAGGACAACTGATAGTTGGTATCAGCTCTTATGTTGACTGGAATGCAAATGAATACAAACCCAGAACACATGTATTGAACCACAATGCTTCAAAACTTTAGAACTCACAGCTTCCCACTGATGTCCATTTTCTGAATTACTTTCAATTGATAGGGTCAAAAAATAATAGTAATCTTTTTCAGTGAGATGAATGTGGAATTTTTCATTGACTTAATGAAACCTTTTTGTCATAGGTGTCTGTATTAAATAAATTATTTACCCTGACAGAGGAAAAATGAACATGAGAGAGAGCAACAGAGAGAGAGAGAGAGAGAGAGAGAGAGAGAGAGAGAGAGAGAGAGAGAGAGAGAGAGAGAAATATTCAGACTCCTTCAGAAAGCTCCCTGATATCTTGTGGAACTCAGTAGACACCAGAGGGATCAATGTCTTGGGGAACCCAGACAGTACGTCAGCCATTGAGCACACTTGTGTCAGCATCTGTGACTCAGAGCTCTAAAGATGAAGGGGAATCAATCAAAACACATGAATAAATCCTGAGTCTGAAGACAGTGGAATTCAAAAATACAGACAGAAGTCCAAGGGATATTCCAGGGAGATCCGTGATATGCATGCCTAACTCTTTGTGCTTGGAATATATATTATCCAGTAAAAGAGAGACAGAGAGTATCAGAAAGACAGAAGCGATTGCACACATAATTCAGTAATAAACATGCCCCTCCTAACAGCATCCCTGGGAATGAGACTGGCAGGGCCTTGCCTCTGCTACCACTCAGTATATCCCCACAAGCGTCTGGTACAAAACAGTGTGCACAAATGCTAAGCAGAGCTACTTTTTAAAAATCTGAGTTCCAGTCCCTGCCAATGTCCTTCCCCAGTGCTCTAGCAAAGAAAGAAACATATGCTCCAACAATGAAGGAAAAGCAGGACTCAGTGGATTTTCTAGTGTAAACATCCAGCTCCACGGAGGTGCTTTTCCAAAATCTTCCAAGGGTAACCTCAATGACAAAGAATTAGCACGTCAAGTGCAACTGCTATAAACTAGGACTCTCAGATTTTACTTAAAAACATTGCCTTTCTCGGCCCCTGCCTGGTCCCTTGGACTGGAGCAGGCACAGAGTCGGTCTCCTCCTGTCCTGTGGAGAAACTGAATCCTGAGTCATCCAGGAGCCACTGCACTCAGAGCAGCTGGTAAGAACTCCATCTCACTCCCTAAGCCCCAGAAATACATCTGGGAGCCAGGGACATCCAGGGCACAGCAGCTACCCAAACCCCGCCCCTCCGGAATTCCACTTCCCTTCGGCCCCTGCCTGGTCCCTTGGACTGGAGCAGACACAGAGTCGGTCTGCTCCTGTCCTGTGGAGAAACTGAATCCTGAGTCATCCAGGAGCCACTGCACTCAGAGCAGCTGAAACTGAATTCTGAGTCATCAGGGACCCACTGCACTCAGAGCAGCTGGAGCCACTGCACTCAGAGCAGCTGACACAGAGTTGGTCTGCTCCTGTCCTGTGGAGAAACTGAATCCTGAGTCATCTAGGAGCCACTGCACTCAGTGCAGCTGAAACTGAATCCTGAGTCATCGAGAACCCACTGCACTCAGAGCAGCCGAGGAGCCACTGCACTCAGAACAGAAGGATTACCAGATCCAAGAGGTGGCCTGAGTCCCAGGAGTTCTTCCACCCGGGAGATTAGGGGCATAAGACCACAGAGACCTCTGGACTCCGAGGAGCTCTGCAATAAGCAAGATAACTGGAAATACAGATTCCAATCTTACACAGAGAGGGCAGGTACCACTAGAGTTACCCAGATGGCGAAAGGCAAGCGCAAGAACATAAGCAACAGAAACCAAAGTTTCTTGGCATCATCAGTGCCCAGTTCTCCCAATATAGCAAGCCCTGAACACCCCTTCACACCTGAAAAGCAGGATTCAGAATTAAAATCACTTCTCATGATGATGATAGAGGATTATAAGAAGGAATTAAGTAACTCCCTTAAAGAAATACAGGAGAGTACAAGTAAACAGATAGAAGCCCTTAAAGAGGAATCACAGAAATCCCTTAAAGAAATGCAAGAAAACACAAAGAAGGAATTAAACAAAAACATTCAGGATCTGAAACTGGAAATAGAAACAATAAAGAAAGTTCAAAGGGAGACAACCATGGAGATAGAAAACCTAAGAAAGAGATCAGGAGTCACAGACGCAAGCATCACCAACCGAATACAAGAGATAGAAGAGAGAATCTCAAATGCAGAAGATACGGTGGAAAATATTGACACAGTTGTCAAAGAAAATGAAAAAAGCAAAAAACTCCTAACTCAAAACATCCAGGAAATTCAGGACACAATGAGAAGACCAAACCTAAGGATAATAGGTATAGATGAGAATGAAGATTCCCAACTTAAAGGGCCAGTAAATATCTTCAACAAAATCATTGAGGAAAATTTCCCTAACCTAAAGAACAAGATGCCCATAAACATACAAGAAGCCTACAGAACACCAAATAGACTAGACCAGAAAAGAAATACCTCCCGTCACATAATAATCAAAACATCAGATGCACAAAACAAAGAAAAAATACTAAAAGCAGTAAGGGAAAAAGGTCAAGTAACATATAAAGGCAGACCTATAAGAATTACACCAGACTTCTCACCAGAGACTATAAAAGCCAGAAGAGCCTGGACGGACATCATACAGACCCTAAGAGAACACAATTGCCAGCCCAGATTACTATACCCAGCAAAACTCTCAATCAATATAGATGGTGAAACCAAGATATTCCATGACAAAACCAAATTTGCACAATATCTTCCCACAAACCCAGCACTTCAAAGGATAATGGATGGAAAACGCCAACACAAGGAGGGAAACTACAACCTAGAAAAAGCAAGGAAGTAATCTTCCAACAACCCCAAAAGAAGATAACTATACAAACATAACTTTACCTCTAATAACAAAAATAACAGGAAGCCACAATCATTTTTCCTTAATATCTCTTAACATCAATGGTCTCAATTCCCCAATAAAAAGACGCAGACTAGCAGACTGGATACACAAACAAGACCCAGAATTTTGCTGCATACAAGAAACACACCTCAGTGACAAAGACAGACGCTACCTCAGAATAAAAGGGTGGAAAACAATTTTCCAAGCCAATGGTCCCAAGAAACAAGCTGGAGTAGCCATTCTAATATCAAATAAAATCGACTTCCATCCAAAATTAATCAAAAAAGATAAGGAAGGACACTTCATATTCATCAAAGGAAAAAGCTACCAAGGTGAACTCTCAATTCTGAACATCTATGCCCCAAATGCAAGGGCACCTACATACATAAAAGAAACTTTACTAAAGCTCAAAACACACA
>NW_021604608.1:9503165-9560798 GCF_004785775.1 Grammomys surdaster | reverse complement strand
ATCCCTGACCTCAAGCTGTACTACAGAGCAATAGTGATAAAAACTACCTGGTATTGGTACAGAGACAGGCAGGAAGATCAATGGAATAGAATTGAAGACCCAGAAATGAACCCACACTCCTATGGTCACTTGATCTTTGACAAAGGAGCTAAAACTGTCCAGTGGAAAAAGGACAGCATTTTCAACAAATGGTGCTGGTTCAACTGGAAGACAACATGTAGAAGAATGAAAATTGATCCATTCTTATCCCCTTGTACAAAGCTCAAGTCTATGTGGATAAAGGACCTCCACATAAAACCAGATACACTGAAACTAATAGAAGAGAAGGTGGGGAAAAGCCTCGAATACTTGGGCACAGGGGAAAAGTTCCTGAACAGAACTCCAATGGCATATGCTCTAAGATCGAGAATTGACAAATGGGACTTCATAAAATTGCAAAGTTTCTGTAAGGCAAAGGACACTGTCAATAGGACAAAACGACAACCAACAAATTGGGAAAAGATCTTTACCAATCCTTCATCTGATAGAGGGCTAATATCCAATATATACAAAGAACTCAAGAAATTAGACTCCAGGCAACCAAATTACCCTATTAAAAAATGGGGTATAGAGCTTAACAAAGAATTTTCAACAGAAGAAACTCGAATGGCCGAGAAGCACCTAAAGAAATGCTCGGCATCCTTAGTCGTCAGGGAAATGCAAATCAAAACAACCCTGAGATTCCATCTCACACCAGTCAGAATGGCTAAGATTAAAAACTCAGGTGATAGTAGATGCTGGCGAGGGTGTGGAGAAAGAGGAACACTCCTCCATTGTTGGTGGGACTGCAAGATGGTGCAACCACTTTGGAAATCAGTGTGGCGGTTCCTCAGAAAATTGGACATAGCATTACCCGAGGATCCAGCTATACCACTCCTAGGCATATACCCAGAAGGTGCTCGAACATATAATAAGGACATATGCTCAACTATGTTCATAGCAGCCTTATTTATAATAGCCAGGAGCTGGAAAGAACCCAGATGTCCTTCAACTGAGGAATGGATTAAAAAAATGTGGTATATTTACACAATGGAGTATTACTCAGCTATTAAAAACAATGAATTTGAGAGGTTCCTAGGTAAATGGATGGAACTAGAAATTATCATACTGAGTGAGGTAAGCCAATCACAAAAGAACACACATGGTATTCACTCACTGATTATTGGATATTAGCCCAGAACCTTAAAATGCCCAAGATGCAACTCACAGGCCACATGAAGTCCATAAAGAAGGAAGACCAAGTGGGGGTGATTCGGTCCTTCTTAGCAACAAAATACTCAAGGGAGCAAATATGGAGACAAAGCGAGGGACAAAAACTGAAGGAGGGGCCGTCTGAAGACCTTTCCACCTGAGTATCCATCCCATGTGCAGTCACCAAAGGTAGATGCTGATGTGGAAGTCAGGAAGTGCATGCTGATAAGAGCCTGATATGGATGTCTCCTCAGAGGTCTTCAAGAGTCTGACATATTCAGAGGCAGATGCTCACAACTAGCCATTGAAGTGATTATGGGGTTCTCAATGGAGGAGTTAGAGTGAAGACTGAAGGAGCTGAAAGGATTTGTGGCCCCATGAGGAGAGCAACAATACCAACCAACCACAGCTCCCAGGGTCTAAACCACCAGCCTGGGAGCACTTATGGAGGGATCCAGGGCCTTAGCTGAATATATAAGAGTGGAGGGCCCTGCTGGGCACAGGTGGAAGATGAGATCCTTGACCTCATGAAGGCTGGACGCCCCAGGGGGTGGGAGTTTTGAGGGTGGGGCGGTGGGAGTGGGGGGGTAGATAGAGGTTACATCCACAAAGAAGAAGGAGGAGGTGTGAGGGGATTGGGGGTTCCTGGGTGGGTGGGGGATGGGGTAAGGGGACAACATATGAAATGTAAATAAAACATCCAATAAAAAAATTTAAAAAAAAAACCAAAAAAAAATAAAAAGAAAAAAAAAAAAAAAACAAAAAAACATTGCCTTTCTAAATCCATAATGTAAATTGGGAAAAAGGACGTTCCAGTCCTTCTATAATGTTAGAAATCAGGCATCCTATTTCCACACTGTACTTAATTGGACAGCACTTTGATAATCTACAGGATTTTAATATTTTGAAAGAAGAGGAAAACTGTCCCACCTTTCCTAGCCAGGATTATGACTTTAACCCATCCATGTTACTAACTCGCTTCACTGTTTGTATACCACTGGGCCTCAGTTGTGATACAAAGAAGGGGCAATGTTTGCAATAAACTCATCAGAAGGAACACCTTCAGGAATAATTGAGCATAACTTCTGATGTGAAGAGGAAAGTATAGATAGAACTTTTTAACACCTGAAAGATGTAGGCATATAAACATTTTAAATTAAGCTAAACTTTTTTTATGCTTGAAATATTTCCTTATATATAAAATAAAAGGAAAATATTGCATTTATCTTATTCATTCAGTTATAGTATATTACCTTCAAATGTTTATGGATTTACAAATTTATATGTTTATATAATGAATTCCCTTCTCTCACTGCCCCTATTCTCCTTCAGAAGCTTTGCATCTCAACAAGTCCTTCTCTTACTTTTGTGCCTTCTCTTTCACGTGATCACTGAGTTTTCCTAAGAGTTTCTAGCTGAAGTACTGGTGGGAGATTACTGACTACAGCAAGTGCTTTTGCCTAATATGTGTTATCAAAAAGCAAACCAAAAAAGACAGCAGAAAACGCTGGATTAAAAAGCTGCTGGGTGTTGCTTTCTTGCTGCACTCTGTGCTCTCTGCTGTCCTAGAAATTCAACACACTATGCTCTCAACATAGATACCCTAGCACCATTTTACCATATTATTAGATTCTGAGCCCCAAGACTAGAAGAAAGCTGCTAGCTTTAATCTCATCATATAATCATTTACTAGGATTATGTCCTTTAATAATAAAAGAAAATAAAGAAAAATACTAAAATATCCAGTACTGGGTGGTGACTATCATGGATAAAATCTCAAACATCCCAGTGTGTCCAACATCACCCTTTCTAGGGCAATCAACCTTTTCTTCCTGACAACCAGTGCAAAGTAATGTTAGATTCCAACCAAAGTCAGAGCAAAGACTATAAAGATAATAGTCAACAACACTAAATTGGAAAGTATAGAAATTTAAAGATGTGTTCGAGTAAGAGAGGTTTTAGGGTGCCAAACAGATTGCTTCAGCATACAAGAAGGATAGCTCTATGCTTAGTATATTAAATTTGCAGGAGGATCACCTGTCCTTCTGAAGAGCAGCAGCCTCCAACTCTTCTCAGCCTAGGGGAACCAACGACCAAAATGTGCTGGCTGCAGTAGGACAAAAAGACCTGAGTAAGTGGAGATTAACTTTCTGTCCCTCCAGCAGAAATATGCAGAGTGGGCAAAAAGCAAAATATTAGAAATTCCTCACCACCTTCTTGCAATCTTTTCCCCTGATTCTCCAGGTCTCCCTATGCAGCGGACAATAGCAGTGTGTGTTTTTGTCCCTAACCACAGAGGAACGACTTCCTCAGCAAACACCCTGTTTTCCACACACCTTGATTTTTTCTCTCTTATATTTTTCAATTTTCTAATCCATTTCTTCCAATAGCTTCCAAGAGAATGATGAGGGAAAAGCTTTCAAACTCTAACAGTAAAAGTATACAAATGAATAACCATAGGCGTGTGCACTCCTGTGCGCATTTAACTGAACATTTCAATTCCGTTGACAAAGCACAAAAGGAGCCAGATTCCAGAAAATAAATTCATTCCTCGGGCATAATTCAGGCCTTCCAATATCAAGCAGAAGTTCAAATTATTTGATTATGGGGATTTGATAAAAAGGTAACCATGCATTGATGGCCAATTACATGCAGGAGTGACTGCACCTCTATGTGGACCCTCGGTATTACCATCTACAGTGCAACACTTAAGACAGAGCATTTAGAATAAGTTGCTGTGTTTACAATGGCCCTAAATAATGAACTCTCTGATAGCTTGTTGATTTCTATACATGATGAATGGATTTAAACAATCACCAATATTCTTTCAAGCAAGATGAATTGTGAATTCCCACTTAAGACAAGGGTAACTACATAAATTAATTTAATAAGAGAGAGGTCAAAATTAAGGGAACCTGGTTGTAATACTAATGCTTCGAATGAGGTCTGATAATCTCTTTGTGCCTGAAATAATTACATTTAAAGGTAAAAACAATGGAAATTACTTATTCCATCTCATGGGACTCTAGAAGGATGAGTCAAAATCATGTTTTCTAACATGGCTACAGTCACATGGTGGCTGAGACTGGAGTTATCTCTACAGCATTTTTAATTACAAGTCTGGTCCTTGATAGGGACTCCAAGCTGGGACTTCATGAGGTGTTGTCAGTCAACCTTCTTTTCTTTAATTTATTTATCAATCATTTTATTTGTTTACATATAAAATGTTATCCCCCTTCCCTGTTTCCCCTCCATAAAACCCCCAGCCCATCTCCCTCCCCTTTGCCTCTAAGAGGGCATTCTCCCACCCATCCACTCCCATCTCATCCCTCTAGTATCCCCCTTCTCTGGGACATCAAGCTTCTATAAGGCCAAGCACCTCCCCTTCCACTGATGCCAGATGAGGCAGATCTATGCTACATCCGTAGTAGGAGCCATGGACCCAGTCCATGTATACTCTTCGGTTGGTGGTTTAGTTGCTGAGAGCTGTGAGGAGTCTGGTTAATTGCTACTGTTGTTCTTCATATAGGGTTGCAATCCCCTTCAGCTCCTTCAGCCCTTCCCCTAACTCTTTCATTGGAGTTCCCCGACTCAGTCCAGTAGTTGACTGTGAGTATCTGCATCTGTCTTAGTCAGGTGCTGTCAGAGCCTCTCAGAGAACAGCCATTTCAGGTTCCTGTCTGCAAGCACTTCTTGGCATCAGCAATAATGTAGGGGTTTGGTGTCTGCTGATGGAATGAATCTCACAGTGGGGCAGTTTCTGGATGGCCTTTTCTTCAGCCTCTGCTCCATTTTTGTCCATGCATTTCCTTTAGACAAGGACAATTCTGGGTTTAAAAATTTGAGATGCATGGGTGGCTTCTTCCTTCCGCCGGGGGCCATACCTATCTACTGGAGGCAATCTCTTCAGGTTCTATCTCCCTGCTGTTGGGTTTTTCAGCTAATGTCACCAATCATCTTTATGGGACTGAATCCTAGTGAAGCATTCAAAAACTGGATACTGTCTGATATGCTGGCTTTTACAACCAAGTCAGGGACACTACAACTCCATTTTATTCAGTACAAGCAGGTAACTGCAGTGTGCCTATATTGAGCTGAAAAAATAAAATGTGACTACATTTCTTGGAAGGAAGAACATCATAGAATTTACAACACAATCTGCCTTTTAAGCCTTCACAATTGCTTTGCTCAAATTATTTAAAACATAGGAAGTCTACAATTAGTATCATATCAAAACTTGTCCTTTTCCTATCTTGAAGCCATCAGTAGAAGAGCAATGAACTCACCTTTCTTTCCCCAAATAGTGATTTTGTTGTTGTCATGGGTATTGTTCCTGGGATGGAGTCCCACATATCCCTTCAAAATTGGTTTCAAACTTTCTGTTGTAACCAAAGATCCTAGCCTAGTTAGCATTACCCTAACTTGACATAGCCTAGACTAATAGATAAACAGGGTCAATTGAGTAATAGTCTTTAAAGTGGCAATGGAGTTGGTCTGCGGACATGTCAATGAGATATTGTCTTTATTGGTGTTGGTGGGCTCAGTCCACTTTGAGTGATGTCATCTCCTGGGCAATTGGTACAGAAAGCTGTGAGCTCTCCAGAGTGAGCTACCACAGTTTCTGCTTTGAGTTCCTGATTAGCTTCCCTCTTTTGTTTCCCTCAGTGATAGAATGTGTGACCCAGAACAGTAAAGTAAGATGAAATTAACCCTTTCTTCTCCAAGTTTATTTTAATCGCAGCATTTTATCACAGCAATAGAATGAAATAGTTGCCTTGAACTGAGATCATTCTGTCTCTACCACTCAAGGGCAGGGATTATAGACATGCGTCACTATACTAGTTATATACCTTGCTAAAACCAAATCCAGTGCTTTGTGCATGAAAGCAACAACTCCACCAACAGAACTCCATCCAGAGCCCTTAGATCCTTGAATATTCAAGAGAGCAACAGAACAATAATGGTCACCATTTACTTGCAATTACTACGTTAACTGCCTTAATTATGTTCAATAGGCCTTATGTAATAGATACATTTACCATCCCCTCTAATCCCTATGGATGGATCTTAAACTGTGAGTAATAGCTCTTGAGCTAACAAACTCCATGTTTGTTATTCCTCTCACAAAGAAAGGTCACATGCTTTCTTGTTATTTTCAGTTTGGTGATAGTAATATTCTTTTGGTTTAAGACTGTCTTCAGTACATCGGCCATTATCAGGGCACATATTTTTAATTCTTTATATGGTGAACAAACATAACATCCTCGAGTTCCTTTCTCCAGCATGAATCATCTGTAACTGATATCCTTTAATAAGGGGATGAGTACATGTTAGGGTTAGCCTACAGACACTTTCTGAAGAAAGGAAACCGTCATAAAAAAGAAACCTCTCATCCCTCACTGAAGGCCCTCAGTGCTCAGGGAAGGCAGGCTGCAGTTAAAGCCTGAAAGTAGAACTTTATAAAAATACCAGAGGCCAAGCCCAAGAACTGCTGATCACTGAAGAAGCGCGTGCTCTCCGCAGAGCACTCTGCCCTGGCTGGTCTCATTATTTTAAAGCACAGTCACAGCTTTAACAAGAAGTGCATGTGGAAGCTAAGCGCAGCATGATCAGGACCTCAACTGAAGAGTCCGTACAGAGGCCAGGGGTGAAGGGAGACAAGCAAGCACCCCTACTGATTATTGACATATTGACCGAGGCAGAACAGCCAGAAAGTCAGGCCATCTCTGAGTCTTCCAAATACACACTACTTTATCATAATGGAAAAGAGCTTTGCAGGCAGCCTAAGAGCACGACGTGATGGAATCAGACAAGTGTGGCCCAGGTGCTGCTTATTGGTCATCGTTTCCAGAAGACCAGAATGGCAATTTGGAAGAGGTCAGACTTAATTCAACATAGTCACCCACACAGAGCCTGGACCGCATTCTACATTACTCTTGGATTTCAAAAGAAAAGAAAGGAAGAAATAATGGGAAATGGAACCAAAGGCAAAAGACAGATAATGTTTATCTTTCCCCTCAGAATATATTCTGTTAAAATTTTCCCATGCACAGTCAGCACTTAGGAGCCTGAGGTTGTACACATCACTAGAGTAATAAGTGCATGCAATAAATAAATCTAAAAGTGAGGTTGCTCCAGTGAAAATATGCCTGAAAAGAAATAATTAAACTGGTCTCCTGAGAAATGTAGAGAAGTCCAGACTGACTTAATAACAGATTATTGAAATGGCTGCTATGCTGTTCGCTTCTTGCCAGTTTCATATACTCTGTGAGTCGTTACTGGTAGGTTGTTGAATTTCTGTGCAGTAATTAGGTCTGACTGCCATTGTTACAAGTTCTTCACAGGTAGTTTGTCAGGATTAGAGATTGGCCTACTTCTCACTTCCAGGAGAACAAGGGCATAGGTCAGGTGTCTAAGCTGCAGCAGTGTCTATTTGGGGGAACTGGATCACACACACATAGACACACACAGACACACAGACACACACACACACACACAGAGACACACAAACACACACACACACTAAGATCTTGGAGCTAGAGAAATACCTCCACTGTAATACTCCTCTAGCAGGGGACTTGAGATGAGACCACCCTGATTCCAATGGTAACAACTAAAGTAAAAATATGAGAGAAACAATGTTATGGGGATAAATGAGTACTGATCTATTCTACAATCATTGCTGTCTTCAAATATGCCTTTCCTTGGTACAGTGTGAACTTTCAATGTCAGGCTTGTAATCAAAGGCAGCCTGATCTATGGTGTCAGGGCTCCATAACTATGGAGTCAGGTATCACTTCTGCCTAGAGAAAGCTTTCTCCCCAACATAAGAAAAGTCAACTTCCTCAGAGAGGCTACAAGGATGTAAGT
The DNA here is from genome assembly GCF_004785775.1 of Grammomys surdaster. Lineage (NCBI taxonomy): Eukaryota > Metazoa > Chordata > Mammalia > Rodentia > Muridae > Grammomys > Grammomys surdaster. Next base: position 9,552,698 of record NW_021604608.1, on the reverse strand, counting down.
ACAAATTTTAACCTTCTGTTTCCTGATGAAATGGATAAGGGCTATAAATGTTTATGAAGTCAGACACACATGAATTTTTCAGCTAATCTCACATGCAGGAAAGACCACCTGAGGCAATGTAGATAGCAGAAGAATTTGGTATCTTCTAACTGTTATCTAGAGACAGTTTCCCAAGCCTAAAACTCCAGTCATTTCTAATTGATAGCAATGTCTTTCGCCACCAGCAAAACCACTAAAAATTTAAGAAAAAGAATGCATTTGCCTTCATCACCTCTACCCCCAAATTACATTTCTACTAATATTGCTAGTTCAGCATATGGTGAAGGTGTGCAAACTTTGGATAGAATGTTGGGAGTAGAAAGTATTGAATTTCACTAGTAATGCCTTTGATATGAAAACCAAATAGAACTTTGGAAAGAAGTAGAAAGAGAATTTTTTAATGTTGTTATTACCTTAGATACCAAGATAAACATTTCTGGAAGATGAAAATGTGGGGAAATTGTATACAAAGGCATTTGGGGACTGGATGCACCTCCTATGTAGATATTCACCCTAAGGAGGTCATAAGTGACACAGACTTATAATCACTGCATCTCAGAATTGTAGATTTGGTTTTGTTGTATACTGGTAAGACACTGGGCCCAGTATTTGTCTTATGTTCCTAGGCAAAAGGGATTGTGACTTGAAGGAGTCAGTTTTCTATAAGGGCTGTGATTATTGAAGGAGATAAACCTATGTAGGACAGTAACAGCAGACCACAGATACCAGATGGGATACAGAGGGCAACAAATCTGTGAAGACTAAGAGCCAAGCAAAAGCTCCAAAGGGGGACAAAAACAATAGCAGAATAAGGGTTTTGTTCCATTTTATTTTTTCACCAGAAAAGTAGGTAAATGCTATCAGACACAGGATAATACACAGGAGTAATGAAAAAGTTAGTAGGAAAGACTGAGCATCTGAGTCAACTGTTGTATGATCTCTCTTTGGGGTATCAATAATGTACACATGGACCAACCATGGCAGATGGATGGCAACCACATACGTTGTTGGATAAAGTATGTCCCCAGAGGCAGGCTTTACTAGTTAAACCCTTGTGCTACTCCAAGTTCCTCTTACTTCTTAATGTTTGCAGTTGAGGATGTAAGTTCTCGCCTTCTCCCTGTTCTACCCACCATATCTACAGTTGTGCTTCCATGATAGACTCTTATTCCTCTGAAACATGAACCCAAATAAACCCTTCCTTCTGTCAGTTGCTTTTGGTCAAGGTATTGTATCACACAAACAGAAAAGTAATGAATACAGCTATAGAGGTCAGAAGCCCTTAGCAAGGAACCTTCTGTTGATGTTTTTGACAAATCAAAATATTTTCAAACTGCCCTCTAGGTATCTATGTTTTATCCATAAGTTAGTGCTGTTCTCAGGCTTACCCTGAGAAGCTGTCATTTCCAATGGGCAGCAGTGAAGGTAGAAACTCATAACAGGTACCAGAATAACAATACATCACTTTGGCGAACTCATCTCTAAGCAAAGATTACCACCATTTCTAAAACTCAGAGCACATCATGAATCATGGAAGAGGAAGCAGAAAGAACGTAACAGCTACATGAAAGAATGGGGCTTCGAAACATTGTCTAAAACATTGTCGTCTGGACATGACAAAGATACTGCATCCAAGAACTCACCGCACCAAAGGTTCCACCTACACAAAACATGCTCAAATCGGGGCATGTATGCGTCCAACATCCAAGTATGGATCAGGAAAGGGTTCCTGAGGGTCCACCCCTCTCTGAGGAGCTATTGTAAGTTAATAGTCGCTGGGTGTTCTAGTTTGCTTTGTGTTGCTGTAATAAAACATCATGATCAAAAGCAACTTGGGGAAGAAAGGGTTTATTACAAGTTTCAGGATAAAGTCCATCGTTGAGAGAAGATGGGGCAGGTAGAAACACTGAGGCAGATACTAAAGCAGAAGCCATGAAAGAATGATGCTTACTGGCTTGCTCATTATACTTTGTACACACTTTGTTATTCTACCCAGAACTATCTACCTAGGGGTGGCACTGACTATGGTGAGCTATGTCCAGTCATTAACCAAGACAGATGTGCCCACAAGCCAATCTGATGGAGGGAATTCCTCAGCGGAGGGTCCCTCTTCCTTAGGTGACTCTCATCTGTGTCACATTAACGAATACTAACCAGCACATCAAGGTAGGAGATATATCCCTCAATAGGGGAGCCATTAATTATGTACCCTTGCTCAAGTAATAACCTTCCTACTCATGCTCATCAAAGCAACTCTGATTAAATTCAGTGGGACATGAAAATTTTTTCTAAAAGTAAGAATACTTGTTAGGGAAAGAGGGGTGGTAAGAGTGGAGGCATAAGAAAAAAACAATGAAATTAAGTCTCATATATGTATACATTATATATAGCAAATTGTGTAAGAATGATGAAAAACAATTGAGGACATTCTTCTTTCTCTTCTTCCTCTATCTATCTTCTTTATTTTCTTCTTTAATTGTAAAAAAAATAAGTAATGTTGATATATGTATAACCAATCAAATCGGAACGTTTACATAAAAGGTTAACAAACTTTGCCTGTACAATTACAATTGTACTTTCAAAGGACCCCATATTAATAGGTACACAGATATCATCCTACACTTTTCCCATAACAACAATACATGGGAATCTGTGCAATACTTTTAGTAGAACCTGGATTATGCATGTGTCAACCTATAATTATCATGTTTCTTACAATTGATCTCTATCACATGTACTACACAGAAACTTATTTTCCTTTCATGTGATAGTATGTCCTTAATTTCCCTTATTCATTCGATTCACATTTATGCCATATTCTATAAAATATCACAGAGCAAAAATCAGGAGGCTATAGTACCCTGGTCAAATTTAAAACCATTCTGCTTTTATAAAATTTTATTGGTATCTAGCAATTCTCATCTGAAAATGCATTTTACGTATTCCACAACAGAGTGTTTGCTATAGAGACTACGAAGCCTTAAGTCTAAAGCAATATTTTCCTAATTTTTCAGTTGTCCTTTTATTAAAAGAAAACATCTCTCCACATGTCTGTTTTCATTACATTTTATCAGCTGAGTTACCAGTTCAATTTCTCTGAACATTTTTAATATGTTGCTAGGAATGAATTCACATAGACACGAAGGATACAAGTAAGAATGATGTGTGCTAGATACTACTGGAGGTGGCTAGAATCTTGGCTCTCAAACATCTTAGGTGTGCTATTGGGTGTGACAATTCCTTTCTCTCTGCATCAGTTTTTACTCCATTAAGCTGAATGCTAATAATATTTTACCTTTTGGAATTATTAGAGAGGCATAGCCAGGATTGTGGTGATAGATATCCCTGTTATTTATTTCTCTTTATAAAATTTTGAAGCATCTGTCTCATCAAACAGCAAATACTTTTCTGAAATCTTTACCTTAGAATCATTAGAATTTTCTGAAACTGTCAATATGTGGCACCCTCCAGGGGAGGGCAAGGCAGCATACAGCTAATTGGAACAGAATATGCTGATGGCGAGATTATAGGTGCTGTGAGAATAAATATTGTATTCTCTTTCTTTTCTAACAGACCTCTGTATGTCAGTTGAGAGAGGTATATGTGGATCTTGCTGCAGTAAGTGAAGTTTCCGAAATACTTCAAGATTAACCTGCTTTGCATCAGCCCCACTGTACAAAATAGAAAGAGAAAGAATCTAAAATCTGCTGAGTCTGTGACATAAAAGGTTGATCAGTGGGCACTAGGTAATAGTTAATGTGGCAGTTTGAATGAAAATAGTTCCCATAGGCACTGTTAGGAGGTCTTCCTTGGAGGAAGTGTAGACTTGTTAGAGGAAGTGTGTCACTGGGGCTGAGCTTTGGGGTTTCAGAAGTTCAACACAGGCCCAATGTTTCTCTCTTCCTGCTGTCTGCCAATTTGGATGTACAAATCTCAGCCACCTCTCCAGCACCATGTCAGCCTGTGTGCCACCATGCAATAATGAACTAAAACTCTGAACCTGTAGGTCAGTTCCAATTAAATGCTTCCCTTTATGAGTTGTGGTCATGGTGTCTCTTCATAGTAGTAGAAACTACAACTAAGCCAGAAATTGGTACAGGGAGTGTGATAGACCTGGCCATGCTTTTGTTTGGAGAAACATAGACTTTAAGACTTTGGATTAGGAAAGCAGCTATATGCTTTATTAAGCTGTATGGCTTAATGGGCCATACTGGTAGGAACATGTTTACAAAGTACTGAGGATGATTTTAACTATGGGGTTCTGGCTCAAGAGGTTTCAAAAGTGAAGAATATTAACATGTATGCACTATACAGGTCTGTAATAAAAATGAGTAAGCCGAACAAGAAAAAAATTAAAATATACAGTTAGAGGAAATGGGGACATCAGAAAGTACAAACAAATTAAAGAAAAGTCTGATGCTAAGTAGAATAATGGGAATGATAACCCAGAGAAAGACCCCACCCAGCTAAGCTTTCACTATGGAAAGGGAACTAAAGAAAAGTGAAAAAAATAAAGAAAACTTAGGGCCAGGTGAGGTAGTGCTCAGTTTTTAATTCCAGCACTCAGAAGACAGAGGCTGGAGGATCTCTGAGTTCAAGGTCAGCTTTCACTACAAAGAGAGTTCCAGGACAGCCAAGATTAGGCAGTAAATGTTACCATTGAAAACAGAAAGCTAGTGAAAATGTAATTGAACAGGCGTGGGGGTGGGGCATGTTTCAGCACCAGCAAGCAGTAGAAATTGGCAACTTCAACCATGTGGTTCTGACTTTATAGTCATGGATACAAGAAAGGAGTTATTGAATCTCCCTCCACACCTAATGAAAGTCACTGAGGCCAGGCCTGTGACAGGGGTGTCCCTACATGGAAGCCCAGAGAGGCCATTACATGAAGTTTTAAAGGCAAAGTCTGAATTGCCTTGGAGACCCCAAGATGTTGAAGATGCTAGAGTTGTGGCATAACCATTAAAGAAAGCTGCTAACAAGAACATTCCCAAGAGAAAGAAGTGGGTTGCAGTCAACAAAGCTGAAAGAAATTGGAGATCTGAAGATCATTGTGATATCAAACACAGAGATGCAGAATTTGGAGTTTGAGCTGCTAGTTTTCAGTCTTACTTTGATCCAATATTTCCTTACTATGCTTCCTTTCCTATAAACAATAATTTATATTCTATGTCATTGAATGTTGGAAGTATGTGGTCTGCTCATTTAAGTTTTATTTTATGAGACTTACAGTTAAGAGATTGTCATGAGACAAAGAGACTTTGGACTTTGTAATGATTTTGAGACTGATCAAATATAGAACTTTTGAAATTGGACTGAATGCATTTCTGTACAATGATATGGCTATGATCTCACTGTGTGGTGGTTTATATAAAAATGTTCCCCAAAGGTTCATAGAGAGTGACACTATTAAGAAGTCTGGCTTTGTAGGAGTAGGTGTGGCCTTTCTGGAGGAAGTGTATCACTGGGAGTTGGCTTTGAGGTTTCAAATCCTCAAGCCAGGCCCACTGTCTCTCTCACTTCCTGCTGCTTTTCCATCTAGATGTAGAATTCTTGGCTGCTTCCCTAGCACCATGTCTCCCTATGTACCACCATGCTTCATACCATGATGATAATGGACCAAACCTCTAAACTGTAAGACAGCAAGACAGCCCCGGTTAAATATTTTCCCTTAGAAGAGTTTCCACAGTCACGGTGTCTCAGCACAGCAATAGAAACCCTAACTAAAACAGTTAGAAAAGAATGAGAAGTCCTGGTGCTCAGAGTATGTATTTATAGAGAAACTAATACACTGGTTTTTTTTAAACTAGATAAAAAGAGCCTAAGTGTTTCTAAAAATAACATGATAAATGTTTGAGAAGATAAACGTGTTTAATCTGATTTAAAACATACATGATATATCAAAATATCACATAGTACCATATAAGCATTTTCAGTTGTTTTGTATTAGGTATCAATTAATGTTTTAACAAAATCAATTGAAAATAATTATTATCCCCTAGATAATTCTAGATTAACTAATAATCTAGATATTCTAGATTAAATCTAGATAACTCTAGATTTTCTAAAACGTGGAATATGCTTATGTTCTTCCCCTTGCTCTTACAATCTGTGCCTTATATTGTACTTTCTTTTGAAGCTGCATGTATCAATGCTTATCAGATCTTATCATAGCTACTAAAATATAAGTTGACTGATGGATAGGCCAAAGACCTACTTTGAGTCTATATCTTTTATAGCATCAAGCAAAGTATGCTAAAGAAAGTAGAGATTCATTAAATAACAACTGAAATATCATCCGTCACATAAACTAGTTTCTAATATGAACAAAGCAAAAAAGGAGAAGTTTTAGTTAATTCAGTACTTTAGCTACTAGGTTGCAGCTAATTAAAGCCTTTGGGGTTTGGGAATCTATCACAGAAGTGTTTCTTTCATGAGGGATCCTGAAAACAAAATAAATCAGAATCCCCTTCAGTGTCGCCATTTAGAATATGCAAATTTTAAAGCTGAATAGATATCATCTCCTGTATCTTCAAGACCTAGGTTCTGAAAATTGAACAGAATTATGATAATTAAAATAACATCTAATAAGCACTAACAACTGTTAGTTCTTCCCCAAATATTATGAGTTTGGCATTATTCTTAGCCCGTTTAAATCAGTTTACAAAAGATGACCGCACTTTTCTCATGTCACCCAAGGAGGATATGCCATGCCACATGTGAAGCCTCAGATATATGGTCCCAGAAACAACATATTTCTTTCTATACTGCATACATTGACTAACAAAGTCCCCCAGAAGCAAATTTCTAACTGAAAAGCCTGATTTCTTATCATACCAGAGTTCGACTCAAAAAGATCAAGTTTAACTACTGGACTTACACTCATCTACAGGGAAAATGCCACTCCAATAGTCTCTTCACAAACCTGTTTTTCTCGTGTATAAAATGGAACCTCCTATGACATTTAGCCATTTCTTCACAGTTACAAATATTTGAGAGAACAACTTTAAAAGTGGAACATTTCATATGTGCACACAGGTTTTTCCAGGTTTCAATCCCTTATCTATTTTCTCCATTTCTGTGGGCCTATGGTGACATGAAACGTTATGATAAAAACATAAAAACAAAAAAAGTATCTCTTAACCACCAGGAAGCAGAGGGAAGAGCTGGTGACTCACTTTTAACCTCCTCACCTTCCTGCCACCATCTAATAGTCTACTCAGATTTTTAATCCATCAATGGATGGAAACCATTGGTGGTGTCAACACTCTCAACGTCTAATCTTCTCACACACTCTTCCATGGATGTGATTTATTAATCTCTCAAACAATCCTCAATCCAATCAAGTTGATAGTTAAAATTAGCTACTGCAATTTTTTACGTTACAGTGAGATCATAGACGGTTCCAGTACTTTCTAGACTATAGAGAAAATCATCTGGATCATGAATCCTAATATATTAGAATTGTGAAGCCACCATAGATAAGGTGGGAAATTGTATGAGGCATAAATGGAGCCTTAGTAGTGCTCACTGAACTATAAAATGTGAATTTCAGAAGAGAATGGAAATGACATTCAAACTATTTATGCTCTTAAATGGACTCCAGATTATCCCAGCCATCCAGAGACTGGGCTGACTCATAGTCCATTACTACAGCTATCCCCATTTCATCGCAGTGATACTTTAAGGATTATGAGTGCTGTTATAAAACAAGATTAATGGTAAGAGCCAATCTCACCAGAAGGTCTAAGAATAGTTTTAAGCTTTTGCCAACCCTACAAGTTTTTAAATATCTTTAGACTAGAGCTTGCATAAAGGAACCTTCTAAAGTGAGGATCGTGTACATCTGTATGGTGGCAGCGAGGAAAGGATGAAATTGTCTGGAGTTGAGCAGCAGGATAAAACTCCATGCTTAGCTTCTCTTGGAAGTTCCCTGTCCTCACCTAATCTTACCATTTCATTGACGACTGCTTTCTTCCCCCACTTACAAAATGTGAGCCTTAATTATGTCTTGTCCTTGAAGCATATGTCCATACAGGATCTCTCTTCTCTGAACATTAATCTATGTTTAGTGTCTTTCTCAAAAATGACTAGGGAAAAACTTCTCATCATTAAAGACCCAGAAACATCATGGCTTTACAGTGAAGATGAAAGCTTATAAATCGCTGTCTAAGATCCCTTAAGTGATTCACCAGGTTGGTGAACAAGGCCTCTGTTATCTGGAGAACCATAGTCCTTCAATAATTTGTCTCTACTGTTCTCTGGTGAACTATCCTCCATACAATTGAAGCTGGAAAACAGAAACGTCAGTCTAGAAAAGTACTTTGAGAAGCAAAAGTACCAGAAATCTGATGGGACATTATTTATTTTTCAGCAAGAGGAGCAAAATTTGGACTCATTGTTTTCTATCATAATCCACTAACCAAGACTGTTTTGTGGTCATGTTTAAGCAAATGGAAAGCAGGGAGGTGTCACTTTTCACCAGGAGAAGGGGAAAGCAGGGCTTTTAAACCAACCCATTTGCTTACATCTGAGATTCACATGCTACTTATGATTAAGCTCTTTGAATAGGTGTTTAATTTTCTCAATCTGAGGCCATGCTGAATGAAGAATTCTTTGGGGCAATATTTTAAATGAAGATTAAATAAATACAATCAACATAATGAACAGAAAAGTTGGAGAAAGAGTTCCAAATGGAAGAGAGCTGACTTAGCATGCCCAAGGCTCTGGGTTTGGTCCCTAGGACTGCATAAAATAGAAGTAGTAGTGTATGCCTAAAGTCCCAGTTCTCAAGAAGTTAGAGACTGGAGGATCAGAGAAGTTCAAAGTCATCTTTAAGGACACAGAGAGTGTAATACCAGAATGGGCTATGTGAGACCATTTCTCAAGGAAAACGACAACAAAAACAAACAAACAAAGAACAAAAAAAACCAAAATAATTAAAAACAAAAGTCCAATTCTTGGAGATTCCCTTTATAACTTTCTCCTTCCTTGTTCCAACCATACCCTTCAAAAATTACCAGCCACTGCGTCACTGCTGACTTGATTTTTGTCATTACATAATGTGCCACACTTCTAGATTTGTAGATAGATGAAACCACACCGTACACACTGTTTTTATATAATTTGTATAATTTGTCACAATTGCCTTTATGTTAGTTCACATTGGAAAGAGGATTAGCCAGAATTGGATAACAATTTCTCGATTGTGAATGACTTGCTTTGAGTAATAAGATAAGTAGAGTGTTTCTTAGGAAAATAAGGATCAGAGTTTAGAAAGCAGATCTATAGGAGGTAATGTTAAATTCATCCCAAGAATTCTGAGATTACGGTATTTCTAGATGTGAAACTAGAGACAATGAAGTATATGCTTTGGTTAATTCATTCAAAAGAAATATACTAGCAAGTATTCATATTTAAGGCATGGGAGAAGACAGAGTTTTATGGTGTCAGACACAGAATAGAATCAGAGCTAGATAAATTCTTTCATTACTAGTCAGTTAATTAGTTAGATAGCTAGTTTTATTTATCTTACAAAGATCTCTTCAATGCCTTGCTCACTATTCTATAAAGTAATATTATTCATAAACACATAATATAGTAAAGGACAATATTACATGAGAGTATAGATGAAACAAAGTAGAAAGAATTAACCATATAATAGGTGAATCCAATTCTGCTATAGAGGAGATTGCTTATTGCCACTGTGCCCCCTCCATCTCTAGATAATGATGATGGCAGTCTTCAGAGAATGATCCCAACATTGACTTTGGTGGATTAAAGAGAAAGTCATGCCACAATCTGCCAGTCATGGTTCACACAGCAGAAGAGCTGAAAAATTCACTCCTTCTCTGAGAAGCTAGTGCTGAAGGCTGACACCAAATTGCTCAGTATCACTCTATGACTCTGAAGAATAGTCACGTGGCTCAACTATAAGAACACTTGTCTCGACAGGAACACAATTTTCTAGGAGTAAGAGGTCCAGAAAGCTAGGCTAAGCACTACCACTTACTAGCGAGGTGACCTTGGGCAAATCACTTTTCATCGCTGCTTCTCTCTTTTTCCTGTCTGTAGAGGAGGGGCCTCACTGATTCATACCAACCCTGCCATTTCTCCCAATGGCAGTTTTGGGGGACACATTGGGCCATGAAAGGGAAGCTGGTTTTTTGTTTTTGTTTTTGTTTTTGTTTGCTGGTAAATATAGTTTGTTTGCTCAGCAAGATTAAGGAACATAATAAATATTCAAGGTGCACAGTGTTTGGACTGTAACACAGTTTAACAATGCTAATCTGCCTCGTGGCAGTCTCTGCTTACATCAGCTTCACGTATTTATAAAGATGTCCTTATCACCAAGTGCTGGGGTCAATTTTAAACTCACATTTTCATTCATAGCTCTATGTAGCCACCCTGCAGCTGCTGATTAGTATGCTAGGTCTTCAGCCCTTAACAGAGAGGTCATTCAGGCAGGCAGAGAATAAATCTCGGCATGTAGTTTGAGACTGGAGATACTATTTTAGGACTACAACAGGGTGGCCCAGGTGATATTTTATGGATCTGAATTTTTCTGAGAATAGTGTAATTGCTTTCCTGTTCTTGGCTAATTTTCCTGATTTTTTTTTCAACTCAGCACCGTGATCAGTCTTACCACCCCAAGTAAATTGGTAGATGTGACCGTGAGATGCTCAAAATCTATCACCCCGTGTGTTGGAGAAAACTGCTTTCAAACTTAAATAGGGCAGAAGTTCTTTCCAGGCAGTGCAGTGAGAAAAGGTACCATGGTGAAATGTGCCTGCACTGCAAACAGAAGGTTGCTGTTTCCCAAAGATGTGCTCATAAAGTGAGTGGAGAAGGGGAAAAAAAAAAGAACTTAGACAACTCTCACCACTATCTATTACTGTAAAATGCCAGAAGCAATTATGATGTCATGTGTTGTCTAAAATTGGAGCAGAGAGACAGCTTGAGATGCAGCGAGAGCTAATAAACCAAACAGAATCCACGAGTTTTACTGCCCCGTATTGTTTCTTTCCACAATTATAGGCAGCGAGAAAGGCATCTGCCACATTATACTCGATTTATTCGTCCTTTATCTTCTCTCTTCCTTCTCCTGCCTTTGTTAAAAAGAAAGTGTGTCAGGTTGAGTTGCTTGAGAATAAAGAAAAGAAATGCCTTTCTAGATAGAGCTAATGTAACACACTGTTGCAAACCTTAAAAATATCCCCTGATTAAAATAAGCTCTCCTGGCTTGTATCTACTCTAACATTAAGCATCTAACAAAAGGAGCAAAGAATTCCATCGTTAAGCAAGAGCGATAAAATTAAAAAGGGTCCTCACTATTTGGAATCCTTCTGATCAATTCTGCCTTAGAAAATCTAGCACTGGAAGCCTAATTTCTGACACATTTCCTTAATCGGGTTCCTAATCTAAGTTGACACATCTTGATTTCCTTGGACTGAGGACATTAAGTAGGGGGAAGTCAGCAGCTTGGTTTTTGTTTGATTTCTTTTTCATCTCAAACATCATTAAATAATTCCACTCTATTTGTAACTTTCAGATATGATCAATCATTTTATTTCTCTCCAATGATTATGAGAGTTGAGGTTGAGGGTTGAGAACTTCTGGACTCATAGAGCATGAGTTATTTTCTCTAGTATCTAGAGAGCCATATTTGACAAACTGCAAAAGTAGCCGAACAAGCCATTTCTCCCAAATCAGTCTAAGAAATTTACCCAGAGAAATGTGTGTGTGCCTGTGTATATGAAAGCATGTGTACATGTGTATATCTTGTGTATGCCTGTATGTATAGGTATGTAAGCTCATTGTGTATGTGTGTATGCCTGTGTGTATTACTGTCTGTATGTATACAAATGTACCTGTGTATATGTGTTCATGATTGTGTATGTATGTCTGTATGTATGTGTGTATGCTGATTCTTTTCTCCATAAACTGTAAAACTTTCTCATTTCACCAGTCAAAAGAAGAATACATCAAATAATATCTGAGCACAACCAATTATTTCAACAGGACTTCAATAGCCATCCAAGATCACTATTCTCTTCTGTCTCCATATCCTACACTTTTATCTACCTTCCTCCAGCCCTGCATGTGGTGAAGAAAATCTTCTTACAGGAAGCAAATATCACATTATTTATGTGAACCACATCTGCACTCAGGTTACAGAAGCTCTCAGACCACATCTGTTGAATGTCAAGGCCAAAACCACCCAACTCCACAGGGATGTTGTTTGCTCTGCCCTTTTGGTCATCTGTAGATTGATTTTCATGTTCCAGCTAAACAAACAGTTAGCAAGGCTGAGCATTGTTTCTTGCTTCGCACTGAAGACCCAATTAGCAAACACAGTCAGGAAACAGGTCGAAAGTGAAGGTTCAGATGGACCACTAGAGGCCAAGCAACTTTGTCTGAACAGCTTTTCAATGACCTTTGTCCTCATCACAGATGATCTCCCATAAAAAACATGTCACCAAACTCCATGGTCCAAGTCAGAGAATATAAATCATGGTTTATCCAAATATCATAAGTCATTCAGTCAAATCAAAAGGCCCCAGAAAGATCATTCCTGATAAAGAATGAAATGCTGGCAGATAAATATAGAAACATTGGTTAGAAAAGGCTCTGAGCTACAGAGGCAAATAAACATACCGTAAATATTTAGACAGCTTGGGTTAAAAACAACTTGCACAGGATGTCTTAACTCATGACAAAGACCAGTTCTATGATGTTCGTGCTCTTTTCTCACTAAGTGACAGAGACACCCTGTCATTAATGGCACTTTTTTTTTCTCCCACTGTAAATTCCCATCAGATTGATGTCTTTTCTAAGTCTTCCTGGCACAATTACAGGCCAATAACACATCAGAGATGGCAATCTGGCTAGCTCTTTTACCCGTCATACATTTGACAGATTTTGGTCTTGAAGTTGCCAAGGAGCTATGAGACCCAGATAATAAACTCACCAGGGATGAGAGCCATAGGCCTCGTGTTCAACATCTCACTCATAAAACATGTTTGTACAGATAAGGCCTGGTGGAGATGGATAGAAGACCCTTAGTATAAAAGCTGCCCCAAAGGCAGAATTAATGAACCTCACATGCATCCAGCCAGCATTTTCAAGATCAGTCTTGGGCAGGTGTGGTCCAGGACTCTGCTCAGTAGTTGCAGCTGGAGTGATCACCAAGATGACTGCCTCCATGACATCTGGTAAAATTCTATGAAAGCAAGAAGCTAGGATCTTTTACTGTTTCTAGTGGCCACTATCTTCCAAATCTAACTCTTCTAAGGAACACACACATACACACACACACACACACACACACACACACACACACACACACACAGATGAAAGTTAAAAGAGTCATATTAGGGGTTAAAGAGATGGCTCAGTGGTTAAGAACATCTACCACACAATCAAGAAAGAGAACTAGAGTTTTGTCTTAGCACCATCATAACAACCAGATGTCCTGAGCACTCTTGTAGCTCCATCTACAAAACAAAAAAAGTGATGGGAGAATCTTCAGGACCTCCTGGAGTCCAGATTAGCCAAGAAACCATAAGTCCCAGGTTCAGGAAGAAAGCTTGTCTCAGTGAAGTAGGCAGAATGGTGGAGGAGGTACCCAGCAGCCTCTTCTGGCTTCTGCATCCAGACACAGGCATTTGTGTTCCTCCACACATACTTAATCATACTCTCACACATGTGGACACAACACACACACACACACACATACATACATACACACACATATATAAAATAAGTAAACAAACAAACAAATAAATAGATTTTTGAAAGTCAGATAAGTGGTCATACATGGAATGTGCCTTCATTAAAAGGCAAGTGTTTTCCAAAAGCTGGACTCATTTAATTAAACATATCTATCACAAGTTGTGAGCATTTTAGGTGGAAGAAAAAAATACTAACAGCCAGGCTTAATGTTCACTTCTCAAAATTTAGTTGGGCAGACAGAGTAAGTGATGCATTAACACTATGACCTAACCAATGGCCTATGACAGATCCCTGAGTCCCAGCTGGAATTTAATAGGCTGTTGATTTTAAACTCTAACCTTTTTTAAAGCAGCATTTTCCTAATTTCTCACCATCAGTAATTTACATGTTGTTCCAGTTCTTCAAATGTTCCCTCCCACTATGCTAATGAAGTGGGAAAGATGAAGCCAAATAATCCTGTGTGAATTCTATCACAAGACAAAGACCAACTCCTGTTTCCATATATATTAGAAATTTAGTTGACTGAGAATCACTTTGTTGCTCCCTATCTTCAAAGAATGTGGCATTTATGCTGCTACTCACATGGCCTCTCTTTCATCTGGAAAGGACTCCCTTTCTGCCCACCCACTCACCCACTGCCAATAGTGGTGTGCCTGTGAAGGCTGAGCTTCTAAGTGACAAGTGATGTCCTAGCATCCTGACTAGCTGATCTCATTACCCATCCACCCCCATCCTCCAACCTGAACTTCATCACTCCTGCTTCAGCATGTCCCTCCATCCTACCTTCACTGGAGTTACTCATCCTCTTACTCTTTTCTCTCAGGCAAGGGACTGCTCTTGGAATAGTGGGGTGAAAAGAAACCTATCTTCCTGATACTTTCTCTTTCCTATTTATAGTTTCCTTATTGTGGTCCCTCTTCCCTTAGGACCAACTGTGGAAGTCAGAAAGGCAACCTAGACTGTTGTTTGTCATTCGTAAAAGTAACACAAATAAATTCTGATTAACAAGAGAGGTGATCACATAAAGAGAAGTAAGAAAATTTACCAGACATTGATTCTTTTTAACAGGCCCCAGACCTTTATACATACCTGCTGGGGGCACACTGACACCTTCATTGTCCCAGAAAAGGAACCATCACCACCTATCTGTGGTCTTGGGCAAAGCAATCCCATATCTATAAAGGTTAGAGCATGACAGGAAATCGAAACTAGGAAACAGGTAGAACCTGGTGAGTCAGATTATATGTAAATTTGCTATCCAAAAGAAACCTCCACCTAGAGTCATCCAGCTCACGGACCCAACTCCCCTCCCCATATTATATTTGGATTGCAATCAATTCTACAATCATCTCTACTTCCAATCCTGACAACTGTAAATTGGACCAATCTTAGCTCACCCTCGGGCAGTGGTTCATAGTGCCCCTTCAAAATGGTACCATTATACCTCCAATGACCGGTTGCTGGGTGAAGTGGTCCTTTCCAAATCATAGAGACCCTTTGACCACACATAAACACTACATAACTATTCATTAGAAACTGAATATAGCACACCATCAGCATAGGGAAACTCAGCAATGTCAAGTATGTATATTATAGATGAAGCTATGAACATGTACATCATATATATATATATATATATATATATATATATATATATATATATGTGTGTGTGTGTGTGTGTGTGTGTGTGTGTGTGTGCGTGGTGTGTGTGTTTGTGTATGCATATGTATATGTGTGTATATGTATATATGTATGTATGTATATATGTATGTATGTATATGTTTATAGGCTCAACTATAATGGAAAAGAGGGCCAGGCCCACCTAAATCTCGATTTTGGACTTCCCTGAGCCGTGCACAGTGAGCCATCCATATTCTTATTCCCCTGTTGATGTGATCAGGCTCTGCTGCAGTTGGAACTTCAGCCCTAACTGTAAGGGATAAAAAAAAATTAAGGACCTCAGTGCACAAATAGACATAGAACTAGACCATTGAGAAAATTCTATTTCCTGTCTGGAAGGAAGGTAGAATCCTTAATAGAGGTTGTTCTTCAGAATCACAGAGGACTGGACCGCCTCTTCATGAAATGATGGCCTCTACATGACATGGGACAAACTTGTTGATTCTATGCCAACCAGTGAGGGGTAATTAGAAACTTTAGCTGTGACCAGAAATAATTTTTAAGAAAAACAAGAGAGACACCAAGAAACTGTTAACTGGTATGAAATTATGCACTTCCTTCTTTCTAGTCGCCCCCTGCCACCAGATAATCACTCTACTTACAACCATTGCCAGACCATTGATCTTTTTGTTCCTAACCTTCATTATAAAGCAAAGCTTGCTCAACTGCCTACATGACTATGTAAAATACCGAGTGACTTCTGTTAAATGTTAGTACTGAGGGGACAATATACTCTCTGCCCCAAAATGAGCCCACTATTTGGCTCATGCTCATAGAAGAAGGGAATATAACAGATCTCCAGACCTTAACACAATTGATACTATGTTAAAGGCTCCATTCTCACCTTGAAACCCAGCACACAGGCCACAGAACCTGTCAAATGGGAGCAACGACCAAGTCCATAGTGCAAAAAAACTCCTCATGTAAAAAAATCCCTAAATGTACTAACCTTGCTTCTTGGCTTCTATGGTTCTACTTCTTCCTAACTAGGTGTGTAAACCAGGATACACTTTTGGTTCATAAAAGACCAAGAGCTCAAGGCTACATGATTTGGGCAAGTTCCCTGTGCTGCCAGTGGCTGGCAATAATGACTTTCCTTCTGGCTCTTAGAGTATCCATGTGGTGGTCTCTGGTGAGCTCACCTCAAAATAATTTCAAAATAACATCTTATTTCTCCAAGTATTGAAATACAATTCTTGCAGGAAATCCACGGGTTATGGGTTGACTTTCTAAATTCTAGAGTATAAACTAATTAATAGGGCTTTTGCAGAACTAAAATAATGATTGTGAATAATTTAACATAGCATCTACCACATAATAACTGTATGGCAAACATTACCCAATGCTAATATTGTCAGGAAAGAGAAAAGTGAGTTATAAGTCAACTGTGAGAGTTTTTTTTTAATTGAAAATTTTCCACCAAATACCCAATCTTGTAAGGGCCTAGAAGACCATATGCCTCCTTCCTGCTTCCTCCTCCCTGCCTGGATCTTCTTTGACTCAGCTTTTCTCATACAGTCGCTGGAATTCTTTATTCTATTCACCTGCCACAAATTATCATTCTACAAGAAAGCCCACTTATCTGCACTCAAACTCTGAGTTAATTTTTGGCCTATTCTTTGAAATTTTCCAGCAGGGATTTTTGCTGTCTCTATAATTATATACAAACACTCTTACAAAAATTCAACATCAGACTGATATTGTGGTTGATAATGCCCCTTCACAGTGGCACCATTATACCTCCAATGACAGGATGCTGGCTGAAGTGGTCCTCTCCAAACCACAAAGAGAGACCCTTTGACAACAGGTAAACACTACACAACTATTCATTAGAACCTGAATATAGCACACCATCACCACAGGGTAAGTCAGCTTAAAAATCATAAATGTCAAGACATAATTAGCTTAAAGGTCAGGTTTAATTACAATTGTTGAACTGAAATATGGTAATTACTGAAATCATGTTGGAAAATTATTTTAATGGTTGGAAATGTTTTGTTGGTGCCTTTGTTTCTATGAAATAGTGGTTCGTGATGTTTGATGAAAAAAAAAAAAAAGAAGAGTGAAGGGGTTTTGCTTCCCTGTGTGGATAAGAGGGCAGAGAACAAAACAGAGGCTGATGAAAAAGGTCTACAACCGAAAGAGCTCTACAGAACAACTGGTCCATGTTTTGGTGTTATTAATCATTTTCTGATAATCATGCTTTGGATATAATTTTAATGAAGCTTACAGGGAACCTCAGTGTGGTACACTGTAGCAACAACAGGCGAGCACACTCATCATTTGCTCTGTTGGTTTAATGGCAAAACAAATCAATAAACAAATAACTAGTGAGAAAATAACTCAATAAAGAGAAAAGGTTGTTTTACCTGTAGGATTTTTGAGATTTCTAATGGGACTATTTATTGGCTCACCTACCTATTTTTCTTGTGTATATATATTTTTTTAATTAATCCTCTCTCTCCTTTGGGCTTCCAGGGACTGGAAGTTTAGAACAATCTCTCATTTAATTTCATATTTATGTACTTTCTTGTTTCCGAATAAGCCATAATAACTTTCAAAGTTCAGTTCAGTCTTAAGAACAAAATATAAATAAAAACTTCTAAGAAATCTAAGTGATATGATGATATGCTGCAAGTTATCACTATCTCCCCAGCCCTGGTGGAAAAAAAACAAGTCCTTGGGAGGATTTAGTCTGAATATTGATGCATTCCCAGGGGGAAGAAAGGAAGCCTTATCCAGGGTAGCTCTCAGATGGAGATTAGTGCTCCTGAAAAGAACTAAAACATCAATTGCTTGAGGAAAAAAAAAATGTTAAAATGAGGCAGAAACCTACAGAAAGTGTTTTGTCAAAATGGAGAACAAAGAGCTAAGGAAACTGTGCGTTCCTATCTGAAATACACACTGAGGAAGACAGTTTTCCTTAAGAGAAGAGAACCGGCATGACACCAAAGCATTCAAATAGCTCCAAAAAAGTCCACCGGTGATGAGAGCCAGAGCCGAGCCTTCAGCACAGACAATGCGAGGAGAGCCTGCACTCTGCTGCTCTTCAATGCTGAAAAAAGAAAATGACATTTAATTAAGAGTTGCCTCCCTTCCAGGTACTCATGACATTGGAATAAGTGTGGACATGTGGCACTAAAGCTTGACATCAACATAGTTCACCCATGAAGTCATTTTCTTAAGATTTACAACCTATTGTATGAGGAAAGTGAAAATTCATGACAGCTTTCCATCTGGCAAGCCAGATCATTAGTATTCACACTGATAGCAGAAATGATTTAAATTTCATAATCTAAGTGAAGATGTGCATCAAAAATTTCTTCTAAAATATGTCTAATAGCTCTAACTGATTTCTTTATTAGACTCTGCCTATGAGGAAAAAAACTGTCAGATAGCAATGAAGAAGTCATCAAATGTTAATTTGGGTCTATTCCACAGATAGAAATTCATAATATATAGTGGCAGCATTGTGGTTGAAACCCCCACTCAAGCTCTCTGAAAGAGAAATGTAGTAAACTAACTAGACTTCATTGCTTCTAAAATGAAAGCTGATTGCCTTGTTTGATCTGGTTACAGCCGGCATTTCCAGTCATAACGATGATTATTTATTAAATACCAATAGCTATTTTGGGGCAATGGAGGAAGGAGAAAGTGCAGCCGTTGGCATGTGTTGTTCAGGGTTGATGAATAAATCTTGTTAACAGAGAGGAAGAAATAAGCGTAAATCTCCCAGCACAGGAGAACGACTGTGCCATCCATTTTTCTGAATTAAAGTGCACTGTCACTGCAAAATGCCCTCATGCTGTTGGAACAGAACTGTATACGAAGATAAACCCTTGAAAGCACAGATAGAGAAATGTTTAAAACAAAAAGAAATGTGACTTGAAAACAAGCATAAGACCTGGACTACCCTTATCCAGTAGTGAGCACTACTTAAAAAATATGCTTAATTTTAAAAAGAGGTTAATACAATCCCAGAGGTTCTTGTACAATGCTGCAGAAATAAAGAAAAGAGCAAGAGTACCAATTCAGAAGACAGGCTGGAATTAAATTTAGCTGTAGTACATTTTCACTCTGTGACCTTGAGCAAGCTATTTATCCTCTCTAGTATGCTACTCCCCCATCTGGAACATACCTGGCTCTATGAGGCTGTTAAAATTCGAAGTGGGATGCTATATAGGAAGCTCCCAGCACAAAGAATTCTTAGGTATGCAAACATTATGGGCTTTCTGCAGAACTGAAAATAGACAGTACTTTGTGCTTCTTCTAAACCCTCGCATCATGAACTTGGCTATAGGAACGGAAGGAACAAGATATGACAGAAATTGTTGTTCGTGTCCAACACTGACCCATCCCTTATTTATTAAGGAACAGCAAATTATGAAGATTGCTTACATCAAGGGTGCCTGGATAAATACATCCTTACATAATCCTGGGTCAATAACTAAAACTGGTTTCACATTGGGCATGCATGATCCTAAAAAGTGCTATCTGCCAAATATGTCTGGTCCTCTGTCCTCTGTACACAGGTCACCCTGCATTACTAGACTCCCCTGGATGACAATGGGATCATGTTATTAGCTATAATTAATTCATTAGGAATGTGAGTAATGTTGGGATTTAAAAGAATCATGGGGCCTAATGACCATGCATGTTTAAGATCCTGGCTGCTTTCTCACTCTAAGAGGGTTGATAAAGGCCTAAGCCAATTATCAATAGACATGGCAAACAGCAATAAGAATATGGGGTTGCAACAAGCCTCTCATATTTGAAAACACCTGGTTCTCACAGCAGGCATTGAACTACGCTGACCAACTCACCAGGCCCCTTCTACAGTGGCACAGATAAATGAATAACAGACAAAGAGAAAGATGCTCCCATTCTCCCAAATATTTATGGAATAGTGCAAACACTCACTTGTACCTGAGGTAGAAAAGGTTATCAACATAGACCTCAGAGAGGACTCAATGCTTGAGCTGAATCATGCTCTTAAAATATTTCAGTGACTTATCAAACCAATGGGAGGAGAGGCTGTAGAAACCATCTCTAAAAGAAGATTGAAAAGGCAAAAGGTAGCAAGAGGTTAGTTTTCTGAGACTCTTCTTTAAAAGCAAACAAATGAGACCTAAGATGGAGTTTGGATGTTTTCTGGCAAGACAGAGGCTTTTCCATTGTAAACCTGTGTTTCGGCAGTAAAATTCAGGACCCTCTGACAATTCCAGAGTCTCAGAAATAATAACACTGTTTAAATAACTGATGGCAATTGAATTCTCAGAGTATGGAATGATGTAGAACTTGGCTGCTGAGGGGATATGACGCAGCTCTTTCTATTCCATTCAGGAAAGTAAAGTTTATACATACAAAATTAATCATTACCCATCTTTAACATTTCAATTCAGTTCGTGTCACATACTTCCCAAGCCATTCTGACATACTGATAGTTCTTAACAGCAATCTTCAGCTGTGGTTCAAGGAGCCTTCCAAACTCTTTACTAGACAAGGGCATAGAAGAAAAAAAAAAGTGTCATGGAAGTGCAACAGATAAATAGATAACGTCATAAGGAAAAACAAAAAAGGCAGGATACTTGAAACAATCTTGTACAATAAAAGAACTTCTAGAGGTATCACCATCCCTGATTTCAAGCTGTACTATAGAGCAGTATTAATTAAAACTGCATGGTATGGATATAAAAACAGACAGGTTGATCAATGAAATGGAATGAAAGACACAGAAATAAACCCACACACCCTACAGACACTTGACTTTTGACAAAGAAGCCAAGGAAAACATCAAATCACCTTCAACAAATGGTGCCTGTCTAACTGGATATCTGCATGCAGAAGAATACAAATAAGTCCATATTTATCACCTTGCACAAAACTCAAGTCCAAGTAGATCAAGAAACTCAGTATAAAACCAGACATACTAAATCTAATAGAAGAGAAAGTGGGGAATAACTTTGAACATATTGGCACAGGAGACATTTTCCTGAACAATACACCCATAGCTCAGGCACTGGGATCAACAATTAATAAATAGGTCCTCATAAAACTGAAAAGCTTCTGCAAAGCTAAGGGTACCATCAATAGGGCAAAACTGCAGCCTACAGAATGGGGAAAGATATTCACCAGCCCTATATTCAACCAATAACTAATGTACAAAATAAAAAAAGAACTCAAGAAATTAGACGCGAACAAGCCAATAACCCAATTAAAAAAAAGAATGGGATACAGAGCTAAACAGAGAATTCTCAACAGAGGAATCTTGAGTGGCCAAGAAGTGCTGAAAGAAATGTTCAACATCCTTAGATTCCATAGAGGATATGGACCTGTTCTTTGGGGGCAAATCCAATATGCATTGTCAGGATATCAACAATTCAGCTCACATGAATCAGCAGAAGTAGTTCTATCCATTTCCAACACCATTCACAAATGAGCAATGGCAGTTCAGTCCAGAAGAAACCACAAGGCTCTGCCAATCAGTCAAAGACCAGGGAAGCAGCAAAAAGCCCTGGGAATATCACCGAGAAATTCTTTAATGTGTTTCTCTCTATAAAGTCATGGCAAATGATGTTTAGCAAGGAAATGGCAAGGCAAGTCAATACCATACAGCATCATCCATTGTTTGGTTATATTTATACCCTTTCCAAACATCACACATGTTCTCTCAAGCATCCACTCTAGGAAAACATCACATGCCCTTTTTCTAGGCAGCTTCCAGAAAGACACCACATGTCTAGTCTCAGTAAAACACCACATGTCTATTCTCAGTAAAACATCCACCCACATGTCTGCTTCAACAAAAAACAACCTCTCATGAGACAGTTTCCAGAAAAACATCACATGATACAACCGTGTCTCCAAAGAAACCGGAAATCTCCACCTCAGAGGGGGACATCAATCCACCCACAAAACGTTCAGCACAAAATTTGTTCTGCCTACAAGATGCACAGGGATTAAAAAGAGGAGAGAGATCAAGGGACTAGCAACCAATGACTGGCTCAACTTGAGACAATCCTGTCGTAAAGATACAGCCCCTGACACTATTAAGGATACACTTCTATGCTTGCAGACAGGAGTATAGCATAATGGACTCCTGAGAGGTTTCATCCAGCAGCAGATAGAAACAGATGCAGAGACCCAAAGACAACAGAAACAGAGAGAAATGGTAAGTTTGTTGTGCCTTGTATATCATGTGTAAAACTTATTTAACTAGTTAGGTAACCAGTTTACTAAGATGCCATAGGCACTCAATAAACCTGTGCTAAATACATCAAAAATCTGATAATCGAAAAAATTCTGAGAAAAACAAAAACAAAAATTTGTGGGCAAAGCCACCCACAAATATATTTTTAGGATAAGTAAAGATCGATCAATCACAACATCTTCCAAAAAGCGTTTTCTTTGTTACTATTATCCTAAAGCCTTATGGCATAAAAGGAAGTAAGTACTACCACGTCACATTTGCTTTCTGAACCTACAGCAATTATTTTAAATAATTCACTACATATTTTACAGTTGACCATAGGTACATTGTTACTGCCTACAGAAGAAAATGGTCTGGAAGAGAAATGACACATGGTCCTTGATTCTCAGGCTTCTCAATACATTGTGAGTGTTTGAAAGTAATCAGACAGCGTGGGGGTGGGGAACAACAGAAAAATCCACACTTTCTAACTTTCTTTTTAAATTACACTTAATGGTACTCTTTCTGAGGAAGGGTAGAGCACATGAGGTCAGTGTATGTTGATTGATATGTCAGGCTCTCAAGAGAAAAGTACTGAGGGGGTTGAGAAAGGACAGCAAGGACAGAGTGAGAGGGTTGGCCTCAGAAAGAAAAAATCATGAACTTGTCCACTTGGCTTTTCCAAAATACAATCTACAAGGATACCTCCTACAGATACTTTCCAAGAAGCGATGAAATGTACCGTTGACTGTATAGCAAACTGTACGACATACAGTTTCACTCTCACAATTTATCTATAGAATGTTGAGAGAAGTATCATCTGTTTCCCTACCAGGAAACAGGCAAGAATAATCCAACAACCATACAGAGGGCTTATTAGAAATTTAATATGCTCGAGATAACACTCCAGGAAGTGCGTGTGTGTGTGAATATAAAGCAAGCTTAAAGGCATTCCCTTCCACTTATTTCATTTTATTCACATTATTTTACTTTTATTTTTCACTTGTATTTGTTCATATTCTTTTATTATTAGCCCCACTAGATACATGACAGAAACCAAGCATCAGTAAGCTTAAAGAATATGCACTCATTTCATGTAAGAAACAAATGATGGAACTCAACTTGTTGGTCTGGTTCTAAAACAAGTCATACTAAGCACTATGTCTTATAGAAGTTCCCAACTCTCATTGCTGAAATTACAAGCAGCAATTTTAACTCAGTGGGGCTTTATAAAGAGCACATTCCCCATGTGTCACAGTAACACTTCTGTTTAGGGACATAAAACTGACAAGGTTCTGACAATGAACTCTACTCAGCCAGCCCCTGTTTAACAGCTAACAGTGTCTTACTATGTGCTAGCTGACAGAGCATGTAAAGGACTTTATGAGGTCTTTATTGACCTGTTAATGTCAATCTGAGCACTAATGGGCTAGTACGCTATCCTCAGAGCAACTGCAGAAACCTGAATCCAGTGGCAGTCACCTGGACTAACTCAGAAACATAGTTAACCTGGGATGGCTGCCATCAGACAAATGAGGGTTTGGCTGGTCCATCTTCCTAGGGCAACAACACACATTTAGCAGGGCTCTAGGGAATGATGTTCCCCTTTTCAAGAAGCAGACAACTCTCTTACAAGAGTGCTTGAAATTACAAGGAGAATGTGTATCGCATCACTCCAGATATAAGCCCTTCTTCAACTGTGCTTTCTCAGCACCTGCTTCTTTAAACTGAGAGAAAGAAAAGATCTAGCAAAATTCTTTGAAAGAATGAAAAATGTTACAGCATTATGAGTCCTACTCCAATGGTAAATAACCACGCTTTTATTGGATGGATGTAATTAGAAACAGCTTGGGTACAGCTGTTTCTGTCCTTCTGGCTTCCAACTGTTACTGGACCATTCCGGAGCCATTGGCAGTAAAACCCATCAGTTCCACCCCGGTGCACCCAGCTGACCTCTTTCTCTGAGAGGATGAGCCTGACCATGAAGATAGCTCAAAAGTCCAAAATGAGACCCCACGTCTCAAAGGTACATTAAAGTGTGCAGTTTCAGGGACACACCCCTCTTAGATGCTGCCTGACAATTGGTAACTGTTCTAGGTGTGTGTGTGTGTGTGTGTGTGTGTGTGTATTTTATGAGACACTTGAAAAAAATATTCCCAAAATCTGTGCTATGGAACAGATTTTGCTTCTCCTAGAGTTCAGAAAGAATTCAAGAATAGTATACATTATCAATTTTATTTTTCTGAAGGAAAGTATATGGCGACATTTATATAGCTTTGAAAGAAGCTTTCTGGCCAGGCACAGAAAGACAAATGCTACATAGTCTCACTTATGTGTAAAATCTAAAGAATTATAAACTTATAGACGCAGAGGCTATAATAGTGGTTAGAACAGTTTAAGAGTACAAAAAAGGGATGGGGAGAAGTTGTGTACATTTATCAACACATACATACATATATATACATATATATGTGTATATATATATATATATACACATATATATGTATATATATGCCTGAAACAAAAAAAAAGGATCATGTGTAGCTACACAAAGCCCTTTTGTTTTAAGCCATGCTTGCCTATTTTAGGAATATGTAAAACTAGGAAAATGTAAAAATTCTAAAAATATAGACATGTTTCTAATATTATAAATATAGTAACATGAAACAGTGATTGGAGATACACAGTGCCTTTAGTGGGATGGTTAATGTGTTGAGACTATTTTTAAACAAAACTTGACATAATGGATCATTCCTGAAAATCTCAACATTCCAGAGGCGAAGTTAGGAGGATCATCATAAGTTTAAGGCCAGTCAAATCTGCATCACAGGCTTCAGGTCAGCCAGGGAAACACAAAAAAAACCTGAAATCTCTATCAAAAAACCCCTCTGCCCTCTAATATGTTGCCTTTATAGGGTCATGGCTACAGGCTTCAGCCTACCCTGGTTTGTACAACCTTAATACAGCAAGCCTAAAATTCTTCAAGTTAGAGGAGATATTGCTGGAGCCCCGAGATAGCTAATATATTGTTGGTGTGATAGGATCTAGAATCATCTAGGAGAAAACTCTCTAGACATTGCTGTGAGGGAGTTTTTTGATTAGGTATTAAAGTAGGAAGACTCACCCTAAAATAGATACTATTACTTAGGCAATAGTCAAGTACTGTATCAACATTAAAACATAAAAATAAACACCAACACCTCTCTCTCTCTCTCTCTCTCTCTCTCTCTCTCTCTCTCTCTCTCTCTCCTTCCTAACTACAGATGTCCTGTGACCAGGTGCCTCAAGCTCCAGTCACCATAACTTCTGTGGCCATGTTGTACTGCGCTCTTGTACCATGAGCCAAAATAGGAACCTCTTTCTTGACATTGCTTTTATAAAGTATATGGTTGCCACAATAATAAGAAAAGTGACTGATGGAGGTCTGACGCAGCATATAGAGTGTGTGTGTGTATTAGGACCCAAAGAGGAGACATTCCTGTGCTTCTCTCTTGGTGCTAAAATGCCAGCATCCTGATCGGCAACAACTGCATGCCATCTGGCCAAGAAAAGGTAGGTGGAACAATTTAGGCAAAAGCCGAAATAACTCATCTCTACACAAAATTGGGAGAGACAGAGTATAGGAACTGGTATCTCAGCCCCAGCCCTTGCTTCACACCATTGAGCACAGAACTGTTCCTTACAGTTACTCTACAAATGCCTGCTACATTGAACTAAAGAAGACAGCAATGTATCGACTGTCCCTTCCTTGATTCAGAACTGAATAGTATAATGTTGTATTATGGAGGCTTTAAAAGTAGACTTGACTTTGTTTTCAAGGCAACTAAAAACAGAATGACTTCTTGCTTCTACTAGGATTTAAATTGAAAATAATCACTGTCCATAGGGAAGACATCCATCAAAGGATCACTAAGTAAATATCTCACTAGGTTGCTCAGCGAACATTCAAGCCAATGATAATAATGAAGGCTTCCCCCTTCTTTTCACTCAAAAGCACATTATACTTAAATAAAATTAATTCCTTACTATTGCTACACAAGAAATGACTGCAAATTTAGCAGCTTACCACAATTTATCCTGCCCCACAGTTTTTTAAGGGCTAGAAATCTGCAACTGGTGGGTGGATATGGAGATAGATAGATGATAGATAGATAGATAGACAGATAGATAGATAGATAGATAGATAGATAGATAGATAGATAGATAGATAGATAGAGGACAGCAGTCAAGCTGTTAGCTGGAGCCTCTAAAATATGAGGGCTTAACTGGGGCAGAAGGACCCATTTCTAAACTTACTAAGATTGTTGACAGGAGCTACATTTGCCTACTACATGTGTCTTCAACAGGATGCTCACAGGGTGACAGGTAGCGTATTCAAGAGGAAATTGTGTGTGGGAAGAGAGAGAAAAAGAGTGAAAGAGAGAGAGGAGGGAGGGAGGAGAGGGAGGTCTTTTATAATATAATTTTAGAATCACACGTCACCATGTACCATACTTCCACTCTGTACTCACCAAAACCAACCTTGAGACAATGGGCAAAATGATCACAAAGTATATCAGGCAAAATGACCACAAAGCATACTGCTAGGGGCCATCGTCAAGTCCTACTACTGAAGTCTCCCGTTACATCAGTGTTCCACTCCTTCATGCCAGCTGTGCTCTATATAAGCTTTGAACACTCTTGAGTCTCCCACCCCTCGGTTCCTTTTCTCCTGTATTCAAAACACTTTTCAATGGCTCCTCAAGTCAGTAGACATTCCAACCTCTCCATTAAACAATCTTCATTGTTGACACAGGATCATTTCTTCACTGTATTGTGTGCATCTACTTGTTCATTCATAGATTCAGATTCATAGTCTTTATTTAAATATAAAAATAACCATAAAAACAGGTGCCCTGCCTGTTGTGATCAGTATTTGTTTCTCTGAATGAAAAAGACACGGTCAACTGCTCTTCCTCCTTAACCTCTCATATTCTAACAGGTTCAATCCACATCTACACAATGGAGTAGAGGACACTTCCCAAGGCAGGCATTATGACAAGCTTTGCAGTACCTATTCCTATAACATTCATCCATTTAACAGTTTAAACACGAAGGGTCAATCTTGTTCAATGCATTCATGACTCTCTTCCTACAATAGCATCAGACTTTTTCTAGTGATGACCCATAATCTTCTACTTATCTTCTTTTTCTTGTTCTCTTGTACAGTGTTTCTATCCATTTGCTTCATACTCCGTCTCTACTGTTCAAATCCACACCTCAATTAGACACATTAACAAAGTATGGCTGTGTGAACACCGCAGTCTGCAGCATCATGCTGAATTCTTGAATTCTTGTTGTTTCGCTAACCTGAAGATTTGTGCAGTGCTATCTTCAAACAGAATCTAGCCAGACTCTTAGGACCCTGTCATAATACATGCAGCATTTATGTGTGACTCTAACTTTAGACAATAACAGAAATTCTTTATCATGGGTTCTTTGTTTTTAACTGGTCTTCTGGATCTCTAATGATACTGTTATCACTTGAAATAAGGTTTGGAACTGCTGGGATTCTGTTTCTTTCTTCAAATAGGTTTACAGCATAGGAACTGATCCTAGTCATGCCCAACATATGTAATAATGCATGAATGACTGTTTCCACACTTAATCCCAACTCTGCACTTTAAATGAAGTGTGGTAGTGGATCTGATTGTGGTCTAAACTCCAAACCTTGGCTCATTCTTATGATCCATAGAGTTGTAGCATTGACTTCAGTGCAGAGAAGCTAGGATCAGTATAATAAAAATGCAAAGGTATACATGGCTTTCCTGGTTGCTTGTCTATATAGCTCCTCTATACTAAAAACTAAAACTGCTTTCTTCAGGAACCAAAAAAATAATGTGCTTGATCTGAGTCTCAGTTGATCTCTCTCTGCCTATCCTACCTTGATCCAGAAAGCTCCTTGCTAAAAACATCCATAGGCCTTGTAAAAATCCCATTTGCCGTGACTTCCCCATTTATTGGTGTACCCTCGACTTTTTTTGTTGTTGTTACTGCATCACCTTTAATTTTTTTTACACAATGACGTGTTGCTGGGGCCTAATGGTCTCACTGAACAGTAGAAACCCCAAACTTGTCATTTCTTAAAGAATTGAATATGAAAAACCTTACATAAATCAAAAGGATGAATATATTTATAGGTGTCGATGCAAACCCTCAACTTTCTAAACCACTGTCACATTCATAGGAAGCAGGTTTTCTCTGCTGAGACTCTAGGTGCTTCTAGGGCCATAATGACAAGAAAAAGTTAGGAATCTAAACGCTTAATCTAAAGGCCAAATTATAGATAAAGTCACTGCCTTAACTCATTACCAGAAGATATTTCTAAGGACATTCTAAAGAACTACTTGAAATATTTCTAAGTCTCTTGCTTTTATGATTAAAAATCAGAACTCTTGAATGAATTTGGGACTCTAAGAACCAGTGTTCAAACCACACTCAGAATTTAATAAATGTCTACTAAATGAAAGGCAACAATATTCTATATGTTTCTGTCTAAAGTCTGTGTTTTCACCTGAGCTTGCTCTTGTGTATGTCAAGAATTCACAGTTCTAAAGACATCATATTGACTTTACTAGAAAGTAAATTAACCAAATAACTCCTTGATAGCTTTTAATATATGCATATATACATATAAACATACATATACACCACACATATATGAATACATATATACATATAAATACATATGCAAATATAATAGCATATATGCATACACACACACATTCTCATACCTATTAAAAAATTTTTCTAGATAACAGCTCTCATGGCTATTCAAATACAGATTTTTGTTTTTGTTTTTTTTTCTTTTTTTTACCACAAAACAATGACAGTCAAAAAATAGTAATTTTACCCTTTATTTAGATATCTTGTGAAACTTCTCTGGTTGGTGAGAGCAATAAGAGGTTGGACTACCTCAGTCTTCGGCCCACTTTCTCTGGATTCCGTTAAAACAACTTGTGTCAGAAAAATATTTCATCCTAATCTTCTTTCTTATATTAAATCCTCACTGATATTTTTCTATAGAAAAACCCAGAAATACAGCTCAGAGTCTGTGGGTAAAGAAGCCCACTTATGCACTCCTATCAGAGGTTTTTAAACTAAGAGGATTTCTTCAAAGCACATCCTCGGAGTCTTTTAGTTATGCAATGTACCAAGGGAGAGAAAATGTGCCAGAATTCTCTCTTCTCGAGCACTTGTCCCTTCTGCTTCTTGCCGCACCCTGTAGCTGTGCTGCCATCTGTTAATTCACTATTAATTATTTAACTTTTCCTTTGGGGTTGTTAATTGTTGTTAATCTGCCTTCAAAACAGGTTAAAGTCATGCAAGTAAATGAGCAACACAGGCCAGGCAATACATCTCACACGAGCATCATTATCATAGCTCTTCCATAATTTCAATAAAACAATAACTTTAGGATTTGCCTTTTAAAAGCCTAAGTAATATTGGAGGGATAAAGAGACTCTTTCAACAGCTCTCTGTGACAAATGTGACTCCCTTGACATCCTTTTTATATAGCTAGATCTATGAACAAAATTGGAATGCTTATCAAGTTCCTAAGCAATGTCTATTTACATTAGTGGGAAATTTTTAAGCAAGTCATTTTTTGTTGACTTTTCCTACGTGAAATGGTAACACTTTTACCCAGAAAGGGGGTAATGAGGACCAAACAGAACAGAAAAGGGAGGATAAAACAAGAGCTAGACAATTTCTTTTAAAATCTTAATTTGTTGGATCTATTCTTATCTTCCCTCTCGACTCTACTACAAGCCTGAGCTAATATATAACATATGTGGTTTGGTGGTGTCCAAAAGGCTTCCCACAAACTCAGTTCTAGATCTTTCTCTCTTACTCTGTAGGTATGTCTCCACCTGTGCCTATATTGTTCACTGTGTCTATGTCTTAAATTTCTACTCATACTCCTCCTAGGCAAACATCGACTGGAAGGTTGTTCCAGGAATTCATGACAACTTATCAAAAGCCAACATTATCATATTTTTTTCAATGAATTCTCACTTCTATTTCCAGCTATGGGCATAGACTTTCTAAATTGGCATTTTAAAAATAATCTTTCTCTTATTCTCTCCCGTTGTCTACATGTAGTTTACAGTTGTCTACATGTAGTTTACAAACACCACAAGCCTTCATAAATATGGATCTATTATTATTTAATTTTTTGGTTCTAAGTCAGCAGCACAACTATATATTATATTAAGCCCAATTATTATGTTCTGTTCCAACCAATAATCCCCAAACTATGCTTATCCATATGACTTGTCAAACACATGGGAGCCATGGACATGGTTACCCTCGAAGGGAGAAACCTTCTTCCTGTTTCTCCCAGACTCCTGTGTTCCCTCATTCAATCTTTCCTAAAAGACACAATAAAAGCATTTTCCAACACTTGCAGTGGCATTGAGACCATTTGACTGAAATCTAGCCAGAGTAATGGGAATAAGATTTTCCTAAGCACCATGGCTGCCTGGTCCTGACAAACATCCCTTATGATACTCCACTTCTCTTGTGGTCTATTGCAAGCCACCAGCTCCTTAAACTGCAGTTAAAAGATAAAGGAAATATACTTGCCTATATTAGGCTGTGATGGCAGTAAGGAGTACACATACATACACACAAGGGGTGGTGGAGGGATGAGGGATGGAGAGAGGGAGGAGAAGGAGTCGAGTTCTGAGCTCAACAGTTGCCTGTCCCAGCAAGTAGAATTAGATACTGTTATCTCTCTTTACCTCCCAATATCCAAGTCCTTCAGTAAGAGGGCCAGACTTTGGAAACACCAAAGAAGGAAGTATATCTATATTATTGCTACATGACCAGTAAATCTGAAGAATGAGGCAGACTATCAAAGTTAATCAGGAACAAGCAATGACAAGGATAGATGGATTAAGGATGTCACAAGGTGAGCTTTCAGACAAATGAGTCTACTGAGTCATTTCTAGGAAGGTTGGTTTTGGTCACCATTTTTTCAGACATGAGGAGTAGGCTGATGATGTCGTATCATACTTACCATTTCTTCTCTACAAAGACTAATAAAACATCTACAGAACTTGCTCCATCTTCTAATGGAAATAATATGACTTAGTTCTAACCTTTCAGTCAACTCTCTTCCAGTTCCCTTCAAATAGTATGGTTGGTTTGAACTCTCCTAAATTTAGATTTCAACTCTCTCTGACCTGTTCTTCTTGAGCACAAGGCTTAAACAATATGTCAGTGTTTAGTTCCAGTGCTCATAAATGATATGGGAACTCCAGCCAACAATCAACAGCTTTCCCTTGTAAGTACCAAAGAGCCTCAATTCCCTAACCCAGCCACACTTTTGTAAACAGTCTGATCATTAAATCATCTTCAAAACACTGAGATTATGTTGTCTGCCAAATGCATGGCCAAAAGAAGAATAAACTATTGAAACATTGCGATCTTTGTGTAGCTGGCCACCACAAATTTGGAGACACGTTTTAATCAGATGAATCTATTCAAAAAACAAAAATACAAGTAGCAAAATGATTAAAAAGTGGCTCAGACATATTTGCAATATATTCCAAACATCAGATATAAATCTGAGAGGAAGCCAGGAGTCACACATGGTGGTTACAGATGCAGACTATTTGACATGAGCTCTTCCCTGCCCCAAAATTCATCTGCCAGTGAGAATTTATATGTTGCAAAAAAAGAGATTAATATCAAAAATTAACACTTAATATCTTCTTTCTATTCTTACTTTAATTGCTAATTCAAATGACTAAATACCCACAGAATAGTCATAGAAAGAGCTGTTTGTAAAATCTGAATTCTCTGGGTTCTTGAAACAAATCTAACTACAACCATGGCTGGAAAAGACTGTCTCTTCAACCAGAGATTGCATAATATTTCTACATTTCATTTTCCAGAATTTCAGAAAGTTTTTCTCCCTGAAGACTCGTCTTTGCAATTGACACCACAGATTGGCCTGTTCATCTTATCTGCCCTGAAAACAAAGCAGGTTTGAAATTTTTAAAATGAAGCACACTCCACACAGAGTCCAGAGATCTGCACTTCCAAACACACTGTCTCTCTGCCAAGAAGACATACCAGAAGCCATTCCCAGTGACTATTGCAAGACACAGGGTAAAACTGCTGTTTGCATGTAGTTAAAAACCAAGCAATGAGACAGTGGAGAGTACCCCATCAAGTGGCTTTTATTCATACTTGTTTAATGCTCATACAGGCATTTATCTTAAAAGGATGTGTTCATCTGTTCCACCCACTAACGTTTATATCTATTCAAGCTGCAATTAAATCCTATTGAAATTTTATTTTCATCATTATTATGGAACTTAATCATGTTTATATATAAAGCCAGTTTAGACACTTCAAGCAGGTATATCTTACAGAATAGAATACATCACGGTGGAAAGACAACAAAACACCTTCTATGCAAATAACTTCGACAATCTGGCTCCAAAGGAATAAGTCACTATTCTACAAGGAAAAGAAAGGGGCGAGGGAAATGCTAAAACAGTCTTGCCTTCAAGAAACAGTTAAATGACATATGCATATACATACACCTTTGAGGGGGGATAGGCAAAGAAAAGCTAGACAATTCATGTAATATTAGTACCCCATGTGAGAAGTGGTTCTCCATACAAGGCTAATATTTAAATAAATGATACCCAGAGTTG
Source organism: Grammomys surdaster (assembly GCF_004785775.1). NCBI lineage: Eukaryota > Metazoa > Chordata > Mammalia > Rodentia > Muridae > Grammomys > Grammomys surdaster. The sequence goes on along the minus strand of NW_021604608.1, from coordinate 9,519,344 downwards.
TAGATTATCCTGAAAAGTCTCTACTGGAAAAATAAATATTCACTGACACTAGCTCAAGGGAAAAAACAACAGCATACTTGGAGGGATCCAAGAACAAGAAATTAAATATAGTTAGACCTCTCTTGAAATTAGAAGTATAGGTGTGTCTTTCAGTTCTTAAAGGGTCTGTTTCTATCAAGGTCAAATTTTCTCCTTTCATTGTTTCTCCCCCTAAATCTCTGTGTTTACTCTTGTTCCATGCACCATGATAAAAATTAAAAGACTCTGGCCCAAACTCCTACTATGTATCATAGTCTAAATTCCCAAGAAATATGATTGACTACAGCTGAAACAACAGGTGATTGGCAGGTAGGGTATGACAACACATAAAGTTCTCCTGCAGAGAGAGGATGTGATTCCCTAGCTCCAACCAAATTCTAGAACCCAAGCAAGAGGCCTAATCATGATGTTGGCCACAGGCCTGTCATCAACACTATGGTTCAAGAATAAGTGGGGCAGAAGGAATCACTAACATCCTTCCAGGCCCTCAATATTTTCTAATCATTAAAAGACAATAAGCAAGAAATTATCAATGTGTAAATGTGGTTAGCTTTCTTTTGTATCCCCTTATCTACTTCAATAATCCATTTGTACAGTACTAGCTATGTGCTTTTTCTTTAAATCAAAGTCTATGGTAAAGTTCTGCCACAATGGTAGGAAACGAAGAAATTTCACTTCCATCAGAAAGGGAACAAATTAAACAAACAAACCATGAAATAAAACATCTGGAATCACTCAGTGTCATGAAGACTTCTAAAAATGATTTGTTGAAAAAGAGCCTGGAAATGTCTAAAAAAATCAAGCAAAACAAAACAGGACTCCGCACAGTGTATCTATAGCTTGTAACATTGATTATTTTTTAAATAATTTTCAAAAAACTCAAACTAAGTTTTTATTTAATATTCTTTAAATGCTGAATTATATTGGCATAGATATCACTGAATATAAAGACACAGCACATGAGGGGACCTAGAATGTCTAGATGCAGTTTACAACCTCTAATTTTATGCTAAATTCAGAGACACTTATTTTTAGACTGAACCCTGAATCTGTACCATTTATCTAGCCATTCTTCCACACTTCACAATAATTCACAGAAAGAAAAACAAGAGCTTGAATGGAAAAATATGGAATTCAGCTACCATTTTCCTCAAAATAACTCTGTGTGCTGTGTGTGTGTGTATGTGTGTGTGTGTGTGTGTTCATGCACATGTGTGAATGTGTATGTTCCAGAAGTCAACCTTTGGTACCGTTCCCCAGATATTGTCTCTCTTGTTTTTGAAACAGGGTCATTCTTTGCCTTGAAAAATTCAGATAGTTTTTCCATCCAGGATCCTGAGGAATCCATCTGTCCCTGCATCCTCAACACTACGACAAGTAAAATCACACTCAGGTTTATTACAAGGGATCTGGGTGTCAGACTTGGATCCTCGTGATTATCCTGTAAGCCCTTTATATAATACTGACAGAGCTATAACCCAGCCTCGGACTCATTTTTAGCATAGATAGAATTCTACTATCTTTGAAAAACAAAAACAAATGAATACATAATAAAAACAAGTTAATTTAAAAAAAAAACCTTCTGTCTCATTTAATTCCCAGCCCCTAGCTGATTGGACCATTGCCCCCTTTCTGATCCTCCCCATTTAATGTCCCAGAAATTTAATGATATCAAGTTCACTGTCATTTAAGCATCCCTTCATTCAATAGCTGGGGAAATTGTCATTGGTATGCAAACTGGTCTCAGGCAAGGAACATTACTCTTTAATCTCCTAATTTTAATTGGTATGCCATCGTGCAGACTGGGCCTGATAATGGCTTAGTTTGTAGATTAAGACCAACAGACCTGAACTGTGTGTGCCATTAGTTACAAATAAAAGAACAAAAAACACTGAACAATGATAAAAGGGGCCATTCCAAATCAGAGAGAAGATGATTCCTCCTCATCTTCTCCAAGGTTCATGACCCTAATTCAGTGTCCATTTGTACCATGATTCGGATTAATGCTTTCTGCTTGGTCAGATAATTTCAGAACAGTTGGTAAATTGAAATGATTTGCTGCGCATATACCAGTGTTGTTGCTGGACCAGGGAATGTTCCTAAATGGCTTGCTCACAAATGACATTGCTTTCACTGATAAAGCTGTTTCTTTCACTAGGAAACTAATATTGTAAACAAAATAAAAGAACCTGCACATTTTTTTCAATAGAATGCATTTACATAGTTTTCAGTGTTTTTTCATTCTCTAGTAAATTAAGAATCTAAAATATATTAATTTCCAAAGAAATCACACACATGTCTGGTGCCTGTGAAGAAAATGGAAATTTCAATATTTAGAAGCAAGAGATGGTAGATAGATAGATAGATAGATAGATAGACAGACAGACAGACAGACAGACAGACAGACAGGGAAATATTAGGGCAATCTAATTAAGGTAAGTTTTTTCAGCTCTCAGAAGAAGCAAATAAGACCCATAGCAATGAAAAAAAGAATAGACACAAAGAAAAGGAAAACCACGTTGTCCTGAAAAGAGATGGAGGAAATATAGTACAATCCTGTGCCGTTGCCCATTGTGGGCTGCTTGGTTCTTCTAAAGACATATCAAAGCCTTCTCAAGTGCCTATAACTATTGCCTTATATGGAAATAAACTATTGCAGATGATCATGCTATGATCATTCAGGTGAGTCGTGATCTGATATGACAGATGTCCTTAAAATAAGAAGAAATTTGGACCCAGAGACAGACATGCACATTGACAAGGTTATGTGAAGACAGAAAGAAATGGCTATGTGATCAGAGCAACACATCTACAAGCTAAGGAACTCATAAAGTTACCACTGGACTTCCAAGCAGGCATCATTTGCTGGCATCTTGGTTTTGGACTTCTAGCTCTAGAACTATGAAGCAATTTGTTATTTGTTATTCCTCTTGACTTGTAGTGCTTTGCTACAACAGCTAGCTAACTAACATGGTGTCTGCCTGGTGCTTAACATACCATGGCCACCACTGTGTCCTGTGCTGCCTCTTCTCTAAGGGGTATAGTTTTACAGAAGCTTGGAGCAAAATCCTGAAGAGTTACTAACAGCTCCTGAAGTCCGTCATAAACCATCTTTTTCGATCTTTAAGCCACCCTGGAGGTACATGGCATCATCATTTCTTGTCCAAAGGGAAAACTGGAGCTCTGGCACACTGAATATCTTTTCCCCAGAAGCATAGCTAGAAATTAATAGAGCTGGGATTTGAGCCAACACCAAAGCACGCTACTATATGAAGCACTCTACTATATCACACTGCCTTTAATAATTTTTCAGGGTGAGTAAAACAAGGGAAAAAATTCTGGGAAGATTAACAAAGTTTCTTCCAAATGACAACATCATTTTAAAGCTGAAATCACTGCAAATATGCAGGGAGGGTTCCGGTGACTAAACAGGAGAGGCATTGGGACCTGGTGACAGGGGAGGGTGAGGCTGTCCACTAGAGTCTCTTCCTGCTGTGCTGGAGACATAAATGTAAAGGGAGGACAGGTTGCAGCTATGCTACAAAAATAGCTGTGTTCCTGCCTGAACTGCTGAGATCCACCTTAATAATAGGGAAAAAATAAATGAAAAGGTCGCTTTTTTACAGGGATCAGCCTCTAATCAGCTATCTGAGCCCTTTTGGGATCTGACATTGTGGACAGAAAAAAGGTTCAGACACTCTCCATATCTGTTTGAAGCAACTGGAGGTGTCAGGGTGGTAAAAAAGGTAGAGGGGGAAGACTGAGGGCCAAGAAGCTCATCATTCCCCTTTGTCAAATTAGAAATACCTCTTGCTCTGCATGGGTGGCATGTTCTATGTCACAGGAGAACCTCCAAAGGCATCCACCACTGGGAGAGACAGAGCCCCTATAGACCACTCTTCTTTCTTTAGCCATAATACTAATCACCACCATTGGTCTGGAGGCAGTGGATATCAGTTGCTTTTTTGGTTTATTTGATTTTTGTGTCGATAATGATAGCTTCAAACCCTTGTGCTTCTGACACATTCTCTAAAATAACAGATAAGTATAAGAAAAGCAACTTAACTTTTTATACACATGAAATAATAGTAACCTCTGTGTGCGTGTGTATGTGCGTGCATGTGTGTGTATGTGTGTGTGTGTGTGTGAGAGAGAGAGAGAGAGAGAGAGAGAGAGAGAGAGAGACAGAGACAGAGAGAGAGAGACAGAGAGAGAGACAGAGAGAGAGACAGAGAGAGAGACAGGGAGAGAGACAGAGAGAGAGAGACAGACAGAGAGAGAGAGAGACAGAGACAGAGACAGAGACAGAGACAGAGACAGAGACAGAGGCAGAGAGAGAGACTGTAGGTGTTTGTTTGTCGAGGTGCACATTGTGGACTATACACAGAAACCAAGCTGTGTATAAATGTCTAGAAGCCAATATCAGATCTCTTCGAGTCTCCTCAGGAGTCACCTTCGTCAACTTTTTTGAGACAGGGTCCTTCACTGATTCAGAGATCATGAAGTAAGCTAGATTGGCTGATAAGGAACCCCAGGACGCCCATCTCCATCTCTCCAACACTAGGGTTACAACCATGCACCACTATGCCTATACTTTTGTGTGGGTATTGGGGATCAAATCCAGCTACCCCTGCTTGTACAGCTGGCACACAGGGTGTTTTGCCGACTGAAGTATCTCCCGAATCCCCTAACAATGACTCCATAACTAACAATAATCATGACATACTTTGTGACTGTTACATCCATGGCAGAACCTATCATAACTTCTTTGTCAGTGTTCTGTTTGACACTTACATAAATGTAGCAAGTAAAATTCTATAAAGCAGCTGCTGCTGTCCCCATTTTACAGTGAAGAAACTTGGCCACAAACTGAAAAAGTGGACTTATTCAAGCCAAGCCGCTACAAAATGGCAAAGTCAGGACACATTCTTAGGCTTATTGTATCTCAAAAGCATACATTTCCTTCCCTACAGATAAAGTGATGGTCTTTAAGTGGGGAGAGACAGATAAAGGTTTGAGGTACAAATCACTTCCACATGAAGCTTCACAATTCCAGTTTGTGTATTTCCTGACACCAGCCCTATAGGGATAAATCAGAGCTAAGAAGATGAGGTCACAGGGACAATAGTGTAAGTCATGAGCATATGCATCCTCAGCAGAGGTCGATTTTACCAACTCTACAGAATAAAAAGCTCAGAGGACAGTAATGACAGCTCCTCCAAAGCTGAGGCATGCATGTGACCAATTGGCCTAAGGAAAAAGCAAGAGGACTACATAGCTTCCCCGTCCAAATCAAGACGTCTTTGACAAATGGAAGCCTGGTCAGCACATTACTGCCTCCTGAAGAAGCTTTGCTATGTAAGCATGTGGCTCTCAGCCCTTTCTCACAATTAGCCAAAGAGATGTTTCATGTCCAGGTAGTGATAATTGCTCACAAAAAGTCATATGAACATAGCTGGCTAGGCCACTATCAGACAAATGAACTCGTAAGTAGCAAATGCTAACCCCTAGGCACCCAGAGGGGATGAATGTGAGAATCAAAACAGTTCTTTACTTAGATTCTGAGCACAGTTCAGGCCGTAAAGAATATGCTTAGCCAGCCACTGGTGGCTGAATAGTCCAGAGATATAGGTTTTTTAAAAAAAATCAATAAAATTATTCCTAATGATCATCTGCTATACTCATAGGTCGGTGTCTAGCCCAATCATTAGAGAGGCTTTCTCTGGCAGCTGGTGGGAGCAAGTGCAGAGACCTACGGCCAAACATTGGGCAGAGAGAGAGAGCACAAACTAAAGATCTTCATAAGGTCCTGCACTTTGGAACTCCAGAAACTCCATGGACATGGGGAAGAATTGTAGGAGCTAGAGAGATCAAGAACACCAGGAAAACATGGCCCACGGGATCAATAAGGCAGGGCTCATAGAGGCTCACTTCGTAATTCAGTAAGCAGCAATCATGGAGCCTGCCTGGCTCTGCACTAGTTCCTCTGCATACACATTTATAATGGTTTGCTTGATGTTTTGTGGGAATCCTAACAGTACAAGAGGGGAGAACAGTCTCTGACTCTTTTGCCTGCTCTTGGGACCCTTTTCCTCCTCCTGGGTTGCCTTAGCCAGTCATTGATATGAGAGTTGGTGCCTAGTCTTACTGTAACTTGTTATGCCATGTTCACTTTATATGTATGGGAGGGCTGTTATTTTCTGAAGGGAAATGGAGAAGGAGTGAATTTGGGAGAAAGGGGATGTGTAGGCTGGGGCTGGAAGGAATGGAGATACGGGTAAATAAGGTTGGGTTGTAATGAATGAGAGAATATAAAACGGAACATGCTTAGCAAACTTGTATTGCAAACGTGCCTATATGAATAGACAGTGAATGAATCAAGAGTATTAAACAAGAACAAACTTGCCAAGTCACCATTGAAATTAAGAGTAGAACTAGGGAAGGAGATGAGTGGCAACAGGACCAGGATTGTTGGTAGGAAATTCTCTCATCTCTTACCTTGTGTTAAGCAATGGCCTATGCATGGAGGTTAGAGCAAAAACCTCTCTGCCCTCAGAAACCAATGCAGAGATGAATAATTTATCAAAATGTTAAGAACTTAAGAGACTGAGTACTCATCTGTAAATGGGACATCTTTAAAACTGGTTCACCACGAGGCTCTGGGCACACCAAGGAGGAGGGAGTAAAAAGCAGGAAAGGATAGGGAGGAATGCAGTGAAAAGCTGTCCAATGCACATGGCACGGCCGTGCACTCTCACAAGCTCACACCATCTGGTTTACCCATACTAGACTAAGTCACCCAAAATCTGAGAAGAGAAAAGAGAAATGCTCACCATTCTTTGCTTTTTAATGACCAGCTGTTAGCAGTTGATGGCTACTGAGGAAGGAGATGCACTCTTTTGTGAGAGTATTCCCATTGGTCAGTTTCCCATTCTCCAGTGCATGGCTCCACCCACACACATGCTCTTAGTAATGGTACTACATGGAATTAGTGGCTATCAAAATATTCTATATGTATATGTGTATGTGTATGCGTATGCGTATGCATATGCATATGTATATGTCTATGTGTTGGGAGCCGACTGCTAGCAGAAAGCGGCTATCATCTTTGCAGCCATATACCCTGACAAGAGACTTGTTTTCAACAGCCCACAACAGCTGAGCACACTCTGATAAACATCTTATTTTTCTCACATACCTTGTTTTGTTGTTTAGTGCCCCCAGCTGCAAGGTGCACGTGGTAAAGTGTCTTCAGCTGCATTCCCCTGCTTGTGCTTATGTATACCCATGATTTCCTTTCAATAAACGAGACTTAAACAGACTCTCTGTCTTGTCTCCATTCTTCGCATCTCTTGCCCTTCCATCCCCACACTCTTTCTTGATAGACCCTGACCCGCAGGCTGGAGCAGCAGCTAGGGCCGGGAAAAAGTGGCCCCCAAACGTGAGACAGAACGGACTATTACATATATGTATATGATGTGTATGATGTATATGATGTATATGATATACATGTATATATATATATATATGTATATATATTCCATATAAATGGGTCCATATAAATGGATATATATATATGTATATATATATATATCATTTATAATATCCTTGTCAATATATGTGTATCCTTGTCAATATATGAATCAGTATTCAAAAAACAGATTTCTAGAATTTTTTTAGATATTGAATCTATAAATCAAGAACAAGTTGAGAAATTTGATATATTAACAATATTAAGTCTTTCTATCCACAAACATAAAATCTTTATCTCTCTCTTCATTTATTTAACATTACTATGACTTCAGCAAAGTTTTGTAGGTTTCACCATAAAGATAGTGAACATGATTTATTAGATGTATATGTTGTGTTTCGCTCTGAATAAATTGCAAGTAAATAAAACTATAGTGCTTCTTTTAAGTATTACTGTATTTATGAGATAGAGAAAAAGGGTTGATTTTTGTGTGTTAACTCTATAAAGAATAACTTTATATTATTATATTAACTATACAAAGAGAAGCAAATAATTATATTTTAAAGGCATGAATGGATGCCTCAGGAAGATGTGCACACTGACATTAAGAATGTGAATAGATACTTCACATTATATATTATCAGGCAAATGCAAAATAAAATCCTGATGGCATCTCTTTACATAGGTCTTAGAATGACCAAATATAAAATATGGACAGTGTCAAATTTCACCCACGTAAAGGACCATATCAGCTACAGAAACACTTCATTTCTTTTTTCAATTCACATATATCATTACTGTATGTAGCAGAATATTTTTCCCGAAAGTTGGGAGGAGCTAAGGTGGGAGGAGGATGGAGAGGAAGAAGAGGAGTAAAGAGAGGAGGAGGAGAAGGAAGAGGAGGAGCTAGGGGGCAAAGATGTGGGAGGATGGAGAACCACACTTGGATCAAGAGCAGTCCTGGGTAACAACTTATATCTAGGTTAGTTAATTGGGAAACATCTCCAATTGTGTGGGCATCTTGTTATTGAACATTAACAAACATATAAAGCCTTTGGATAATCTAAGCATTAGAGTCTCATTTCTACCGGACCCAGGTGAATAGTGAGATGGTCTGGGCTCTACCCAACCTTGTGGAGACGGTATGGAAAATTGGCAGAGCCATCTCCCTCACTGGCCTCTTGTGGGTGGCAGAGCCAGTATCTCTGGCCACCTGAGCCAGCGGCCTGAGCCAAACAGGCAAATTATCGCCACAGCCACTCATGGCCTCAGGCCTAGGCTAGTCGGAAAGATGGAGGCTGATTAAGAACAAGCCAAATTGGGTGCAGCCGTTTTATTAAATATCTCCTGTAACAACTACATTTCTTCTTATTATATCAGTGGGGATTTCAGTTTATTGTTGGACCATGGTGCTAAGACATTCTTCTCTTACTCAAAACTGAGTTTTCTTGCCACTATGTAGGATGTCAGTTGCTGGATTTTTAAATGATTCCTTTACAAAATTGAGGAAATTACACTTCATTTCTAATTTACTATCTTGTGTATATTTGTTTGTATACATGTGTTTTCAAGAGTGGTACTGAATTTTTTTTCATTAAATGCTTTTTGTGTATCTCCAGACATGATAATATAATTTCTCTATAAAAATTGATTTAATGTTTATATATACTTATTTTGAATGCTGGATGACTTCATTTTCAATATATATATATATATATATATATATATATATATATATATATATATGTATGTATGTATATATATATATATGTATATATATATGGCCTAAGTATTCATTATCAAATATAGTATTGCAATTGTTATTTTGAACTAACTGTTCTCTGTTAAATTCAAATGAAAACAGACAAGGATTTGTGCTCCTTCTGACGGCTTTCTTTATATAGACCTCAGTTTCTGATATATTGTTTCCCTTCTCTCTGAAGCAATTCCTTTAACATTTCTTGTAAGGCACAGGTAGACTGACAATAAATTCATCCAATTTTTGTTGCCAAAGATTTTATTTTCATTTCACTTTTGAAGAATAATTTCACCAATACAGCCCTCTAGGTTGCTGAGAGGTTTTTTTTTTTTTTCCTATTTCTTTCTCTTTCCAAACCTCATGTATTTTGTTCTACTATCTCCTTGCTTGCCTGGTTTCCTAGAAAAAGCAACACATCATTTTGACCATTGCCACTCTACAGCAATATATTGTTTTACTCTTACTTCTTTCAAGATTCTTATAATTTCTTTCTATGGTTAAAATATTATACCTGAGTTTGATGAGGATTTTTCTACTTTTTCCTGGGGAACCACTTATGTTTGGTATTTTCTAGACTTCTTGATCTGTGATTTGGTGTCTGACATTAATTTGAAAAATTCTTAGTTGTTCTTAGGTATTGCTTCTGTTTCTGTTTCTTTTCTTTCTTGTAGTCTTATTATCTGTGGTGTACCACTTCTGATTATTGTAGAACCTGGGAAAGGTTCTTCAATACTCTAAGAGGATTATCATAGGATTGCAACCCACCCCCTCACTTTGCTTTTCAGTCTTGAAATTTTCCAATGGTTTGTTTTTAAGTGCAAAGGCTCTCAGCCATGCCCAGTCTCCTATGAACCCTCCAAAGGTATTCATCATTTCCAGTGTACCTCCAGTGTTTCATTCTAGGTCTATATTTCAAGAATAATGTGTAAGGTATTGTTCTATTGCAGTGAAGAAACACCATGACTGAGGCAACACTATGACTGAGGCAACCCTTATCAAAGCAAGCATTTCATTAAATGTGTTTATGGTTGAAGGACAGTTAGTCCAAGACTATCATGGCAGGAAGCAGACAGCTAAGGTGATGTAGCATAAAGCTTTACCTCTTCCACAGGTACCAGACAGAGAGAAACATTGGGACTGCAGTGAGCTTTTGAAATCTCAAAGCTCACCTACAGTGACACACCCATTCCAACAAGGTCACACCTCCTAATCCTTACAAAACACTTCTACAACTTCAGACTACAAATTCAAATACAAGATCCTACAGAGACCATTCTCATTCAAACCACCATAGTTAGTTACTCTATTTAAGCCTCTTCAAACTGTGTTTTTGCCTTTCAGTGTGTATTTTTGTTTTTGTTGGTTTGTTTTGTTTGTTTGTTGTTGAATATTGATTTGCCATCTTAAGCAAAGGTAGCTATTATTAATAGATGTTAGAGACTTATTTAGCAAGATGAAATGGTAGTATTCTATTGTACATGGCTCAGCCTCATTCTTTCAATGAGCCTGTGCTATTAGACTAACTTTTCCAGAGCTTCCAGTCTCTAAGGTCAGACACATTGCTTAGCCCTGACTCATGGGGATTTTTTTTTCTCAAGTGAGTTCTGACTAACCCTAGAAAATCAAGATCTAATAAATCCTCAAAAGGTTAGAATTTGTTGAAAACATATCTGGAAGCTCAGGGATGGCTCAGTTAGTTGGAAAAGAGCTTTGCCGGGCGTGGTGGCAGAGCACAGTGGCCAGCCCTCTAACCCCAGAGCTGTAATGGTGGAAAAACAAGGCTTCCTAAAGTTTACTAGCTCTCCAGACTAACAAATCATCATGTTCCATGTTCAATGAGAGACCTTGCCTCAAAAAAAAGGTGAAGAGCCACTAAGGAAGGTGCCAACTATTAACCTCTGGATATCACATGCTCACATATAGAAAAGAACACAGTAATATATGCATGTAGATATGTGAGGGAATATAAACACACATAGACACACAGAGTTCTTAACTCTTGTTAATTAAAATAGAATGATCTGGATAATTTCAAGATGGTTCCTTTATCAGAGGACTCCTGGTGGTTTACTGTTTAAGTATGATTTGTAGATGATATAATAGTATACATTAATGACAACAAAATTCTACCAGAGAACTCCTATAGCTGATAAACACTTTCAGCAAAGTGGATGGATACAAAATTAACTCAAAGAAATAAATAGCCCTTCTTTATACAAGTGATAAACAGGCCAAGAAAGAAATTATGAAAACATCTTTTACAGTAGCCACAAATAATAGAAAATATCTTGATATTTAACCAAGTTAAGTGAAACCAACCAAGTGAGTGAAAGATCTGTATGACAAGACTTCAAGTCCCTGAAGAAAAAGTTGAAGAAGATATCAGAAGATAGAAAGATCCCCATGCTTACAGATAGGTAGGACTAACATAGTCAAAATGGCCAATGCGATCCCCATCAAAATTTCAACACAATTTTTATAGGTCTTCAAAGAGAAATTCTCAACTTCATATGGAAAAAAAAAAACAGGATAGCCCAAACAATCCTAAACAATAAAAGTACTTTTAGAGGAATCATCATTCCTGACTTCAAGCTGTACTATAGAACAATCGTAATAAAAACTGATTGGTACAGAAATAGACATGTTGATCAATGGAATCAAATTGAAGAAATAAACCCACATACCTATAGACACTATATTTTTTATAAAGAAGCCAAAGCCATACAATGGAAAAATAGGAAACATCTTCAACAAATATTGCTGGACTAACTGGATGTCTGCATGTAGAAGAATGTAAATAGATTTATATCTATCACCCTGGATAAAATTCAAGTCCAAGTGGATCAAAGACTTCAATGTAAAGCCAGATACACTAAAAGTAATAGAACAGAAAATAGGGAATAACATTGGTACAGGAGACATGTTCCAGAACAGAACACCAATGACTCAGGCTCTAAAATCAACAATTGATAAATGGGACTTCATGAAACTGCAGAGCATTTGTAAGGCAAAGGACATTTTCAATAGGACAAAATGGCAGTCTGCTAACTGGGAAAGGATCTTCACCAACCCTACATCAACAAACTGAATAACCCTACTAAAATGGGGTACAGAACTAAACAGAGAATTCTCAACAGAGGAATCTTAAATGGCCCAGAAGCACTTAAAGAAATGTTCAAAGTTATTAGTTACCAGGGAAACACACATCAAAAAACTATGTTGTTCCACCTTATACTCATCAGAATGACTAAGATCAGTAACTCAATAGATAGCACATTCTGGGGAGGATGTTAAGCAAAGGGGAACACTCCTCCATTGCTGGTGGGAGTGAAAACTTGTACAACCACTTTGGAAATCAATTTGGCATTTTTACAAAAAACTGGGAATGGAAGAAGTCAAAATATCACTATTTGCAGATGATATGATAGTATACTTAAGTGACCCCCAAAACCTCCACCAGAGATCTCCTAAACTTGATAAACAACTTGAGCAAAGTGGCTGGATATAAAATCAACTCAAATCAGTAGCCTTCCTCTACTCAAAGGATAAATAGGATGAGAAAGAAATTAGGGAAATGACATCCTTCACAATAGTCACAAATAATATAAAATAACTTGGTGTGAATCTAACCAAACAAGTGAAAGATCTGTATGACAAGAACTTCAAGTCTCTGAAGAAAGAAATTGAAAAAGATCTTAGAAGATAGAAAGATCTCCCATACTAATGAATTGGCAAGATTAATATAGTAAAAATGGTCATCTTGCTAAAAGCAATCTACAGATTCAATGCAATCCCAATCAAAATTCCAACTCAATTCTTCATAGAGATAGAAAGAGCAATTTGCAAATTCATTTAGAATAACAACAACAACAAAAGATCAGAATAGTGAGAACTATTCTCAACAATAGCAATAGTGATAAAAACTGCATGGTATTGGTACAGAGACAGGAAGATCAATGATCAATGGAATAGAATTGAGGACTCAGAAATGAACCCACACACCTATGGTCACTTGATCTTTGACAAAGGAGCTAAAACCATACAGTGGGAAAAGGACAACATTTTCAACAAATTGTGCTGGTTCAACTGGAGGTCAGCATGTAGAAGAATGCAAATCGATCCATTCTTATCTCCTTGTACAAAGCTCAAGTCCAAGTTGATAAAGGACCTTCACATAAAACCAAGTATACTGAAACTAATAGAAGAGGAGGTGGGGAAGAACCTTGAATACCTGGGCACAGGGGAAAAGTTCCTGAAGAGAACACCAATGGCTTATGCTCTAAGATCAAGAATTGACAAAAGGGACCTCATAAAATTGCAAAGCTTATGTAAGGGAATAGTTCTATCTCAAGACACAGTTATACCACTCCTGGGCATAAACCCAAAGATGCTCCAATATCTCACAAAGACACTTGCTCGACTATATTCATAAGAGCTTCATTCGTAATAGCTAGAAACTAGAAACAACCTAGATGATCCTTAACTGAAGAATGGATAAAGAAAATGTGATACATCTACATAATGGAATACTATTCAGTTAAAAACCAAGACATCAAAATTTTGCAGGCAAATGGATCTAACTTAAGAATATCATCCTGAGTGAAGTAATCCAGTCCCAAAAGGACATGCATAGTATATACTCAGAGTGGATATTAGCCATAAAATACAAGTACCACGTTAGACTTCACAGACCCAAAGAAACTAAACAAGAAGGAAAGCCCAAGCAAAGAAGCTTGAATCTCACTTAGAAGTGAGAACAAAATAGTCATAAGTGGCAGATAGAGGGACAGAACTCAGACAGGGCATGGAGAGGCCAACGGGGAATTCAGGATCAGGCACAGGGAAGGACAGGAGAAATGGCTAGATGGCCATGAAAATAAACAGAAATCTGCAGCTGATGGGGATGAAAAGGTAGGGGACATCTCCAGGATGAGACATGGCCTAAGACAAGGAAGGTGCCCAAGAATCAATGGGGATGGCCTTAGATATGACTCACCACATTGTGGATATGAAACGTCAAGAGGCCACCTTATGTATCCAGACAAGAACCCCAGTGGAGCAATGACACCAATCCACCCACAAAACTTTCAACCCAAAATTTATACTGTTTACAAATAATTTAGGCATGGGGGGTGCAGAGACTGAGGAAATGGCCAACCAATAGCCAGCCCATCTTGAGACCCATCCAATCCCTAACACTATTAATGATACTCTGTTATGCTTGCAGACAGAGCATGTTGTCCTCTGAAAGCTTCTTACCAGTAGATCATTCAGACAGAGACAGACACCTACAGCCAAGCAACGGATGGAGCTTAGAGATTCTTATGGAAGAACAGGAGGAAGGATTGTGGGCCCCAAAGAGGATAGAAACTCCACAGGAAAACAGAGTCAACTATCCTGGATGCTTGGGGCTCTCACAGTGGGAGAACACAGGTTGACCCTTGGCCTTACGGCCCATATGTAGCAGATGTGCAGCTTACTCTTCATGTAGGTCCTGAATGACTGAAGCAAGGGCTATCCCAAAGGCTGTTGCCTGTACGTGAGATATGTGCTGCTACCTGGGCTGCTCTGTCTGGCTTCCATGGGAGAGGAAGCACCTAGCCTCACAGAGACTTAAAGTGCCAGGGTGGGGCGATACCCAGGGGGGCCCACCTGTCTAGAGAGGAGAGGCAGAGGTGGGGGTTAAGGAGGGGACCAGTAAGCAGGATGTAAAGTGAATAAGTAAAACTAAATAAATACATAAATAAATTAATTTAATTTAATTTTGTTTAAAAGTATGATTCAACATTCAGAGAAATCTTCCCTTCTCTTCCCTCTGCTGTCAACATAAAGCAGATTTCTCCAGCACATACTGTGAGAACCTGGTAGATCTCTAACTTAAAATGCAGAAAAACACAATGCTTCAGAATACGACTTACCTACAGTTTTTGTCTATGGACATCTGCAAGCTTCTGGCAGGTCATCAATTACGGTTCAGTCTTCTGGTATCTCCTTAATGTTGCTGGCCATGTTCTTCCGCTCTAATAAGTCAGAATCTCTATATTGGCTTGTTCTCTAACTTGGGAAACAAAAGTCTAGCCTGCAATCTCATTTCTGTGATTCATCAAAGACAAATTACAGTTTTTCAACTTCTTTAGCTTTTTGTTGTTAGGACGGTGGGTTAATTAACAGGGATTTCTAAGTTCCTTACATGTAGGACAAGAAACTAGAAGTAAACGCCTGTATTTTTCAAATGTAACTGACAAATCTCTCCCCTAGACTTTCTAAGGAAATTCATTCTTTAGCATTTGTTCATTCTAGAAGCAGCAGGAATTGCAGCCGACTTCCAATTGATCACTTTGAGATTTGCACAAACCCATGGCCAAGAGTGGACATCTATCTCCTTTACTGGTAGCAAAACAAGATTATGTCAAAAAAAATTAGAAACACCACACACCTATGCTTCAGAGTTCTCATGATTCTTTTACAAGCATAAACTTTAGCATTTTAACATGTTTTCCTAATTTGGCCTACAAATAGGAGTATTAATCTATTTTATAACAGTATTTATTAAATGTATATGGAAATATTTTTCAATGACGAGTCAAACACTGTGGTATTATATGAGAAAAAAGAAAGGCAGCATCGTGCTCTGAAATATTTACAAAGCAAAAATATTTTTAGGATCTCACCTTTCACATGGGAGTATACATAAAATTCTCCTAAGGATTTTTAAAGTTAGATTTTGGTTTTTGTTTTTATTTTGGGTGGGTAACCTTTTGACATAATACATTGTATACAATGTATTACCATTACTTTTTCTCATCCCCTCCTAATGCCCTTTTTCTTCTTACTGATCCCTCTCTCGTCAATTTCTCTCTCATTCTCTCTCTCTCTCTCTCTCTCTCTCTCTCTCTCTCTCTCTCTCTCT
>NW_021604608.1:9441481-9503155 GCF_004785775.1 Grammomys surdaster | reverse complement strand
TCTCTCTCTCTCTCTCTCTCTCTCTCTCTCTCTCTCTCTCTCTCTCTCGTGTGAGAGCATGTCTGTCTGTCTGTCTGTCTGTCTGTCTGTCATGTGCAAGTAGTCCCAGCTGCTATGTATAATTGCCACACCATGTCCAGTATACAGAATTTTGTAATGTGATGGTGTCAGGTAAGGCCAGAGATTGCATTTATAGCAAGTTCTAGCTGATGACAGCAGTGCTAGCCTGTTAGTCCATGGACCACTGTTGCTATATAGCTTCTGATGTATCCTCTTATCAGATCTTTTAAGCCATCATCAAAAATCTACTGATATCCTTCTTTCATGAGTTTCTATTCCCACTCATCTTCATGTTTTGCTGTAGAAAAGTCCATATACTCTCTGTACCCCATTTTCAATTCTCTATGAAAGATTATTAATTGTTTATGGAGGGTCAGTTTTTAATCACTCTCCTACCTTCAGATTTTTTAGGTAAAAAATATTTTTATGTTATTCTATGAAAAGCTCATATCTACTTCTTAATGTATTCCCTTTTATATCCTTCCTATGAATGAAAGAATACTCCCAATTTCTAATACCAGAACTTCAACATCAACTCTAACAAATATTAAGCTGAAGCTTTATCTTAACTACAGTTTCCTCCTTCAATCTGGTAGTAGAACCTGGCCCTTAGAAACATGACTCATGTCCTCCCTTAAAATATTTGTTTCTTGTCCAAAACATTTGTTATAAATTAGCTTGTTTAACTGGCTGTGGCAGTACTTACCTATGTACCCTAGAACTCGGAAGGCTGAGACAAGAGGACTGAGAGCTGATCAAGATGAGCTATATTGAAAGATAATATTAAAATAAGCAGGTGTTTTCCTCAACACTGTGCTACTTACAAACAAAAGGAGAAACAGCATGGCTGCATCAGGCTTAATCCCCTCTGGCAAGACCTATCATTTAGTCTCATATTACAAACTGTAATATGAAGAGAAATGGGACAAATGAATCCAATGCAATGAGGAAAATCTTATTATGAGAAAGAAAGAAAACAATCGGTTAATCCATTTTGAAATAATTTTTAAAAGTAATGCCCAGGTGGTTAGTGGACTCCATATCTGGAGATATAACTACTCATTTTTTTCTTTACCCCACAAACTCTAGTTACACAAAAGCAATTATGAACAAATGTGCAATAAAACAGCAGGTGATGCTGAATGGAATTCAGAATACTGCCTGGGGGTGGGGACCCATCCATTCTTATGCATCCCTAAACACTATGCTCTGGGAAGAGTTGTGAATATGAATTTTAAATATTTAGAAACTTCAGGGTGCCTTAAATACAGATATTCCCCACTTTACAATTGGGGAGAACTGAGTCAGCACTCCTCAATGACTCTAGATTTCTGCAGAAGGTAACCCCAGAAGGACACTCAGCAAACAATTTGATTAAGGAGCATAATTAGGAACCTTCTTTTACTTAGCTGCGTCACCTGGTGTCTTGTTGCATACTTCTACCAAAATTAAATGCATTAATTTTTTAAATTGAGTCCTGGAGAGTCTCATCTGCAGGGTAATCAAAGTAAATTATATTATTAAGTGTTAGAAGGTCCAAGACACAAAATAAAATAAATATGTATAAAGACTAACAATGTTTTAGGCAAAGAGCTAGGAAATTGTTGGTCGTATTATTATTATTGAAGCTGCTACCAGCAGTAGGCAGAGGCTGAGGCTACAAATACTTTAATTTCCCTAGCAGATAATTTTCTCCAGTGAGAAAAAAAAAAGAATACACTAAAATTAGAATTGTTAGTTGGCTGTTTTATGTGACCATGACATAAGTAGATAACTCTAGACTACATTTTGAAGCTGAGAGGGACTGTCCGTTAAAGAGTCTACAGGTTATCATGGGGTTGGAGAGCATGAAAACTTCACATTCTTGTATCTAATCCTTTCATAAGATCAATCATTCTGCTACTTATGTCCTATGTCCTGTCTGTATCAGTGAAGATATCTTCCAGAAGTAGAACTTAAAAGTCCTAGGTCTTGTGTTATTCTTGATGCCATGCTTTGCTTGCAGACAGGGGGCTAGCATGAATATCCTCTGAAAGGCTCTACCAGCAACTGACTGAATCAGATGTCAACACTTATAGTCAACTATTGGACTAAGGCTGAGGACACCGATTGAAGAGTTAGTTAGGGGAAAGGTTGAATGAGCTGAAGGGGATGGCAATCACATAGGAAGAATAACAGTGTCAACCAACCTGAACCCCTCAGAGCTCCCAGAGACTAAGCCACCAACAAGAGAGCATACATGGGCTAGTCTGTGACCCCTAGCACATACATAGCAGAGGACTGCCTTATTTGGCCTCAGTGGGAGATGGGAGGCCTTGTCCTGTAGAAACTTAATGGCCCAGGGAAGCAGGATGCTGGGGGAGAGGAGCACTCTCTCAGAGGCAAAGTAGGGGATGGGATGAAAAACTCTGAGAGTGAGGACTAGGAAGGGGGCAACATTTGGAATGTAAATAAATTAATTTAATAAAAAAATAGTTATATGATAAACTCTTACTCAAGAGTAAAAAAGTTTGCCAGGCTTGTGGAGCTCCCAAAGGAGATTTACCCCTTCCTCCTAAGAGCATATAACAGAAAGCACAAGAGAAACCTTAGATATAAAGCAAAATTGTTAATGACTTCCTGGAGCAAGGAAGTTAATGACAAAGGGAAAATGTCAGACATTGGGTATAGAAAGAACTAGGCAGAATTCAACAGCATTAAAATGCCAAAGTAAAAAACAAAACTAAAAATAAGTTGTTCAAGACACAAAGTACACCAGTGACTAAATGCATTGGTGGGGTGTCTCGGGGTCATAAAGACCATGGAATGTCATTTGGCTTAGTCACTCTGTGATGTTCATACAAGTAACTCTAGCTGTTACAGCAATAGGAATTCCTTGACATATCTGTGTGTTCGCAGAGGTTCAGACCAGGAACTGACACTCCATAGTCCACAGGGTGAATCCATCCAGATGCCTAGAAGTAAAACTTTATTAAAACACAGTTGTATCTAATCATGTTCCTAATATCCATGACTACATTCAAACTAGGGAAGGTTCAAAGCTCTGAAGAACAAGCATAGTCATGAAATTAGAAGTTGAGTATCACCAGGCATGATGGTGCAACTTTCACCTTTAATCTCAGAACTCCAGAGGGAAAAGTAGGAGGATATTTGTGAATTCAAAGCCAACCTGGTATATCTGGTGACTTTCTAGCCAACCAAAACTGCAAATTAAAAAGAAGAAAGAAGGGGAGGAGGAAGAGAAAGAGAGGATGGTTTTCAATATGAATTGGGTTCAGGGTTGAGAGCAGAATAAAAAGAGATGAGATGATGGAGTGTCAAGTCTCATAATCCATGAAGTATTTGAATTTATATGCAAAATCATGATAAGATGCTTGGTTATTCTGGGTAGATATAAAAGATCATTGAAAAACAGTCTAGCCACATTAAATGAAATGGATGAAAAAGAAATAGTAGCAACAGCAAAACAAAAACAAAAAACAAAAGCAAAAAACAAAAACCTCAGTCAAGAGGGTACTGTACTTACTCTTGAAAAAAAAGGTCTAAGCTAAAGAAATAATAGTGAGTACAGAGAGGAGTATAGATGTACAGCAAGTATTGTCAAGGCAAACTAAAACAGACTTGGCCTTGTGTATTAGGGTTGCTTTTCTAGTCGTCAGGAGAAGTTTTTAATGACTCACTCAAGACAGGGTTTTATTTTTCTCCTATTACAAAGGACTGGCTATTGACTAACAAAATTCTATCTAGTAAAGTAGATAGTCCCCAAAGGCCATCTCCATCCTGCTTTATCTCCACTCTATATCCTAATTCTTGTCACATTATCCTAGTCATCATGATTGCAACATGACCATTTTGTCTGTTAGGCATTGCATCCATGTATCCTTGCTTAAACAAAGAGATGAGAAGGAAGGGTAAGAGTGAGAGCTGAGGACAACTCAGAGGATAAAGCTCTTGATGTACAAGTATAAGAACTGAAGTTCAGATCCCCAGAACCTATGTAAAGCTAGGTGTGCTAGCACTTGGCTGCTTCCAACAAGGCAGAACTAAGAACCAATACCCTATATTGTCCTCTGAACTCCAGATGATCTCTTTGGAACATTACTGCTTGTGCTTACTCATCACACAAATGAACACACACACACACACACAAATTTCAACAGAAATAAAAGAAAGAAAAAGTAAAAGAAAACTTAGTCTATTTATATGAGGAAAGCAATAGCATCCCTAGAGACTTCTCATCCACTAGCCATTAATAGATGACATGGGTGCCTATAGAGTAGAGGAGTTCCATAAGGGTATTTTTATTAGAGCACATTATAAGACTTAAACAAAGTCAGGATTCTTAATTATGAAAAGGGGAAAATGAATATAGAGGTGATGACAAGCTGTGTCTGCTATGGAGAGTTATTAGATTTAATGACAAGGGAATAAAGAGTATTGTACAGGTCCCAATCAGACAGTTATGTAGAATGCTTATTCTCATAGCTACCTCAGTAAGAGGAGAAAGAACTAAATGGAGAAATGGCCACAAAAGATAAATGAAGTGTGAGCCAGTTCTAGGATGATTATTGATCATGAGAGGCTGAGGCTAATGAGAAAAGTCTGAAATAATGACATAACACAGAAAGTGCTGTATGTCTGATTCAGCTGCCTAAGACTTTCTGCTATATCTGGCTGATAATCATCTCTTCAAAAGCTTTAATCTCTTTAAAACGCCAGCCATTTCTGACTAGTGTTCCAATGACTTTCTTTGAAGACATAAAGGTTTATAATTAGCCAGTGATTTTGTTTGATGTTGACCAGAATGTAAAGGAAAAGCAATTTGCATAGCATCCCAACAGTTTTTTTCTCTTATTTGCTAAAAATAAGGTATTTACCTGGTGGTTGGTCTGTTTGTGTTTTTCAGAATTAGTCATGACAGAAAAGAATGGACATACTAAGAATGGCCAATTATCTTCAACACAGGCAGCTGGTGGGAGATGTCCCTGCACTGTGGCACTAACATTTGAAATAGGGATGATCCTCGGTGACAATACTCATCCTGGGATTGGACAATGAACATCTGGAATCCTATTCAGTCCAATTAAGAAGAACTCTGTGTCATCATCTCCTGCTCTGTCTTTTGGCTCCTTTGATTAGATAATTGGATGAGATTAGATAAATTAGTTTTTCGTGGTTTCAGATATTCATAAGACCATGCCACTTGACCCCAGGGCAACCACTGAAATCTAGTCTTTTTGACAGCAAGGTTCTTAAAGCTCCTTGCAGAGAATCTTGAATGGACAAAAATTAAAGTCCAAACAATCAGGAAATTCACTGCACATTGGTACTTGTGTTGGTCAGCTTCCTGTCACATGATAAACCAAAGTGAAAGAGAGGAGATTTATTTGGTTCAAAGTCTGAGAGGTTTTGGACCACTGTTAGCTTGATTCTGCAGTCTCTCAGCTACAGAGAGAATGAACCTTGTGGAAGAAGGTTCCATAGTGAAACAAAGCTACTCATGGCAGCAAGGAAGCAGAGAATGGGCAAGAAACGGGTTAGGAACAAGATGTATCTTTCAAGGACAATGCCTAGTGACCTACTTCCTCCAATAGGCTGTCTTACAGTGGTCAACTCCAGCTGTGAAATCAGCAATGAAGTGAGATATTGATAAAGTTAGTACTCTTGAAATCCAAATCATGTTTTCATCACCACCAATGGAAGACCTAATTCCAACACACAGGTCTCTGGTGGAGGTGGAGAAAGAGCTTCATGTCCAAACCACAATACTACTCTGTGATGAAGTGCTAAGGCAGCAAGCCATATCTTCAGAAGATCATTTGCAGATAAGCATAGGACGTCTACAGAGCACAGATTAGGTGCAGATTAACACTACCAGAGTTCAGAACAATGCAGGCATCTTTCAAAAATACATATAACTCTACAGTTTTTTCCATTACATATATAATCAAAGAGAAAACTCCAAATTATTTGATTAGTTTTGTTCTATTTGTTTCATTGGTTGTTTCAGCTCAATTGGTGGGCTGGCTGCATGATTAATAGTTGGTTTGATTTGGCAGATCCTGCCTATTTAGCCCAGGTTGGCCTCAAACTCATGATCATTCTGCCTCTACTCCCAAGTGCAACTGTGAATTCTATGTTACCAAAGTAGATAAAGAGAAATATGGGGATTTTTTTTCAGTTCTCCTCAAATATGCTCTCATCTCTATTCTTTTGCTCTGATGATTCCTTCAACATTCCTTGTAGTAACTGCCAAATCATAACACTTTAGGCTTCAGATTTTAGCTCTAGACCTGTCCTCTCTGGTAAAGAAGGAAGTGTAGACGTCGTGAAGACTGTGTTAATCAGCTTCCCATTGTATTAGCAAATGCCTGAGGTAGTCAGTATAAAAAGAGGACAGGTTCACTTGGGCTCGCTGCTTCAGAAGTGCTTGCCCATGTTCTGTTCACCACTTGTGTTCCTGTGTTGAAGTAGCACACCATGGCAGGAACACATGGAGAAAGAGTCTTATGCCATGCTGGATAGAAATCAAGGAGGAAGAAGGAGCTGGAGTTGCAATAGCCCCTTTAGAGGCATGACCCCAAGTACTAACTTCTTCATCCTACAGTTTCCACCTCAAGAAGGTTTCACTAGTATCCAACAGCTGTCTAGGCTTTCCTATAAGCTTTCAACACACAGGCCTTCAGGGAACAGTTACCAGAGCTGGAGAAACATCTTTTATTCATGGCTTCCTTCTTCCCATCCATTTGTCACTTGCAGGCTCACACAACTTGCTCCAGCTAATTCATCCTAAGCAAGAGCATCAAAGAATCACCTATGACATCGAAAGTAGTGTGGGTCTCCTGCACACTGATTAGTTGTGCCATCTCTGACCACATTCAAGACCCTGGGTCTCTACCTAAATAAAAAGGACAAAGACCCTGCCTTCCATTCAAATTATTATGATGGAAAAGGAAAATAAACCTTTAAATCGTTAAGACATGGAGGTAACAAACCTAAGGCAATTTGGTACATCCTAACAAATATAAAGGTACATTTTATTAAGTACTAAAGTAATGTTTCTCTGTGTGCTTCTCTCAAAAAAAATATGCTCAAGAACTATTTTAAGAAAAACTATTGTTGACAACAATACTGAAAGTGTGACCTTAATTAATATAATTGTTAATATTAGCATCTGCTCAACTTTAATAGTGACAACAATGCTGTTTTCATCTATCAAGGGGGTTGTACTCATGTTAATACAGACATATTCTTTAATACAGACGTAAAAAGAAGAATAGCATTTCCCCCATGGAGATGAACAGGTATTTAGTAGAGGAGGGTCACAGCAGATCCCCAGAACAAATGAAAGAATTATAAAGGCTCGTGAATGGAACTTCTTCCAAATGAGGTTTGATCCTCTCTATTAAAAGACATTTCTTTAGTTATAAAATATTTATCATTATTATTATTTGAATTAGGTGTATCTGTATGACAGTGCGTGGATATGTGTCTATGAGTGCAGGTGCCAATGGAGGCGAGGGCTTGGGGGATACTAGATCTCCACAGTGGTGTTAGCAAGGTGCTAGTAACTGAACTTGGGTCTTCTGGTAGGGCAATACATGGATATTATCTCTAAGCTTCGTCTCCAGTCCCAAGTTCTTTAATGTTCTCTTGAACTTGGTAGAGCACACCATTTTTCTGTCATTCCCTTGTTAATTGGAAGAAGTGAGTCAATGACCATCTATTATAATCGACTTTTCAACAATACAGTGCTCCCCAAAAAGGCTGTCTTTAACAAATGTGAACTCTGACTTGGGTAGACAGATAGATCCAAACCATGCTTTAGGATGCTAAAACAAAAATGTATTAAGTGTACCCATCCCACACAATGATTAAGATTATTCATGCTCTATGTCCCATAACAAGGCAGCAAGTCCAGATCCTAAATGGTGATGGTAACATTCTGTAACCATTCCTTGTAATTTCTGGTTCTATTAAGCATGTTCCACCACAAAATACAAATACTAAATAATTTACTGAAAGTACTTTTTATTGGAGATATCATGCATGGCTAATCTGTCCATGATAGCGAGATGTAAACTAAATTGTTTTTATCTAATTGGTAGTCCCCTTCAAATGCTTGCTTTCATTAGTAAGTGCCTGTCCTTGCTTTCGTTTATACAAAGTCAATATCATAATGATTCAGAATGTTTGCGTGCTGGCGATGAGACTTGCCACCTTGGATTTCAAACAGGGGCAATGTCATAGACAACCTCATAAGGAGTGTGAACTTGGACCTTGCTATTCACAAAGAAACCAGACAACTAGTTTCCCTTAAGACCTTGTGAGAAATAAGTAAACCCTCAGTGAGTATGTGCACATGAACTGAGAAAAAAATATCTGACCCAGAATACAAGGAACTACTCAGGATTCTGAATATCTCACTCCTTTCATTATTCCTTACTGATATATTTGGGGCTAAGCCACTGTGTGTACAATGTTCAGCACAGAGTAACAGCATGAACTATTAAGATTTTTCAAGAATCACTGTTTTTCCTACATCTGTGCCTGCTTTCATATGAAGAACTGTCTTTTGACATCTAAGCAAGAGAGGTGGAATAGCCACATAGTGCAGAACCAACTTAGGACAGAGCCTAGATTTTGGAGTTTGCTGTGGAATATTGAACAAAAATGCTCAATACAGGGTATGTACTTAATTTTTTCACGTTCATGAAACAGAATATCTTCCAGATATGAAGAAAAACCTTATGGTAGATAAGACAGATTAGAAAGAAATATCATAATAAACAATATGGATGTTTATCATAATAAACAAAATAAATGGCATTCATACTTGAGTGTAATAATTTACCAGAAATACTCATATCTGTAGAAATCTACAATTTCATCTCCAGAAATGTTCTCAAAGATCTCTGTGATCTTTCCTACACTTTCTACTTCTAATCATGTAGTGTTTGCTTGAAGACACTTGACGGTCCAGAATTCACTATACATAGAAGGCAACACATTCTGTTATATGAAAATAAAAACAGACCTACATTAGTATCTTCCCATCTTCATATATGTGCCTCTCTGTATTTTTTCTCTGCTCATCTTTGATATTGACAGAGTCCACATCTCAAGTACCTGAAGCTACTCCTCTTGCTTTCTCTACTCCATGTCCTCTGACTATGCTTGGACTACAACTATAAGTCTCAAGAGTGGAAAGTCACTACAATTAGGAGTAACAATTTCTTATGGTTTGCAGTTCTCAGACCTCCATTCTTCTCCATGAAATGTGTTTACATATGTATCAGTTTATTTAGAAAATAGATATTGAATTATTGAATGAGTGATTATTGAAATCTAGGCATTATTTTAGGCCTTAGAGACACAGTAGTAGATATAACAATCTTCTTGCCTTTTTGGAGCTTACATCCTGACTATTGGAAATTACAAAGTAATACCAGTTAATTATTATTATTAGTAGTAGTAGTAGTATAGTAATAGCAATAATTGTTGCTCTATAGAAAGTAATATAATAATATAGAAGGGAGTATTATTCAGGGGAAAAACAGTATTTGAGCAGAGAACTGAAGGAATAAAAACATACAGACTTGGGAAATTACACTTCAGTGAAAGGTGACACGTACTGAAAAGCCCTGAGTAGGTCAAATGCTTAATATGATGAGGTCAACAATGAGGGAAATGCAGTTGAAACTCAGTAACCTCAGGGGCAAAGAGCAAAATGCTGATTTTACAGGTCTGTGGCCGTGGATGTGGTAAGGATGTGGGTTTCTGGTTTTGTTTTCTCTGAGTGAGACAGACAAATGTTCATAGGTTATAAGTAAATAAACAGCATCGTGTGATCTAGCATGAAATGGACTCTTGTGGTCTATTATAATGGAGGTATGAGAAGGGAAGGGAAAACAGAAAAGCAGGAAGGCCGATGAGTAGAATATAGTAATGGGGCAGAAGAAAGATGAAGGTTTGACTGAGAGTAAATGTTAGAAGCTTTGCACAAAAGCTAATAGCAAGCTGGACAGTGGTGGCACATGCCTTTAATCCCAGCACTTGGGAGGCAGAGGCAGGCAGATTTCTGAGTTCGAGGCCAGCCTGGTCTACAGAGTATGTTCCAGGATAGCCAGGGGTACACAGAGAAACCCTGTCTGGAAAAAAAAAAACAGAAAACAAAAAACAAACAAAAAAAAAAAACAAAGAAAACAAAACTAATAGCGAGTAATCTTTCTATTCACAGTGCCAGTAGATACGTGTTCATATAAAATTCTAATCTCCATCAACTTAAGTCCTGTTATAAAATTATCAACGGAAATTTTGTAACTGACAATTCTGCTGTACTTGAATGATGTCTAAAAGAAACACATTGGCTCTGACTTCCATAACTTCCATTTATCTGATCTCCCAGGAATTGGTACAGTTTGCCAAATTCTTTCTAAAGATTTTTCCATCATCTTTTGACATGAGAGGATAAGATTCAAATGCATAACATTTTTTTTAGCAACCAGACAGGTAAAGTAGACACTGGCAGGTTACCCTTTCTATGATATCCACATTCATGATTCATCTGTCTGTGTGTCTATCTGTGTGTCTGTCTGTCTGTGTGTGTGTGTGTGTGAGAGAGAGAGAGAGAGAGAAAGAGAGAGAGAGAGAGAGAGAGAGAGAGAGAGAGAGAGAGTGTGCATTTAGAAGCCAGAAGTCATTCTCAAATGGAGTCTATCTACCATTTATTTCTTGAGACAGCGCCTCTCATTAAGTCCCAGGGTTTTAAAAGCAAGTAAGCTTGGCTGACTAGTGAGCCCTGAGTATCTACCAGGAATCTACTGGACATCTATCTTTCTCTACCTCTCTAATATTAGAATTACAATATATACCACTGTGCCCAGCCTCTTACATGGGTTCTGAGGCTCAAACTTGGGTGATCACGCTTGGGTTGCAAGCCACTTAGTATGTGAGCTAGCACCACAGCACTGATTCACAATTCTTATACAAATACCTATAACTCTTCATTGTTAAACTTAGAGCATTTATCTCCTGATAGACAAGGAAGCCAAAATGTTGGGAAACAAATAATTTCCTGGGATATCCCTTTTCAAGGACAAAAACTGGAGACAACCCTTTGGGCTATTTATCTTCAAAGATTTCAACAAAATATAGACCAATTACATTTTTAAGAAATCAAGAAAATAACTAAGAGGCCTCTTCAACCCAGAGTGAGTGCAAAATCAGCTAACTCAAAACACTTGTAGCACATGGTCACTGTGACTTCTTCCCAAGCTTAGCACATCATGAAAAAGAGTTCTTCTTCAACCCCTGGAAAATAGCTCTTATCAAATACTTCTGAACAATGCAATGTACACCATGCAGAAAATGTTGACAGGAGCCCCATAACCCAGCCATTCCCTGTATGAAACCAGTGTAAAAATATTGACAGAAGACACTGGAGGAAGGGTTCTTGTTTTGATTGTTTTCAAATATGAAGAGCCCAACAAATGTAGAAATTAAACGTAAACAAATGGAGATGGGCAGACTATGTAACAAAGAATTCAAAATTCTTGCACCATTATAAATATTATCAGTGACCTTAAGAATGTCATATATGAAAAAAATGAGAATACAAACAAAGAGGTAGTAAATATTAAAAAAAGAATTGTGGATTCTGGAGATTATAATACCTGGAAATTGTAAAGATCACTAAACGATTCAAGAACAAGTTTGATCAAGTAGAAGAAAAAAATAATGCCTTTAAAGAAACAACAACATTTGAAATGATATATTCAGAGGAGAAAAGAAAATAAGAATGATACAAACTCATAAAGACTAGAAAGGCACTGCAGAGATTGCTTAGTTGGTAAAGAGCTTGCACAGCAAGCACAAGGACCTGAATTTGAATCCTCAGAAGCCAAGTAAAAGCTACACAGACATTTCAGATACCTGTAATCCAAAAACTCAGGAGGCAGAGAAAGAGAATCCTCAAGGCAAGCTGCCTAGCTAGACTAACTGGAATTGGTGAGCTCTAGGTTCAGAGAGGTAAGTGATTCTGCCTTGATAAATAAAGCGGAGAGCAGTCAGGAGACACCATCATCAACTTCATGGCAAAGAACTTGAATACACATTTCTTTAAATGACTATACTGTCCTATAAATGGCCATCTTTACGACTAGGTGCTCAACATTACTAATGGTCAGAGAAATACAAAACAAAACCACAATGAGCCTCACTTGTTAAGATGGTCCTTGGGAATAGTTTGGGAAAAAAAAATATCAAGCACTGGTGAGAATTTGCATGAGAGGAAATGGAACACTTGCATGTTGTTGGTGATAACAGAAGATAATACGACCATTGTGCAAAGAAATTTAGAAGCCCCTAAGAAATACATGATCCATGAATACCATCTCTTGGGATTTATCCAAAACAATTAAAAAGAAGGCCTCAAAAATATTTGTATGCAATGTGCATGGCTATATATTTCCCAACAGCCAAGTAAGAATATAAACTTCCATTGCAGGTGAACAAATTTTAAAAAATAGTATACACAAATAATGGAAGAAAATGTTGCCAATTTTTATAGTGTGAATGGGCCTTCAGACCATTGTTCTATATAAAAATAAGCCAGTTTCTAAAGGAGAGTTCTCTATTATTCCACTTATAGGAGGTATTTAAGGTAACATAACTTATAGGAACAGGATGCTGGTGGCTATGGGCTTGAAGGAATGTGATTAAGGAAGGCATTGAGGTTTAATAGAGTTTCCATCATATAAAATTAGCATATTTGAGAGAGCTGCTATTCAATAAGATATGTGTACTTAACGTTACACTGCAGTAGAATGTAATATGACTGATTCCATGTTGTAAGGTTTTTATAACTAAAATTATCAGCAGGAGTCACACATGTGCTTTATGTACATTTTGCACAGTCATCATATCTAAATTAAACAAGTCATTTTGGAAGAGAGCCATCCTTTCAATGCAAAATGACAACACTGTTACACTTTCATGAATGAATACAACAGTAGCTATGTTTCTTGCAGTTTCTTGGGGTCAGATTCCTCAGTTTAAGAGGCTAAAATAAATTAACTCTACAGTTGGTCCTAAATATGATTGGTCAGCCTTTACATCCCTGTTAAGTTTAGCTCTTCATGACTCTGAGTTTTTAATTTACTCAGTATAGCCTGAATAATAAAAAGCAATGTTGTCTCCTAACTGATTTAGACTTAATTTTATATTGTCAAGTAGCTCACTTGATTTTTGCCTCAGTCTGTTCTGTGCTGAATTTTGTAAGTTTGAAACCCAGTATGTCTATGTGCCTCAGGCACAACGGTTGACAGCAACCCATGAACCCATCTCGCCCCCAGTCATATGATGTGATTACCAATAATCCTAATTCTGGGATATAGTTTGCTTGGCAGTAATTACAGCTGTAGCTGAATGCTTGCAGCATTGGGATCAGCCTGGAGTTGAAGCTCCCACCTCGTCTTAGGGAAACGGAACAGTGGGTTGGTTAAAAGGAAGGTTTCCTGCTATTTTGCCTGGAACACTTTTTAATTGGGTATCATTTAGAAACTTCTAAATCCCATTTTGGAGCTTCTGGTCATTGCATTACCTATTGAAGCCCTAAAAGCTAGTTATGGGGCATGCCTAGACCATGAGAATGTCAAAGCAAAAATTACTATCATCCCTGCTCTCTACAGAGAAGGAAAAGAACCTGCATTGTGATCTTTTTAAAATACATACTAATAGAAACCAAAGATAGCCTAGCTGTGTGAAAACATTCTTGCAAATTTGAGGATGCAATTGCTTCTGCTTTAAGAACTTGCCATCCCGGTAGCTCGATTTTTTTAATTTCTAGGGTTTTCAGAAATGCATACACTACATAAATGTACAATTTTGGTTTCTCCACCAAATCCTCAACTTGAGACCAGCCAGAGCTCTTACCTTAATCATCTCCTCCCCACCCACATTCAGAGAGTTAACAATTCACACATTCTACCTCCCTAATGGTTCTGGAGTCTAAACTCCCACCCCCATTATCACTGCAAAGGCAGCTAAACATCTCATTACTTCTTAAATGGGTAAGTGCTTTGCCTGACCCCAGTTCCTCTACATCCATACTCTCCTACACGCAAACATAAGGAAGGAATGTACCCAAACACAAATTGAAGATTTTCTTCCTCCAAATTTATAATGGCTCCCTGTAGAGCATAATAGTCTAAGCTTTAGCTTAGAGCTTCCTACCTCTTCAACTTTGTTTCTCAAATATCCCCCATCCCTTGCAATCACCAGAGCCCATTAAAGGCCTATTTATTACCTGGTATTCCCTGAGCTTCCAGATGTTCGATACTCTTGTAAATATTTCAATTAACTCTGTTTAGTGATGGGAATATGAAATTATATATACATGTATGTGTGTATGTATGTATCTAAGAGTATGTATTATTGAAATTCTGTTCATTTTTATTATGATACTCAATCTTTGTCTTCTACAGTAAGAAATACCCATTGTCTTTCCTATATCTTTTGTTAGAACATGAAAACATTCAAACAACCCTTTCTACTCATTCTCCAAAGCTTTGAAAAACAACAAGATTTGGGTGTTAATAATGATCATGGTTCTTAACCTAGGGAAATTTACATTCCTGTGGCTTATGTGTCCCATTTCCTCTACTGGACAACATCCTTTTTTTATTTAAATAATTTATTTTTTCTCAAATAATAATTCATTCACACAAGGGTTATAAACACAGAAAGGCAGGATGTGGGGAAGGGAATGACACTGGAGTGTGGGTGTTCAGGGGGAATACAGATATCTTTCAGAACCGGGTATTGGCTGGGTGAAGGTTCAGGGGACAAGTCACTATGACTCTGCCTATGACTCCCTTGTCCTTATCTAAGTTGGTATTGTCTGCCCAGGCTACCTATTTACAAGGTCTGTGACTATTCAGGCTTGTAAATTTCCACAAAAGCTGCCTGTTTACATTAGCTTATAGCCATCTGTTTCAATGTTTTTCCACTGAGACCCAAGACTTGGTGTTAGTATACATGTATGACAGGCCTATGGCTGATTTTAGGCCTATGGCTGATTTTAGGCCTTCAGTGTGTAAGCAGGGCTGCCCCTGACATCTCCTCCCTTCTCTAAGTATAGAAGGGCTGCGGCAATTCTAATCTTGTGAAGGTGGGGATAGAGGCCTGACCTCCAGTACTTGAAGGGGACCTTGTAAGGGCTCTGGTACCCTGTCGTTGTCCAGTGAGGCATGAGGGCCATACCCGTCCCGATGTCTTTTTCCTGGAGAGGGGATACTTTTGACATCACCCCTATGCAGTCAGGCTTGTAACTCAGGGAACCCAGAGAGAGATTTTTATCTTTTCTTTATATTACCTTGCAGTGCTTAGCCTCGCAGCCTAAGCAAGAATTCAGATCGCCTGTCAGAGGGGGTTCTGGGTGGCCCCTCTCTGCTTGGTCTAGGGGCAGAAGTCCCCCCTTTTAGGTTGGGTGGAGATGGGTTTTGGAAACACCCTGTATAAAGTAACAACCTCCTTGAAGAAAGTAATTGTAGTCATCCAGTGTCAAAAGAATAAGTCACTTGCAATGAGACCTTATGTAATAGGATGGCTGGTTTTGGTCGAGGCACTGGCTGGAAATAGCCTGGAGACCTAACAGGTGTCCATTGCCTGTGAGGGACGGGCATCTGTTCCGCCGCATTCCCAGAATCCAGGCTCCTAACACCTGGCGTGATCTCCATTTGATCTGTACCTTGCAGTCACATTTGGCTAGAAACAGCGTGACTACAGGCTTCAGCCTGGAGAGATTTCCATATTCGTGAGTTACCTAAAGGCCAGGGGATGTGGCTAAATTAAGTTATTCCTTCTCAGTCCCTCCTCTTCCCCCTCCCCTATTTAAGGCAGGCCTGCCCTGGCTTAGATTGGGGGGTTCACATCCAGATCCAACTACCACATCATGGCAATAAAACTCTTTGAACCAACGGACTTTCCCGTATCATTGGGGCCTGCCATCGCCAAAGCTTCAAGCCCTTGGAACTCTGGACATTCCCCTGTATGTGGGACTCGCCAGCATGGAAAGCCTCCGGGTTACCGCTGGGCAGGTCCCGGGACCCCGCTGCGTTTTTTTTTCCCACAACTTTATTGAATCTTACTGAAACTAAAGTGAATTATTTTCCACTTGGGTATGTGCTTATACAGATGTGTAGATACTCAAATATGTGGGTGATAACATCTGTTCTGCATTCTGTCCTAGATGCCTACTGTGTGCTCCAATCACACTGTTAAAGCATACAGTGCTTATATGAACTGATCACGAGATAACATAAGCACTTGTTACAATGACTAACACAGAAAACTGTTAACACACGCAACGCCTTCTTCTGCTTAGTCCATGCAGGACATCACCTTACAGATACAGGAGAAGCTGGCAAATGCTCAAGTGTGATAGATGTTTTTATGTAAGAACCAACAGAGCAGAAGTTTCCATGCTCCATCTTTTCAAAGGATTATCATGTGATCAGAAGAAGTAATTGCATTTCTTTTTAACATTTTAGTGGGAAAAGATGAATTGCTTGAAATCCTAAAAAATTTCACCAACATGACTGAGTGAAGGGGAAAGCTTGGTTTCAGGAATAATGATGTCGAGAGACTCACTTCATTTCTTAAAGGTTTGATTTTTCTATCTGTTAAGAATGATGATATTACTATCACTTTTATACTGTGAATGTAATGGATACACTTTTACAGCTAAAGATTGTTATGGATAAGAATATAATTCTTGTAAAATTATCTATTAGAAAGGTAAAAGCTTACCTGATGCAGGGTGATATTCGTAACATATAAAATCTCACACAAAAAAAAAACACCCTAGGAAAATCCCTCTCTTGTGGAGGTCCCCAAGTGTGTATGAGGCTGCTTGCTAAATTGATAAATTTATGACTCTAGTTTTACTGGCAAGAGAGAATAAATCTTCTTTATGTTCTCTTAGGGCAGATAAGGAGCAAGAATAGCAACTTTCAGTGAACTGTGATGATAAGGGCAAGGATAATGTGAATTTTGTAGGTTGCCCAAAACTACAACTCTCACCTTGTATGAACTCTAGGCTTTATCTATCTGGACTAATGACCTGTGTGCGTTTCACCACTAGTTCCTACCCATGTCCATAACCAGCTATAGTCACAGAAAACCAGCAGAACAACAAATGGGTAGAAATGCTTTACTGTAGGAGGACTTAAGATGGGAGGAGTAAGGAGAGGAAGAGGAAGAGGAAGAGGAAGAGGAAGAGGAAGAGGAAGAGGAAGAGGAAGAGTTAGGAGAGCAGAGATGTAGGAGGATGGAAAGCCATGCAGGTATGGAGAGTAGTGTGGGTAACTACTTTTATTTAGGTTAGCTAATTGGGAAACAACTCTCTTTGTATGGGCATATTGTTATTGAGCTTTGCCAAACATATAAAGCCTTTAATTAACTGTTAAGCATTTTTTTCTACCGGGCCCACATGGATGGCAGAATGGTCTAAGCAATGACCAGCCTTTCGGAGACAGCGTGAAAGATTGGCAGAGCCATCTCCTATGATGGCGTCTCCTGGGTGGCAGGGCTGGTGTTTCTGGCTGGCCATTTCTAGCTGCGCGTCATGCATGTAGCCTCCGGCCACGAAACATGGTGGCTGAGCTACGCAGAGCTGCAAGAGCTTAGATAGTCAGCATAACCAGCGGCCATTTTTTTAAATAATTACTTCAACACTTCAGCAGTTGGACCTCAGATTAATCTGTTCTTTAGAGCTCAGGATACTTTTTGCTCCTAGAGACTTGAGAGGTCCTAGTCACACCTACTTTGCCGGGGAGTATCCAGGGCCTGTCAACTATGAGAATACTGTTATAGACCTCACACTGTATATATTCCCCAGGCTAGCCTTCAGAGGATCCCTTGACAGCAAAGAAATCAAGGGCTTCAATATTTCTTAGCCCAGAACTTTTTTTTTTTTTTTTGGAAATACGTAGAGTATTTCCAAAAACCTGGGATGGGAATTAGCTTAGAAAGTAGCAAATCTGTTGTTTGAATTATTTAATAACTCTTTCCCTATCAATTCCCACTAGGGATCTGGCTTCCCACTGTTACTCACTACGAGGTCTTCCATCCCTTCTTCACACCACTTCTGATGAAATACAGGGGCGGTGACTCAAAGATACTGAAAATACCTTGGGAGTGTGATCACCATAGCAGCACAGGTTATGTGCAGTTTGATCTTATCCAATGCCCAAGCCAAGAATAAAATTCAAGCAGGGAAAAGCAAAAACCCATTGACACCTTCTTGATGGGAACTAGAGGGACGCTGCGAAAAAGGGACTCCACATGCCTCCTGTTTCCAGAGGCTGCATTCACTGCTCTTTCATTCAGCAAGGATGTGTGGTGTTTGTTCCCCACCACTTAAGTCAAACACAACACTAGGGTGTACCTGTCTAGTTCCCAGAACATTACCAGTGACTTTGGCTTGCTATTCCCCTCTAATTGCATTGATTTTGCAAACCATCCAGTGAAATACTGGGCTATTAGAATTTAAAACAGGATGATCAGCCTCCTAGAAACCATGGACTCTTGTTTAAAGCTTGGAAAGTTATTGACAAGCAGAAAATTGACCTTTCTATATGAGCTTTGATGAACATTTTTTTTAATATTTAGGCCTCAGTTTCCCTATCTGCAGGGCAGTTTCAAGACTAAACTATCTCTAAAGACTACTTTTCAGCTTGGGAATTCACTGGATAAATTTAACATCTTTTTATGATTTAAATGGGTTCTTAAAGGGGTCTGAAGGGAGAGGGACAGCCTTCCAGTCTTCCCACAGATAAAAAAAGTGTTACCAAGTCAAAACCTGTACGAGCCCTAAGGACTATAATGATCTCGTCTCACCTGAAGCCCCCCTTTCAGTTGTCTGGGGTCTTTGCTTCAGGCTTTAGATAAACTTGTCCTTCACGAAAAGAGAGCTGTATTCAGAAACCCCGACAGTCCTAGGGTGTCTTTTGTAAACAGTTCAAAGTGGGTTCATCTGGACTACTTCAGCAATTAAACAGAGCGGTGACCTCACAGGGTCTCAGGTGAAAGGGCCCTTTGTTGCCTTTCAGTGCTCCTGTACAGTGGGAGAAATTGCAGAGCGATAAAGAAAACTCACCACGCGAACAGACTCAGCTTTGGAAAAATCCTCAGTAAATGAGTCCAAGGGGTTGAGGAAACGGGGTAAAAAAGAATGAAGCCTGACCCCGATGCTAATGTTTAGCTTCAAGAAGTTCCTTAGTTTTTCTCCAACTTTGCTAATCCTCTGAAAAAATGGGCAGAAAAAGACATTTCACAGGGTTCTGGGATAAGGAATATGTGGTCTTTGTTTACGTGGGTTTGTTGTTATCTTTGCTTGCCTCATAGTACACGGTTTTTGTAAATCTATCTTTACATCTTAGCAAATACTAGTAGGGTTCTATATGTGTGTGCAGTATATGTAATGGAAAGGTGGGTTTATAAGATAATGTTTAATCCATCTGTAAATTTTATACATTATATATAGACTGTATCGAAAACATAAATCACAAAGAGGGATTTTGCTATGTGCAAGTGGCATCCCTAGATTTAAAACAGAGGTTGAAGACAGAAAATGACAATCATAATGCCACACAATCCTTGGAGGCTGCCTTGTGAGAGCGAAGCCCTGAAAGCAACTTTAAAATCTCCCCGGTGATTTTTCTAACTAAGCCAACACAACTTGCCCAGACTAAAATGTGAACACATCATTCCACCTCAACTCCACGACTCTGAAGAGCTCGTACCATTGAGTTGTTGAACAGATGCCAATGTAAGACAGTCTCCTACCTTTGGAGGCCTTTTAACTTCCTCCAATATATACTAAGGCTTTCCAGGTCCCTGTGTGAGCACAAGCAGGAACAGAGCATTCAAGAACCCAGAAGGTTACGCCTACCATTTTGGCTTTCTCATCATAGAGCCTCACACCCAGCTTCTTACTGTTCCTCGTGGCTGCATTCTTTGAGATTCCTGAATCTTCTGTGTCCTACCTGTGCTCCCCTAACTTTCTTCTTCCTCCATATCTGCTTGCTCAACCTAGTCACCATGAGTGTTTGCCGAAACAAAAATAAAAATGTTGTTTGCCGAAACAAAAATAAAATTGTTTTCCCAAAGTCCCATAAGACCAACAGCCTGATGCCTCTCTGGAGAGTAACAGTGCAAATTCTACAGACAGACAGGAGAGTTGGGTGGCAGTTTAGAATCAGAGTCTGACTGGTTTTCACAACACCAAGGAGGCTCGCTCTCTCGCTCTCTCTCTCTCTCTCTCTCTCTCTCTCTCTCTCTCTCTCTCTCTCTCTCTCTCTCTCTCTCTCTGTTAAACTGGCAAGTAGCCCAAGAGCGGAATGAATTCCAGTCCCATGACGACAGCCTACTCCTCTCCCAGTCCTTAAAACACTGCGGTCGCAATGTTGTCCCGAGTTTGATTTAAGTTCCTTGCCAACACACATAGCACGTTGTTAGGAAACAATTATCTCAGGACCTCCCTCAAAACTGTACTGTTTTTCAATCCCATTAGTGTTGAGATCACAGCATGATTCCGGGATGATTTATCTCTCAATACCGATCTGTTCTTACATTACTGGACATTTCCTCTGAGCTAAGTCCATCAATCACGCTATCATCTGAACATCTTGCAGCCAGACTTGCCTGACGGAGCCCAGCTCACGATTTATCTCTCGTGCTGTCTCCAGTTCTTGTCAGTTTTAATTCTGCTCCACTCTCATTCTCTTCTCCCGTCCCCTGGGGGCTCTGTCTGGGACATATTATTATTCAGTATTTACAGGAATGTCACTTGAAAAATGTCACCATCACAGATGACAAAAATTCAGAGTTTGCATGAAATCATGGGTACCCAACCTATCACTTTGTACCTTTAGACCATGATGTAAATTTCACATTGACCCATGAATGTCTAGAACTATTTTTTTACCTAGTTCAAAAGAAGCCTCAGGGCAGGAGTGTGGCATTTCCAGAATCCTTCAGGTTTAAGTTTAAAGTTTCCATTAGGAGAGGAGTTTATTCAATTTTCTACTCTCAGAAAAAAATAAAATAATACTATCACCAAATGCAAGATGCAAGGTTATGTTTAAGCCATCAAAACTTATAATTATGAATACTCGGTATCTTATGCTCCAGTTTATTTCTCTTTCAGTGGTCCAATTTGCCTTCTTATTTTCTCTTGCATCCATAGAACATTTCTGTTGACCCAGGATCTGTCCTAAGCATGAAAACACACAAATATTCACACACATACCCCAAACAAGCCCATGTTCCCAATTACCGATGGTTGAGGTAAATTGCTTTAAAATAACTCCATTCACTAATAATAATAATAGTAATAATAATAATAATAATAGTAATAATATCTACTTAACTGTACAAATTCCAACCCACTCTACTTTCAAAGACAAATAGAATTACCTGTGTGTTTACAGATAAGAAAGCTAAGGTACCAAGAATTCAGCCTACTCAGGGAGACCGTTCAGCCAGCAATTTTAATCCACATTCCTGTCTGATTCCAGATATTTCACTTCTTAATACCCAACCACACCATTCTCTGTCTTTACAAAAGAAACTAATGAGCTGGTTACTAAGGTAAGATGTCTATTGCTGCTATGAAAGAGTATGACAGCAGCAACTTAGGCAGGACAGGGTTTATTCTGCCAACATTTCCATATGACTGCTCATTATCAAAGGAAATCAGGACAGGAACCTAAACAGGGCAGTAACCTGGAAGCAAGAGCTGATGCAAAGGCCCTGGAGAGTGCCATTTACTGGCTTCCTTAGCCTGCTTTCTTATAGAACCTAGGGCTGACAACCCAGGGACAATGGCATTGTTTACAATAAGCTTGGTTCTCCCACGTCAATCACTAACTAAGAAAATATCCTATAGTCTGGTCTTATGGAGGCAATTTCTAAATTGAGGTTCCCTTTTTTTTTTAACGATAACTCTAGCTTCTGACAAATTGACATGAAACCATCCAGCATAGCTAGGTTACTATGAAAACATTGTTCCTAAGTTTTGACTCAATATTTGGTCCAGTAGATCCTCAGGGAAATCAAACATCAGTCAAGTCATATTTTTATATTAGTCTTGGTGATTTTACTTGTCCTGGTTCATCACAGAGGAGAAAGATTAGATAGAGCAAGTTCTTGCTTTTCCTAAGATTGGAATAGAAATAAACCAAAATTTCAAAGTTCTCATTGGACATACCAGGCTACAAGACCCACCCTAGCTAAAGGAGTTGTCCGTGTCTGGTTCCACCAGGGTCACCAGAGTACTGAAGTCTGAAGTCCAAAATCCAGCTAAGT
Source organism: Grammomys surdaster (assembly GCF_004785775.1). NCBI lineage: Eukaryota > Metazoa > Chordata > Mammalia > Rodentia > Muridae > Grammomys > Grammomys surdaster. The sequence goes on along the minus strand of NW_021604608.1, from coordinate 9,480,721 downwards.
TGGCTTTGTTTACTTAAACAACAGCTTCTTCAACTCTCTGTTCTGAGGGAGTAACAGGTTGATGGGAAACAGCAAGTGTCTCTAGGTCCCCTGGCCAGTCTCAGCATCCGACACATTACTTAAAGATGTTCAAATGGGCTAGAGAAGCCAAAGATTTAAAACCAGCAAAGGCAAATCATGAGAAAGATCCAGGCAGACTAGGAGCCATAGCTATAGGAGCCATGGGGAGCTCCAACTAAAGGAGCCATAGGAAAGACCAGTCTATAGGAAAATGGAAATCATCAAGATACACATGTAATGGTACTTAGAGGAGATCCATACATGCTTTCCAGAAGCAGCTCTCCCATGTGCCCCATGACTCAAGGAGCCGGTCTCTGAAACCCAATCTTCTGAACACATGCTGTTACACTAACTATAACGAGTTACTCTGTAGTAGGTGCTTTTGCTTTCTATGTTACTAACTCTGCATCTTCATAACCCTATATAGCAATGCTGTGCTTGATGAATATATTTATATAAGGTTAGCCAGTATTGTGTATCCCATAATCAAATGAACTGAAAACCCCAAACCTTGATGTATGGGTCCTGGTAGCTAAACTCATAACCTTACTCCCCACCTACTAACATCCCTTGCTGTTGATTTGAGGAATAAATGTCAGCACATTTGGACTATAAACTAGTGGAAGGAGTTTGCTCATGGATTTGTTGTTTTCCATGTGATGACAGAGTGTATATGTGTATCAGTATATTGTTATGAAAACAGAACCCACTTTGCAAACTCTTAAGAATAAATAACTGTAGTGTGGAAAATTGAACCTTTATAAGGTATTTTGGAAAACCTGGACAACAGAGTTCAGAGAAGTATGCTAGGACCTTCCCCGTCTGCTACTCTAATGCAAAGGGGTCTCAAAATTCTCCCGAGCTCACTTAATACCTTTAGAGTTCTGGGTAGGGTTTCTGCAACCATCTTCTTTGAAACATCATCCCTTCTCTACTTTTCTTCCTGAAAAATCTCGTACCAAATTCCTCTTCTTCACAGACTTTAGAGGACAAATTCTATCTCTTTAAATTACTAGTGTCTTGTTCTGCCAGCCACAAATGGAAGTGAATGCAAGAATATGCATAAATGAGTACACACTCATGCACATGCCACAGCCAATAACCTAACTGCATTTCAGTTGGTGTAATTAATGGGATTGAGTTCCAGGCACTTTGTCCAGGCAATTGCTGGGTAAGTGATTGAAATTTCTGAAAGCAGCATGCTTATATGTAGTCACCACAGAAAAGTATGTCAAAATGCACCTGCAGCCCACTGAGAAAGTAAGGCTGAATGAGAGTTGGACTCCCTGACTTTGAACTGCCTGGGGTAGCCCACAGTGCGTACACAGCCTCCAATTCTATCTCTAAGTGCTGCAGGGAAGAGTACTCTGTAATTGGAAAATGCTTCCCAAGCAGAAAGTCTGGCTTGCTTAATAAACAGTGTATCTGAAGAAGTTCAAAATTTACCAGAAGAGAAGCACAGTGTAGCATAACCATCAGTGTTCTAGAACTAGCTAAAACGGATCTGAGCAACCAGCTGCATTTTCCCTTACAGGTCGTTTAACCATGCAGTTAGATAGTTAAGTCCATGCAAAATATTTAAAACTAAACCTGCTTCTCATCAATCCAAAGATCAAAACTTTTTACCGTGGAGCAAATGATCAATCTGCCCTTTCTTCATCCCTCGTTTCTAAAGAAGTTCCATTACTGTTTAAGAAAAAAGAAGAAAGAAAGAAAGAAATCGGATGTTTATCTCTACTCAGCAATTTCATATTTCTATCAGATGGTAGAAGCAAAAATAATAAGTTGGGAGATTTCAAATGAAAAGGCTACAGAGCAGAGCGAAGGCATGATCACGTGGTTAATAATGTATTTTGCAAATGTAGGGGGGAAATTATGCATGAATACCAAATTTCCATGATAGGAAGGTGAACAGCCTGTTTAACGACTGCAGATTCAAAGCTGGAAATCACATCACTCTGAACAGGTATACAGTATTATATTCCGATTGAGAAAGGAATGCTGTGTGAATGCGCCTGGCAAAAAGGTAGCCGAGGAATATTGCATCTTTAATAGGATTTTTGATTCAAATGTGCTGAGCCAAACCATTTAAAATTGCATTTGAATAGTAAATAGATAACATCATCATTTTTTTTTTAAATCCGCACACTTGTGCCAGATCAACAGAGAGCCTGCAAAATAAAGACAGGAGAAGGAGGTATCAGCTCTGAATAGAAAATAAAATAAAATTAAATATGTCTTCTCATCCATGAGGCCATCCTCGTCAAGATGCTAAAGCATGTTTAACTCCATCCTTCCTCCCAGCACTGCAGGCAAGTTCCTGAGCCAACAGAACCTCCACATCAAAGTAGCTTTTGCAAACGCTGATTTAATTTGGGGAGAGTTTGGACTTGGCCTTCCCATTAGATTGCTTATTTTATTAAGCCGTTTGCGTTAATAATATTTGGTACATGACATTGGGGAAAGGATTTTAGAAACACAACCAAGAAGCAGCTCCACAAAATCATAATGCTGCCAATTCATAAACAGAGTGCCCCGAGGGAAACTAAGAACCCATCCTAACCATCACCCTGCCAGGAAGGCCAGGTTTCCAGAATCCTCCCAATGAATTCTGACTTTTAGTCAAGTTTCTATGAAACTGAAAGTAAGTTTTTTCTTTTTATTTGTAGAGTTTCCTCTCAAGATCACTTTGTAAGAAATCTTTTTGTAGCCGGGCAGTGGTGGCACATGCCTTTAATCCCAGCACTTGGGAGGCAGAGGCAGGTGGATTTCTGAGTTCGAGAGTTCGAGGCTAGCCTGGTCTACAGAGTGAGTTCCAGGACAGCCAGGGCTACACAGAGAAACCCTGTCTCGAAAAAAAAAAAAAAGAAAGAAAGAAAGAAAGAAAGAAAGAAAGAAAGAAAGAAAGAAAGAAAGAAAGAAAGAAATCTTTTTGTAAAGACATTTCCTGGGGCTGCAAAGATACCTACGTGACCAAAGCACCGGCTGCACTAGTGTCAAAATTGGAACTCAGATCCTCAGCCCATAAGCATTGAGGATGAGGATGGCCCTTTGGAGATGGAGATAAAGGTGTAAGCTGGCTCTCTAAATCAGCCTTAATCTGCCAGCTCCAAGTTCAAGTTCAAGTTCAAGCTCCAAGTGAGAGACCCTGCCTCAGTATATTAGGTGGAGGGGCATCAATGAAGACACCACATAGTAATGTCTGGTCTCCACATGTATGTACACATACATGTATGTACACACACACATGTAGGTACACACATGTGTCCCCTCCCAAGAATAAGAACATGCACAAACAGAGAGAGACAGAGAGAGAGAGAGAGAGAGAGAGAGAGACAGAGACAGAGACAGAGAGAGACAGAGACAGAGACAGACAGACAGACAGAGAGAGAGAGAGAGACAGCAGCAAAGACAGAGAGTCAGAGAGATAGAAAAACAGAGTGAGACATAGACAGAGAGAGAACTTTCCCTCTGAATAGTAAAGTTATACATTTTTTTGTCTGTTTCCTTTTAGCTACTCTTTTTGGACTTTTCAGGTCTGGATTACTTCACTATAATGTTTTATTAATTCTTAGAGGATTTCATACAATGTACCTTGTTCATATTTACCTCCTTCTTCTCCCCCTCCTCCTCTCAGTTCCAATCCTCTACCAACTCTCTCTCTCTCTCTCTTTCTCTCTGTGTGTGTGTGTCTGTGTGTCTTTGTGTCTGTGTGTCTGTGTGTGTAAAACAATCTTTCTCAAAGCAGATGTCTTGATCTGGCTTTTATCGTCTTTTTGCCCCTCTTCCATGTAGGCTTTGTGTCCTAAGTGTATTAATTGACTACTTTAGTTATCATGATTTGATATTACTTTATTTGGAGAAGAGTTGGGTGAAGAAGAGACAGTAGAAACATCTGTATCCTGGCATGTCAATACAACAATCCGTCATATTCTTAGCAAGGCTTCTGAAACCAGGAATTTTTGAAATGTCATTTGTCATTAGCCTGTGGAGTATCTCACCAGGTTACCATCTAAGTTTCTGCACGTCCTCTCACCATGTGAGAGTTCCTGCTTGCCTAAAAAGCAGGCAGATGTGTGGTAGGAATCCGAGAACTGGAACGGTGCTCACAGGATGGCCTGGAGGATTTTCTTGTCGTCTAAATCCAGTGGATTTTAAAATTGTGTTTATGTCTTAAATACAAGTGATTAAAAGCATGAAGCATAGCAATAGTTATGAGAGAAATTTTTTTCAGTTTTGTTCCTGCCATCAGACACACCAGAGGAGCCTTCATTGATTTCAGTCATTCATCTTTCCAGAGTGTTGGAATGAATACATCCAAGTTGATGTTTCTTCATCAAGGAGCTGCAGGGCCTGTAGAGTGGTATCCTCTCCAGTCCTGATTGGTTTTAAGACTCAATTATTTTCTTTGTGCATAATGACCATCTTCCAGGAAGTGATAACCTTTCCATCCTAATTCAGCAATCACCAATAAGCTCTTTTAAATGTTCTCATGGTCAGCAAGAGGTCTCAGAAGGCAAAGGTGTTAGCTGCCATGGCTGACAACCTAAGTTTGAGTCCTGAGACCCACGTGACAGGAGGTCATCAGTCTCTGCAAGTTGTCCTCTGACTCCCACAAATACATAAATTCCACATGTGCTTCGTATACACACAATGTTTTTCCAAGACAATTTCCTAGGATAAGTCCCATCACGGTTTTGGATTTAGAAAACTTTTCCACATGTAAATTCATGATTCTGAAGTGAACTTTTTATAATGACAAGAAAGACATTAACACTAGTCTTTTCTAATCATATTTTGGATCAAAGGGGGATGATTTCACTGTTACTTCAAACTCAGAGACACTGATATTTGCAATTTTGTGCTCTCTGTAAAAAAAAAAAAAACCTGTGGGTTTTGATTGGTCAACTATACTTCTACTTTTGTTTTTAAATCATTGTAGGCATGTGCATATGTGTGGTTTGGTGCATGAGTACACATGTGCGCATGTGGAGAAACACACATTTATACACATGTTCAGGACATAGTGCAGTTATCAAACTAGAATGAGCATGCAATCCTTTTCAGGTCAACCAAAGCTAGATTTATCTGAGATATCCTCTTCCAATGCTCTCTATCTTATGTTTAAAGCAGCGTCTCTCCCTTATCTTGGAGCTCACTGGTTGGACTGAACTAACTGAGTGGCAGACCCCACAGGATCTTTCTGTGTCTGCCTCTCTAACACTGGGACTATAGGTGTTTCCTTTTATGTAGAGGCTGAAAATCCAACTCAGGTCCTCATGCCTGCACAGTAAGCATTTACCAGATGAGCCATCTCCCCAACCCATCCCCCTACATTTGGCAGTTATACCCTAATTTCGGTTGAAGAATAAGGTCTTTTCTCATCCTAGGTGTTTCTGGACTGCAGTTATCAAACTAGAATGAGCATGCAATCCTTTTCAGGTCAACCAAAGCCAGATTTATCTGAGTACAGTGATTAGTCCTAAAATAATCACATGACTCAATCCTGACAATTAGAACTTATCTTAGCCATTTTCTTGACTCTTTTGGGAGACAGAAACCTTTTGTTCTCTGTACCTACAAATCCAGTTAACCCATAGCTCCTGGAGGTCATTCCAGGTCACTTCTAGAGAACCCTGCCTAAGAACAAAGCTGTCACAGAAGACAGAACTGAAATTTTGAGGCAGAGGCAGGCCAAAATTGGTAAATACCTGGATCTCTCACCCTTTCTATTAAAGTCATTTAAGTTGATTTTCTGCCACTAGTGACTAAATGGGCCTTTATATAGGATTTAATTGCAATCACAGAGACCTACACTTATTCTATTTAAAACTGATAATTGGTCTGCTCATACCACCTACTCATCCACAAGATATAGTACACACAGACAGAGAAAGAAAAGAACTCCCCAAATAGTACTGCTTACCTCTTTTTATAGACACGATGCTCAAAATATCCTGACCCACCAAGTACCAGCTGCTATAACCACTCAGCTAGTTCAGAAGCCTGATGACCTTCCAGCAGAATTAATCCTTCAGGATACATATATATATATATATATATATATATATATATATATATATATATCCTTCAGGTGCTAGCACTTGCAATCTCAGAAGTTCATCAAGTCACTGATTTCTATTTCAGTAGGTTATGACCCCATATGACCCCAGAATCAGAACCTATAAGAGTAAGTCTCAGGAATCCTTATTATGAATGTTTTAGCCTGGATCAATTGCCTTCAGCCAATTCAAATTGCTGTAGCAGAATGCCATAAACTTATAAAGCGCAGTGATTTCTTCTCAGAGTTGTGCAACCTGGGAAGTCCAAAATAAGCATAATCAGAGTCTGGTGATGGCTCTCCTCCTGGTTCATTGAGTCCATCTTTTCACCATGTCCACATATGAGTAGAGCAATAAATATTTTCTTTAGGGTCTCTCTTAAAAGGACACTAATCTCACTGAGTGTAGTAGCGTCCCAGTGGAGGGACACTGAAGCCAGGAGATCATGTATTCCAAGAAAACTACAGATACATAGAAAGATCTTCCTTCAAAACACCCGCGAAGGCTTCATGCCCCATTGTGGGGGAATGCGATGGAAGGGAGGCGGGAGTGGGTGGGTGAGTGGGTGCACACCTTCATAGAAGCAGGAGGAGGGAGGATAGGATAGGGGGGCTCTGGGAGGAAATCAGGAAAGGGGATAACATTTGAAATATAAATTAATAAAATATCCAATAAAACACACGCACAAAAGACACTAACCCAGTTCATAAGGACTGCAACCTCATGATTTAACCACAACTTAAAGGCTTCAAGTCCAACCACCATAACATTAGGGATTAGGAATTTTCTGTCTCATTTTTAGGGGAAAGAACACAAGTCCAGTCTACAGGAGGTTACTAAAGACTTTTGGTGGGTGTAATGTGTCTAGTCCAACAAGAAATCTCTGATTTATATTACCGTTTTCCAGTTACCAGATGAGCCTCAACAGTTGGACCTCATCTTAGCTTCCATCTGATCAAAACAAGACTTTCTAATACCTAAATTCCTTTTGACCCTGTTTCCTGTTTCTCTGACTCAACAACCAAACAAGTTTCATTCACGAGAAATAAAAAACAGGTTGAAGGTAAATCTCATTAACTCCAGCCTGCAGCAGTGGTCAGCAGATCAGTAAAGCCCTTATGCTTTGTCTGACATTTCTACTTTCAACACTTAAAGCTTGGTTATTTAAAGTCTCTCTGGGCCTGGAGACATAGCTAAGCAAGAACGAGAACTGATTCCGTACTAGCACCCACATCAGGTGGATCCCAACCACCTATCACTCCAGCTACAGAGGATCCAAGGTCTCTGACATCTTCATATTCACATGCACACACAATCACACACACACATACACACACACACACACATACACGGCGATAGAAAAGCAAACAGACATGTGATTAGAAGATAACTCTTTAACATTTTAATAAATAAAATGAAGTCTCTCATTAGTTAATAACTTTTATCAAGCATCCCAACATTGAGATGGGGAATCAGAAGAACTTTGTCATCAAACTCACTACTGTGTTCAACTCTGGAGGCAAAGTTCCCCTGCTGTCAGTGACTTCGTGCAATACATCAGAGTGAATTTCAATAACCATCCACTAAGCACAAACCACTGTCAGTTTAATGGAGATATTCATTGTATCAAAACCATAACTCATCCTCAATCATCTCTAATCTGAAATAAGAGGTATTAAACCTGAGTTCACCTAAGTAAACCACTGAAGGAATGGGGTACTGTTTGACTATGAAGGTCAAGGTCACTGAGCCCAGGGCATAGACTAGAGGCTCAGAATCTTTCAGGGCTAAGAGATTATTATTTCTAGATTTATAGACTAGAAACTGAAAATCTGAACACCTACAGGGATAGAGCTCATACCAGAGGATCACAGAAGAAGTGGGGGTTTTAAACTATTCCAGTTGGGGCATGTTTTTTATTAGTCCCACACGACACATGAGTTGTGGTGCTAGAAAACCATGCTGCTACAGCCGTGTGCATTCTTCAGTTCCCCATAGAGGTGACGTCATTCTCAAGCAGAAATTGTTTTTCAGGGAATGCAAAATCCTTTAGATACTGCAGTACTTTCTGGTTGTCTAACACCAATGCACAGGGACAAATGGATTAAGGAAGTCAAAGACATGAGCGTGAAAACTGAGCCCAAAAATTCATTAGGAGAATGATACTGATCAACACATTGAGAATCATGAGGAAGCTGTAAAATTTAGGAATCACATACAGGAATGATGCCATATGCCCATCATCATAGCACCAGGGAGACTGCAGCAGGAAGGATTCAAGTTTGAGGCTAGACGGAGCTATACACCAAGACTATCTAAAAGTGGTTCTCAACCTGTGGGTTGCAACCTCTTTGTTATCAAATGACCTGTTCACAGGGTCGCCTAAGACCATCATAAAACACAGCTATTTACATTACAATCCACGACAACAGCAAAATTACATTTATGAAGCAGTAGCAAAGATAATTTTATGGTTGGGGGAGTGAGTCACCATACCATGAGGAGCTCTACTAAAGGATCACAGCATTTGGAAGGTTGAGAACCACTGGTGTAAATAAATATATGGTAATGTTTTCCTTTTTCATTCCAGCTGATTCGCGGCTGTATGAAAATACGATATGTTCATATTTCAAAAGCAATCATGATATGAGCAACCTAGATATGAGGAAAGTTTCCAAATTTTATTACGCTATTGTTGTTGTATTTTTTTTTCCTAATCAGCAAGACCTCCATGTAGATCAAATTACATTTCCAAGGTCATGTGGCCTGGCAGCTGCCAAGAGACAACCCATCTTCTCAGTGGAAATATGAAAGAATTGTTATGTCCTTGGAGCATTTGGTGGCCCCTAATTAGTTCAATTAGATCCAGAACAAAAGCATTTTTCATACAGTCATCCTTTAATAAAACTGTACATCATTTAATCCAAAAGTGGGCTCCTTTGCCCACTGCCAAATCTGAGAAATGCTTTTCAATCTATCCAATATTAACAAGGTGTCAATAATCTATAAAGGGGAAGCCTTAATCATCCTGCAGCTCCTTTTAAAGAACAGAACAATCATCCCATGGAAAGAGCCCTCGCGATACACAGAGACTTTAAAAGTTGGGCTTTTCAGAATAGCTAGCCTAGTTCCTGCATACACCGAGATTTGTTTATTCTGCTTATCTCAAACCACAGTGAACACTGTCCCTGTCTCTAAATGGTCAGACTCCTGCCTCTCGCATCTTAATTCTGCCTTAGCGAGATAACACCAAAAAGTTAGCGACCGTGTTTACTGAGCTTGCTCTCCTCGCACAAAAGGATGCTAAATATTTGATAGTAATCTCCCTTTCTTTGAATTAACACGAGTGCCAATCTAAAACAGCACATGGTGAACAAAAATCTTATTTTAATTGCATTGCCCAGGCTCTTCTCCCCTTCATATAAATTCTAAGGATAAAAATTAAAGTCAGCTCTAAAAGTATGTCTTTCTTCCTCTAAGTGACATGAAGACATTAGTCTCGCCTTAATCACTTTTGTTTGAACAGCTTGGGAAGGCTCAGCATGAATTTTTTATGTGTGGAATACAGTCCTCCACCTACTCACCCCTTCCTGCCGTGCTCTGCCTTCCTCTACTTCACACCATCTATTTCCTTCTAGGTCTTTGGCATTTTTATATGGCACGTGGATCCCAAGCGTGCTAGGACAATACCACGTGGACACTCAGCCATCCCATAGACATAAAGGGAATGAGATGTCACAGTCTTTCCCCAGGGACAGGGCTGGAGGAAGCCCTAAACAAGCCTGGGATGTATTTTTATTTGCAAGATGGGTGGGAACTGCATTATTTGCTGTCTGTGCTCACCTGGAGAAGCTAAGTTCAGAAATTAAAATTTAATGAAGAATCAAGTTTGAAATTCTGCACCAGTGCACAATGCTTATAAATACACCACAGCGATGCTACCCGGGTATTATAAATAATACATGTAATGTTGATTAAAATTTTGATGTAAATTTCTAAAAACTTTATTAAAGTTGTAAAATAACTGACACGTGTTGTTTATAGTGGGTTGACAACTTAATTAATCAACTGCAGGCGTCCCCGAAATGCAGATGAGAAGTGTATATTCTCTGCTTTCATTTTCATCCCTGAAGAATGAGCCAGAAAATACAAAATTATCTCCCTTTCAAAACACCAAATTATCTCTCTTTCAAAACAGACTGAGTATTAATTGTGAAGCATGACAGCACGTAGTCTTTGCCCAGACTAATAATTAATCTGGAAAACACAAATCTTGACATTCAAGTGGTGGCAAACGAAGGCATTGACTGCAGGGCATTTGTTCACACTCAGTCTGCAAACGAGCCCTGTTGTCTTGGTGCAGAGAAAATTTTCAATTTTCAGGTCGCTAAACAATTTAATTCTTTGTTAGAGATAAAAAATTAAATACAAAAAGTGTTGCCACTGAAAATAAAATTCGTATACACATATATATTGCACGCCGGTTATTTTGGGATTCTAGTTTAATGAGACTTATCTCTTTTTAAATGAGAAATCCCAGAACAATATTGAAAATAAATAAGATGATCGCTAAAGTAATATCTTAGATAGTCAGTCTTTTATTACTTTATTATTGCTTTTCTCTAAGAGTCTCATTGGAGATGAAACACTGTAGGAGTTATAAGACACTGACTCTTAGGACTGTGTTTGTAATCATTAATGCATGATGTCGACACTCATTCATTCGTTCAACAAACTTATGAACTACAGGGCCCTATGGTAGGTTTCTGAAAGGTTACAAGGGTCAACCAGGTTCAGCTCCACAGAGCTCACAGTATATCAGAAAGATGCATTATAAGCCTAAGAGACTAACTTTGTAGCAGAGATCCTTCAAACAACTATACCAGCTTCATTTGACCTCTCTGCATGTCCTTTTCTCCAAATCAAGACAGTGATATTCTTTACACCATAAATATGCAATGAGGACTCAATGAGATCACTCCTGATAAACACTTAGCACTGTGTAGAATATACAGCGAGTCTTCTTTCCTCTTGCTGTGTTCCTAGTGTGGTTGACGCTGCCATGGTCATCATCACTATTACTGTGGTCAGCCTCCCAGAGAATAATCCCCAAGATGTGAGCTCCAATATACTACAGAAAATGACTCATCCTTCCTAAGATCTGCATACTTGCGAGTCACCTCAGAGGCTACATGTTCTTAATTTTCTTCTTGGCTCAGTCATGTACCATACCCCTCTTAAGCTATGACACCAATTTGATCATGCTGCTATGTCCCAGCATTGAGCACCAGTCCTACATTAACTATCAAGCAAAATGCTTTATGTTCAACAGAGGGGAAGAAAAGGGTAGCTGGAAGCACTCTCCCTAGCTAGTGTGACCTGAACTTCTCACTGGCACATTCGACCTTAATGGAGTCTTTTGCTTGTATTTTCTGTGTGTTTGATGTATATCCATATTTCAGAGGGGGTTGGGAGAAGAAAGGGTGAGATGTTTTCTTGATGTGACAGGTGGTAAAAGTTTAAACTCTTGGTTTAAGGTTTTATCAGACATTCTTTGGCTTCACAGAGTGACAGTTTCTGCTGCATTGTCACTGCATATTCTTTCTTTATTCAGATGCTTCTCAAAGGCCTGGGTCAATTCTCCCTTGTCTTGGAAACTTCTACATTCTAGGGTGACCACAGCAATCCTTAAACTTCCTTAAAATCTCTTTCAACCTCATAGCTTACAATAGCTACTCAAGACTGAAGGCATTTAATTAATCAAATGCCTCATGTAATACACTCTAATTTTAGGCAATGGAAACATCTAGAAGAATACACTGTTAGGCTGTGCACTGGTTAGCAATTATCCTGACTTCAGCCCTGCTACACACTCACACATGTGCCATCTGTCTTGCATCTACTGTGCCAATAACTTTCCCCTATAGTCATGACTCCTGATACAAGAACAGAGAAGTGAGCTGACCTTTTTTTTTTTTTTTATCAAATTCAGCTTTCGAGGAGCTCCCAATGTACTCCATCTACCTTCTGTGAGAGGTGTGAATCTCCTTGCCCCAGTTAGGTGCCCTAGAGAGATTCCTGCTGCTCCTCCTGCCACGTACTGCAAGTTACTGCAACTCCAGCACGCTGAGTACCTCCAGGATGACCCACACTAATTGACACCGTCTTTATTGGCTTAAATGCTCATCCCTTCAGTATTATACTCTACTTGCTTTCTGTTCTCATCAATAGACTCACAGATTCATAGCCGATGCTCAATAAACAAGCCGGAATGAATGGATCTATAATTAATGAGAAGAGAACTGAAACATATTTAATACTTTCTTATGAAAGCCCTAATTAGACTGTATTCTAGTAGTCTAATTAAGCACACAAGTGTTCTCTTAGCAGAAACCCTTTATCTTAAATGTTCCTAAACCTGAAATTCTAAGTTAGTGATGAGTAGATTTTAGAGGGTTAATAAAGAGAGCACAGAGGGCATTCGGGCCTCTCAAGAAACATGAAAGACAATTGAAATGTTCTATTCTGTTATATTTTCGCCTTCAGCAGCAACTGACTTTAGTCACTGGTGAGTGTTGAGGTTCACTCTGTTGCTCTGTATTGCAATGCTTAGTGTGGGCCTCCAAGGCCTGGTTGCCCCAGGGCAATTCTGCCTAGGCAGAATTGAGATAGGTGGCGCTTGGTGTTCCCTGACTTGGGGCTGGAGAGGACCACAAGGAGATAGAGAAGGTGGAGAGAGAAGAAAGACATCATAGGTTAGGAGTCAAGAAAGCATGGCCATGATGGCTGGCCAATTAGAGTTAAGAGCAGCCCAGATGAAACATAGTAAGTAACTCGGAGTTTCTGATAGGAAATAGATTTTGATAGCATAGAGGGTAGATATCTATCCAGCCTTAGTGCTAATAAAGGCTTATAAATATAAAGGTCATCTGTGTCTTTTATCTGGGAACTATCAAAGGTGGGGCAGAAGCCCCAGACAGGATTAAATATCTTCAACAACAAGTGGGATACCAATGTACCTTGAATTCTCATCCTCCGACAGCCACTAGACTAATTCCTGCATCTCTTTCAGAACATCACTCAATGAAATCATCTATTCCTGCAGTCTCTGCCCATTCCCCATGTGCTTATTACTAAGGTGATTCGCCGTCATCACCCTGATAAACATAATGATAGCTGTGGTGTTACTCACTGTTCTCTCCCACTTGGTACACTTTCTTCTTTCAGCCATGTCTCAATTGCCTTTATCAATCTCTTCTTGTTTCTGCAACCTCTGAACCCCAGGGTCTTCACAACAGTCTTTGAAATTTCTTCAGAAATCTCTTCAAGATTCATAGTTTCTACTACCAACTAGACAGTAAAAGGTTCCTGATCCGCACTCAATGTGACTGTCCCTCCCATATTCTTGCACTTGAACATGTGGTCCCCAGCACTGAATGGACAGAATGTGACGCCTAGAGGAGATGACTCACTGAGGGTGGGTCTAATAATTTCTCACTTCCTATAACAATGTCCCTCTTTCTGATCCATGAACATGTGAAAAGATCACGCCCTAAGCTTATGCTTCCACAGACAGAACCACTAAGCACCCTGCCTTTTCCAATAGGATGGACTGGTTTTCCCTGAAACTGTGAGCCAAAATAAACCTCTCCTTCATTAAGTTGTTTTATAAAGTTATTTCCTAACAGTGATGAGAAAAGTAAGAAACACAACTGCATGGTAATTATCTCCAACCCCAATGCCCTAATCAATTCTGGGCAATCTTGTTCACAAATAGTACTGTGTAGACAAGATCTCCATCCAGATATCAAATAAGCATTTCTTACTAGGACCAAACATGTCCCAAACTCAATTTTTAGCATTCATACATCACATAATTTAAAACTCTTAGTTTTTTATGGTTACTCAGATCCAACTCCTTGGAAGCTTCCCTGATTACTTCTCCGATACTCATGCACTGTACCTGCAAATTCTACCGTCAGGATAAGCCCACAGTCTAATCATACCTCTAGATCTCCATTATGGTTCGAGACAATAATCTTCTGTTCATATCATGTTTTAAAGGTTTTATTTTTATTTTAAGTATGTTTTGTATGTAAACTATGTGTGTACTGCACCAACAGAGGCCGAAAGAGGGCATCAAATACCCCAGAAATGGAGTTGTAGACAACTGTGAGCCTCCAGATGAGTACTGGGAACTCAAGCCGGGTCCTCTGCAAGAGCAGCAAGTGCCCTTAGCCAGCTGAGTGGTCTCTCCAGTCCCTTTTGCTTGTATTACAAAGTGTCCTCATTAATGTTTCATTATGTTTCCTTCCTCTACAGTCTATTCTTAACACGCTAACATAGGAATCTTGAAAAATAGATGATGTGACGACGCCTCTGCTCAAGTAATCCTAGTGGTTCCCATAACATTCAAGCCAAAGCTGAAGACTCTACAATAGCATACAAAGGCCACTCACAGTTCTCCAGGGCCGTTGCTCTTCGTCTCTCCATCACTTCCACCCCCTTTCTTAACACCTCCTGTTCATCCACTTCACTCCAGCCATAGCCCTTTCCCGACATGTACCATAACCTAGAACAGTTTGTCACAGGGTGGGGATGAGACAGCGCTCTGTGAAAGGGGTGAAGGGCAGGAGTACAGGGGCGGTGGGGTGGGAGAAGAAAGGATACCTGCCTTAAATAATATTCAAAGCAACATGACTATTTTAAAATAATATTTGCTATTATGTTTTACACTATCATATCTATTACACTTGACAGAAATTCTCTATAGAATATGCCTCACTAAAAGTTAGGTTTGGGCGCATATTTTAAAGCTTAATTCTACATACATAGTCATTCTTACTAGTCAGTATTTTTAGAGTATTATCTAAGTGTCCATGGGTGAACAGAATGGACACATTATAGAATCTAAAGGTTGTTTCAGAAGCAATCTGTGCACTTTATACAAAAGAAAAGGTGTATATTCTGGAATGTTTCTCAGAGAAACACAGGCCTTTATTTCATGGACAAATCAAAAATGCAATGCTGGATAAATTGATGTTATGCTAGAGAAAAGTATACAACTTAAGGTGAAAATTGAGTTGAAATAACAGAAGTGACCAACCAACAGTATGAGATTTTTAAAAAAAGAAGAAAATCACAATAAGTATCTATAAGCTTGTAATAGACACACTTGTTCAACACTTCACAGATCAATTTGAAAGCATTCACACAAGGCTTCAGAAATTACAGATCTGGATCTGAAAAACTTCAGCTAGTGACATTTTAATACCCTTGATATTGTTTTAAGAAAAACTTTCATGACCTCGAAGTCCCCAGACGATGGAGGCAAAGTAGGTGTGAAGTCTGAACTGTGAAGTAGGAGATTCTTCAGAGACACAAAACAGTGTGAATGGGTCTCTATAGACAGAGAAGCAAAAGCCTCTTCTTGCCCCACTAAATTAAAAGTGACTCTTCAATATTTGATGCAGTCATTTAGGATGTGACCAGATGTGATAAGCATTTCTATCGTTCCTTTCTTCTACCAGACTTGTCTACCTAAGTGATTTATCCAATATCTAAGGCTTATGTGATTGCTGGCTTTTTGTTTAAATATGCCTAGGATGGATTACCTCTCTACTTTTTTTATTATTCAATCCTCTCTCGAATGTTATATCCTGACTGAAGTTTCCCCTCCCTCCAGTTCTCCCAGTCTTCCTTCTTACCTCTCCTCTCTCCCATATCCTCTCAGCCTCTGTTTCCCTTCCAAAAAGAGCATACATACCCCCAGGGATATGAACTGAACATGGTGTAAGAAGTTACAATAAGGCTAGGCACATACCAGAAAAGGTCAATGAAATGATTTCTAATGATATACTGCTGTACTCAATAGACCTGAGCCTAGCCCAATCATCATCAGAGAGGCTAAATCCAACAACTGATGAGAGCAGATGCTGAGACCCACAGCCAAACATTAGGCAGAACTCAGGAAGTCCTAGAAAAGAGGGGGAGGAAGGATTGTTAGAGCCAGAGAGATCGAAGATATCACATGTCTACTTTCTTAAAGCAGAGTACACTGGGTACAATTCAACCTATTTCTGAGGCTCAGCTGCTGACCGACAGGCTGTATGATGTAGTAACAATGAATTGGACTTTAAAGACAGAGCTGCATAAAAGATGACTAGCTCTCCCACTGGAAAGAATTTGACATCACACAAGGTTACATAAATTCCCTGTGCCCTCAGTGTTCTCATCTGGGAAACTGAAGCAGGAACATGGCCACTGCAAAGACTCAAGGGAACATTCTCAGAGACAACAGGTGAATGTACTGGGTGACTCATTTCCTTCTCACCCTGGGGGGACTGAACAAACACTACTCAGGGAGGCATTTCGGCATATCTGCTTAGATAGCCACAGTTTTTACTGTATCTAATTCCAGTCAATCTTGGCTGTCTTCTACTAAGATCCCAGCATGCTTTGTAGACACCATCTCATCTATAACTGTTCTCATAACCATATTCTAGAAATTCTCATGTTCATCTCTCCTTTCAGGACATTGTTGGTGTCAGTCAGTCCATCTATTGTCACACTCCTGCTTTGTGGCTTGTATTCTGTTTTGCCTGGCTCTAGGTCACTGTGGATAACTTAAGGATCATGTACACCAGACCTCATATTCAGATAATGAATATGTACTTGCGTGCTTTAATTACGGATTTGAGAACACCAATTCAATCACACAAAACATTTTGACAAGAGCAGAAGGCAGAGGTAAGATTTTAATATTCATCAGATGTTTAATGCCAGCATGGTTGGCAATTCATCCTAGAGAGCAATGTTTGTATTGGTGATAAATGGTATATATTAAACTGTGTCTACCATTTTAACCATAGTCACTCTTTTAAATCTGTTGTTAAGTCAGTTCACAGGTGATTTTCTCAGGGTCACCAAGTTAGTAGATAACATATCTGAGGTGATATGACTCAACATTTTTAACTGTTCCTACTACCAAAGTGTCCTACATTGTCTCCAAGAGCCCAGTGCACACTACGTGTTTTTATAGAGCATCCCAGACTTAGGGGATGTGGTGGTCTGAATAATCTTAGTCCGGGGAAAGCAGCACTATTAAGAAATATGGCCTTGTTGGAGTAGGTGTGTACCTGATGGAGGAAATGGCTCACTACGGGAGTAGGCTTTGAAGCTCTGCCTAGTGTTGGAAGAGTCAGTTTCTCCTAGCTGCAGTCAGATCAAGATGAAGAACTCTCAGTTCCATCTTCAGGACCATGTCTGCCTGGATGGTCTGATGCTTCCTGCCATGGTGATAGTGAACTAAACCTCTGAAACTATAAGCCAGCACCAATTGAATGTTTGCCTTTATAAGAGTTGCTTGGGTCATGGTGTCTTTTTGCAGCATAAAACCATAACTAAGATAGAGGATATGCTTCTGAGGAAGCTGCCAAGGAAGAAATGGGGTAGAGGCTGAAGAACGGATGTTGAGAAGCTGGCAAAGAGAGGTAACTATGAATCCACAAAGAAAGAGGAAGGAGAAAGCACTAAGGCACAGCAGTGGGGGTTGGACAGTCACTGAGTCAGCCTAGTATAATAGACTGAGTAGAAGAAAGTCATAAAAGCACAAGCGAGCACCTTATTTCTACCAATGACCAACTTAAAATGGGTTTCCTGACGAATAAACGCAGCATCCACCTTGGAGAAGAAACAATTAGTGTGTGAAAATAGCAAACCAGCTCCACTCATCTCTCCCCATAATCCAGAAGACAACAGGGCCATAACTGTGTCTCACACAATAAAATCTGAATAGCCATAAATACCCAGCCTATAACTCAGAACCGTGTGCTGCTGTAGGCAGTCTCTCTAACTGTGCCATGGTTTTCCTTGCCTCTCGTATGTATGAATCCATCCTGACCCTATGCACACAGAGAAGCTATAATTCATAGTGTCTAGCAGAGTTTCTATCTGGCAACTACCCACCTCTGTGCATAATGCTACTTCAATTCTGCGAGCCTCATCTGCACTGTCAATGCAGCCTTTTATAGGAACATGCACTTCACTTGATCCTCAAAGTCAACAAATGTGGACCAGAAAGATGTATTGGCAAGTCATCCAAGATTGGGGGTGGGGGTGGAGGCAGGAAACAATCACTCAATATCACACTGCTGATAGAGTGTCCTTAGATACTAACCACGCAGACTGTACAGAACATGCTTCATTCTTGAAGTCTGCAAGAAACATGGCCAGAACTGAGGCAGTGTTCTGTATCAGTCTTGTTTAGCCGGTTCTCTGTTGTCTGCCTTCTATCCTCTCCTCTTCGGGTCTTAGTGTGCTTTATAATGGAACTTTTTATCCTCCCTTCTTTATTAAAATAGCTGAGAATGTCATCTCTAAAACTTTCCTTCACCCCTGCTTTGACCAAACAATGCACTCTCCCAACATCATATCCTGGCACTCAATAGCATATCAGATTCAAATAAATCACAGTTGACTTTTAAACCCTCCAGCAATTCATGTCTGCCTACATCAACTCCCACAGCTTTCAGCTGCTCTTGTCGCAGGAACCTTCTCCCAGCCCTCTTTCTTCCACACTGGCAATTCTTCACCTTCCTTCTGTGCACTCTCACCAACCTCCCCGCACTAGCAAACTGCTGATGTGAGATGAAGCAGAAGAGGTTGAGTCAGGCATTCTGATTCATATTCTTTCCCTCCTCCTTCCTGACTCTATGACCTTGGAACACAGCAGTGACTGTGATGGTGACAAGGCAAGCATTTATCAGGTACCTTATGCGTTAACCTGTTTAATGCCAACAGCAAATTCTCAAGGCAGGATCCATCATGAGGTCCACTTTAAGAATGTGCAAACCGCCCAACTTTGGTTATGCCAAGTCTACTTAATTAAAAATTGGAAAGCTACATTTCAAGCATGGAAGTAAGGAGGTTTATGGAATACAGTCTACAGGTGTTAGTGTCAATTTCCTTTCTTTTTACCCCCATTGCTGACCTCTGCAGCATTTCTCATAATCTCTGTCTTGCTCACAAATCTCCACTCCATAAATAAAACTACCATTCTCCTCCACAGCTAAATACCAGTTCTTCATTCTCTCACAATGCTTAAGAAATAATCACTAAGGTTTCTTTTGCAAATTCTTAGTTTAGTTATTATATCTTCCTTGCCCTAGAAACATACTACCTTGAGCTCAGAGCCTCAGCTCTATGAAGCTTAGCTGAAAACACAGGCAAGACTCTACCGTTATGAGGGATGCACCTGCTCACTGTGTGAGTGGAAGAAAAACACATTCCCACCTGTTTGTTGAAGTTTCTTCACCCCTGCACAAAGCTTTTAATTTCCTGAAGCCAGACTTCAAATGCAAATGTCACTGGAGAAGCTAATATTTGGATGTAAGGCAAGTTACTGGTTTCCAATCTTGTCTTACCAGCAAATGTTGGCAGAGATGATGAGAATTCAAGGGAACTCAGAGAAGCAGATCAGGAGATGCTTGTGTCCAGCTAGCTATTGGCCCAGAAACAGCATCATTCCTCACCATGCCTAAAGCAATGGCCAGACTGAAAAGTATCAGTGTCCATGTGACTTTGAAACAGAGAAGGCAGATTAACTCTGATTGCACCCAACCTGTAGCTAACCCAGAAGACCTAACTCAGTGACAGGGTGGCACATTTTATTGCTGCTTTTATACCCTTGTTGATTTGATAATTTATGTTCATAAGTCCAAATTCTGTAAAGCCACTGAACTCACCAATATTTCATATATTTCAAGGTAAGACTGGATTCTACCCTCCTTAAACAAAATCAAATTATGTCCTTCCAGTCATACCCACAAGCTGTCACTGGGCACTCACTCTTCTAAGTCACAGGTGTCATTTGGTCCAGTTATATTTCAAGCACCCTGAACCTGAGGAGCCTTAGCACTCACAGAATGTGACAGTTAGCATGTGACAAAAATCTACATTTTCTCACTACAGACCATTACTCTTTCTATCTCAATACTTTGGAAAACTAAAAGGGCATGGCCAGTTGTAATAATCTTGTCTATTTTACCAACTAAAAATGGAACATCACTGGAGAAAAATTAAAATGCTCTACAGCAGGGAAACAATCCCTGACTCCACCTCCTTCTCCTCCTCCTCCTCATCTTTCACTCCAGCAACATCTCAAAAGCATATGCTAATCGACTGGCCAGTTTATAAACATTCCTGATTTCACAAATAAATTTAAAGTCAAGAGCTCTCTTTGGGGTTAACTTGCTCTCTGCATAGGTTAATTTAAATAGCAGAGAAAATTTAGCTTGAAAGGATAATTATAATATTTCACCCCCTTTTATCACAGGTTATGTAAATGAGGCTTTAATCTTTTCACAGTTCATATTATATTAATACAGGGAATAAAAGACCTCAAAATATCGTGTACTGTCGATCATTCTAGTAGAATATGCTCACACAACCATAGTGAGTACAAATTGGACTAATTCCCATAATTGTGTGCTGTGCATATTGTCCACAAGTCAACAGATGGGCTTATAGCTTGGCAGGGTTCTCAGTTGGGCAGAGTAAACTGCCATTTTTTACCAGATTGCAAGGCTTTGGATGGGTGGCGTGTTTGTTTGTTTTCTGTTTTTGATTTTTTTTTTGACATTTCTCCAATATCAAGAGTATTTATTGAAAACCTAGGGACAGCCCCAGAGAAGCAAAATTCAACTCATGCCCCCTTTTAACCTACAATTTTCACATCCTGCCAAAGGTAATGAAAGCCCTAACCCAGAATGACAGACCTCAGCTGCAGCCATATCGTCCACTTCACACCACAGCTCTTGTGGGAGTCTCTGTCATTCGCAGTGTTGAATAGTGAAATGTGATGTTTGGAGGAACAGAGCGTCATGGTCGAGTTTAATAACTATCAGAGGGAGGCTGGCAGATACGCTTTAACCCCAGGGCATTAAAAAAACAATCAAAATACTGCTTTCCACCCACACAGTGCTAACCCAACACCAGGTGTTTATATGAGAAGAGAGAGAGAGAGAGAGAGAGAGAGAGAGAGAGAGAGAGAGAGAGAGAGAGAGAGAGGAAGGAGGAAGAGGAGGAGGACGAAGAGAAGGAGGAGGAGGAAGAGGAGGAGGAGGAGGAGGGAGGGGGGAGGGAGGGATGGAGAGAATCCTTTCATGATCATCCCAAATAATTATTCCTTCAACTAAGTGACCATGGATTGTATAAGGCAGAACGTAATGTTTAACATGTCTGTGAATAGATTGGCTAACCTCAAATTCGTCTACTTAACTAGCTACAAGCTAGGAGCACACAAGTTAGTTCCAAAGTCTCAATTTCCACAAGGCAGACTCCACCTTGCTTGGAGACAATCTTTGGAAAATTTACAATCCAAGTATATACATGTATGTAAAATGTCACAATTAAAGTTGGGATTTGTGCACTGTAAATATGCCAATGTTTGCAACCAAACCACAGTGGCACTTTACAAAGAGTAGGACTTGAGGGTTTACAGTGTACCAGTGAGGCACACTGGACAATCTTATCCCTACATTTAGTTTTCTTGACAGCCGTGTGATTGAGATACATGCATTATCGTTTCACCAAAGGAAAAAAAAAAAAAACAAGACACAGAGAAATGAAACATATAACCAGATTTTACCACACTATTGGTAAGGCTCAGAGTAGCATCTGAGCTTAGCGCCATAGGACTCGCACCTCCATGCGACTTTCCTATAAAACAGCACAACTGAAATATTTCTGAAAGGCACTGTCTTCCATCTTCAATGCTTTAGTGCCCCTGAACGCATGCATACCTCTTGCCTGTGCTGCTCCATTAAGCATGCCCAATCTGTAACTGTTACTGATTCTTCCTAGTTTCCCAATGCCCCACTTAACATTTAACCTCTAATAGATGCTCAAGATAATTTCTTAAAGTTACTTGAGAAATTTCCGGCTTCTCACAGGAACTATTACCTTCCATTAAAGAAAGCTGTCTGCCCATAGAGAAAGGCCACGTGTCTCCTTGAGCAAAGGAAAGTACTGAAAGATGAGCAGACACAGTCATGGGTCTGGAGCTGTCAAGTGGAAATGGATCTAAGATTCTGCCAGAGGCACTCCAACCCATCAGTCAGCACACTCGTATTGATTATCTTCTGGATGCTAAACTAATCCCATGATATCAGCAGCTGCCAAGCCGTAAAGTCAAGGTGACGCCTGACATTCTGAAGGAACTGTGCAAAAGGGAAACCTCTATTTCAAGTTGTACATAAAACCATTACATTATAACTGTACTTACAGTGAGTTTCCTGGGGGTGGAGGGGGTGGAGAAGTTTCCGTTTTTTAATTTATATCTAGGGAAAGAAGTGCAGCTGCCAATAGTAGCAAATATCAGAAATGCAGCACCATTAAAGACTGGTAATTTCATCTTGCCTTCTTTTTCATGTGGATATAAATAAATTCCTTTGAAGACATAGGGAACAGAGAAAAAATCCTCTTGGTAAGAATAAAGAACCAATGAATAAACACACCTTTCTGCATGCAAAAGAAGGAAGCCTAACTTATAACATATACAAAATTAACTGCATATTGATGACCAGAGTGTAGAAGCTAAGATGGTTTAACTTCCAGTACAACATAAAGAAACATGACCTCCGGGGGTGGGAGGTGGGGGGGATGTATCCACCAATAGGAAAATCAAAGTGTGAGCTACCAATGGTAAAGATGGCAAATCTGTCCTCACAAACATACCAAGGAAAGATGAACGCACACACTGGATAAGAGCATGTGCAAATCAGGAGGCCACGCCAGGCTTCATTTCCAAATATATCGATCTAAAATATACAAAGAAGGGAACGCCTAATTAAAAACAAAACAAAATCGATACGATGTTTAAAATGCACAAAGCCCTTGAGCAGACATGATAAACAAATAGCCAAGAATCTCCACAAGAAGACAGACGACAACATCAAGTCTTTGGGAAACATAGACAAAACTCATAGTGACGTATCACCTCACACTAAAACATATGTTGTAATCAAGTGTTCAAAGCAGTATTACTCACAATAACCAAAGGTCAGATGCACCAAGTACCATTGTAAATGCCTGTGTTGGACTATATTCAGCTGTGTAAAGGAAGGAGATCCCAATGCATAACACCAAATGGAAGAACTTCAAAAATGTTACATCAAGTGACATATAACCAGATAGAATAGAACAAATACTGCTTGACACTGTTCTGTGAACTATCAGAAAGTTCATAGGAAATAAATTAGACATGAGTAGGGTCTAAAAGACTCAGGGCAGAGGAACAGTTAAGCTATGGCTTAACACTCATAGCACTCTGAAAATGAAAGGATGACGAAAAGCCTTAAAAAACAATGGCAGCAGTTACCCAGAACTGTGAGTGTAACTAGAGCCATCAAATTATATGCCTAAAAGCAGTTAAAACCATATACTTTACGCTGCATGTGTATTTACAACAGTAAACATTATTTATAAGCAGAAAAAAAATAAAAATCAGTGAGTGAACGTTGCCCTTCCCAATTCAAGCTGTGCTCTCAGCCAACTTTCATAAACACTAGTAGTAGATTGCCATGGTGACATACATTCCAGGAGACCTGATAAGTCCCGGTGGTCCTCTCTATGGCCTCTTTCATCATTTCCCTCTCCCCCACCACCACCATGTGAATACAGTTCCCTGGCACTCAGCCAGGAATTCGTTACTTGTCTGAATTTTCTCCCAGATGAAAAAGGGACACAAAACTAAGTTCAATTGAAACTATTTCATGAAATGACAGAAACCAAGTTATCATCAGTGGAGTCTGATTCATTTCAGGAACCCACAGGGTAAAAAAAAAAAAAAAAACCACCATCAGAATTCCACTCCAGAGTTTGCAATGAAAATGGTTTACAGCAAAATGTTATTCTCCTCCTGGGGATCAATCTGCTGTTTGCTTTCAATACCTTACATAAACTTCCCTCAAGCAAGGAGGTGGCAATTGTAATAAGTAAGAGCGTATATTTAGATGCTTAAATGTCTCCTCAAAATGACAAAACATTGACTTTTGCTATTAAAAAGATAGCAGGGCATTAAAAATGTCCTGTAATCCATGATGGGACCCTCAAACCTACCATTTTACCTTACACAGTTACATGATAATGAACATCAATATAAAACCATCAAGACCACAGCCAGATGGGATTCTTGGAAAACATGTTGTAGAAGATGTCAGAGGAGCAGTAACTTTAATTCTGTTGCTCATACTGGGTGAGCAGCACTCTTAGAAAAGGCTTATTATGGGATCTAGGGACATAGCTCAACAGCTGAAATGCTTACCCATCCTTGGACTCATAGAAAAGTCAGATGCATTAGCTCACATGTGTGTGAGCCTAGGGCATGCCTAAAGGGTGAAGGGAGGTAAAGGCATGGCATGCAATGGTGAACCGGAGGGACTATCTCAAACAAGGTGGACGATTAGGAGAGTCACTGGAGGTGGCCCTCTGACCTCTACACATGTGCCGTGGTAGGAGTGCACTTGCACACGTATGTACACACACATACGTACAAGCAATCACATACACAAAGAAATAAGTTTTATTAGTAGCACTTATTTGTAGTAAGGGTATTTATGCATAAGACCTCAAATCCATATATTATTTTTTTTCTCTTTGTTGAATATAGCTTTTTCTTTCTCACATAATATATCTGGATTATGGCTTTCCCTCCCTCCACTTCTCCCAGTTCCTTCTCCCCTCCCCTCTCCCCACCTCCCATCAGAATCTACCCCTTTCTGTTTCTCAGTAGAAATCAAGTTCATATTTAAAAGGCCACAAACAAGAACCAATTCTTGAGAAAAGTCAGTTATTTGTGAACAAATAATCTTTTTTAATTTTTTATTGATTCTTCCTGTTTCACAGCATGCACCCTGTTCCACTCATCCCCCTCCCCTCCTGTATCCTCCCTCTGCCCCTACAATCTCCATCCCCACAAAGAAAAAGAAAATAAAACCACACAAACAAAAACAAATAAAAAAAGCAATACAAAACAAAGCATTTAAAACATCTCATCGTGGAAACTGTAGGGTGTCACAGTGTGTCCCCACAGTGTGCTGGCTGGTTTTGTGTGTCAGCTTCACACAAGTTAGAGTCATCAGAGAGGAAGGAGCTTCAGTTGAGGAAATGCCTCCATGAGATCCAGCTGTAAGGCATTTTCTCAATTAGTGATCAGTGTGCGAGGGCCCATTGTGGGTGGGGCCATCACTGAGTTTGTAGTCCCGGGTTCTATAAGAAAGCAGGCTGAGCAAGCCATGGGAAGCAAGTCAGTAAGCAGCACCCCTCCATGGCCTCTGCATCAGCTCCTGCCTCCAGTTTCTATCCCAGCTTCCTGACCTGACTTCCTTTGGTGAAAAAGAGCAACGTGGAAGTATAAGCCAAATAAACCTTTTCCTCCCCAACTTGCCTTTTGGTCATATGAGATACACACTATATCACTCTGTCCATACATCTTCATTTGCAAATGTTCACTGCAATGAGTTCTGGTTCGAGGTCTCTGGCTTCTGTCACACCATCAGTATTGGATCCTCACTGGAACTCTGTCTCATTATCTTATTGTTGCCCCGTGTCATGGAGATCCTGCAGCCTTGGATCAGCAGAACTGGCCCTTTCACATATTCTAACAATTCATAGATAATATAGATTTTTGGATGGGCCAACTCAAAGCCCTGGATCTACGCCTGGGTGGTACCTGAGCTGCTCAGCCTACTGGCTCTCCTTTATTGGCACCACCAGGAAGAGCACTCCAGCACTGCTGCGTAGGCCACATGCTCTCATATTCTTGGGACTGGTTCACCCATGTCTTAGCCATCAGGGCCAGCTCCACTGTATTCCTCCGCTGAGGTGAATGGCCAGCTCTCTCAAGGGCTACAACAAGTCAGAGGCAGAGGTAGCATGGTGGGAGGTGGGAGGCCATCACACTTGTACCCACTTCACCTCAAGGCAGATGAGTAGTGAGGTCAGCCCTCCCGTTCTCACTCTCTGGTGGCTCAACCAGCCCTCCACCAGGGCCAACTCTAATGTGCTGACCAGGCTAGGTGTAAGACCTGCTCTTTCAAGTGCTGCAGCTGGTGAGGCACAAGGCCAACTTACCTGCCCTCATGACCCCAAGGCCAGCAATCCTAACTGCTGCAGGTGACAAAGGGTAAAGTGAGGGGAGGGCATCACTCATCATCAGAAGAGTGGTGAGGCCAGCTTTCCCTAGGTCTCATCCTTGGGGCAAGCTGTGTTGCCACTGAGGGGCATGTCTGGGTCTGTGGCCATGCAACAACAGGGGTCAGTGTTGATGTCTATGGCTCATATTACCACTAAAGACCAGACCATGGGATGTCCATGGTCTTGGAAGTCACCTGAGACCACGTAGATGTCCAAAGGCTGTGTAAAAAATGGCCATGCTGCACTTGCTAGAACACTCTAGAGAGGTAGCCTCACCTCTCAGTGATGGCACCAGATAGGAGAGAAGGCTTTGCACATTTCCCAGACACCACAATGGAGCCTGCCCTGGTATCAGAAGCACAGGAGACCTGGAACAAAGGCATGAGCTGGGTAGTACTGGCCTCTCCACTTCTCTGCCAACAAATAATTTTTAAGCATCTATTATGTGTAAGGTATTAAAAGAAAAAGGCTTTCAGTGACTCCACCTTTTCCTTAAAATCTGCAGTTTGCAACGTCATCTCCTCATTTCACACTCTCTAGGACAAACCTGACTCACTCACTCATCATGGGTATGTATTTCTCCTCCCCTGAAGACTGCAGAAAGGCATCCATCAGCCATAGGTTCCCTTCCTCCAAAGCCTAAAGCAAAGCTTGACTTATAGTTTAAATGCTTATAGCTTACTGATTGAAACAAAATGACCAATACATATTTGCTGATGGATGAAGTTGAACAGCCCCTACTGAATAGACCTTATTCAAGTAAACAAACACAACTTTCACCTCTAAGTTCTCCAAATCAACCATCAGAAGTAAGAGTCTCCCTCTCTCTGAAGGAAACATTGGAAGGGAATGAGGTCAAGCCAAGAGCACAACAAAGGTGCATTCTCGTACCTGGTGTTTGTGCATATCATCCTTTTGCTTTCCTTTCACCATTTTCTATATCGGCACTGCTAAGATGCAAAACATGCATAGTCTACATCTACAGTGTCTTGAAATGAGTAACACAGCATCACGCACTCACTCACAATAGGTTTCTTTGCCTCTGTGATCATGCAAAAAAGGGAGCACCTTCTCACTGACACATTCACCAAGGCTGACGTTAGCTCTGGCGTATTGTTATTTTGGCCTTCACTCTCATATTATCTTATGCTGATATTAATAAAGACTAGCTAACTCAGGTGCCACTTATTTTTGTTCATTTAATTTCCTAAAAATGAAATACTCACCAAGAAGAAATAAGCTAAAGCACTAGTCAGACCAGACCATGCTGATCATAGAAGACAAAGGGGATGCTCTCTGGACACAGACAAGCTGCTCTGAGGAGCCATCCTGCAACTTCAGAGATCTTTTCAGTATCAACCCTTCTGAGATCCGAAGCCAATTAATAATTGCTACTAATGCTTCTGAGTCAGACACACATTTGAATTTCTAACTGCAACAAGGAATAAGTTTCCTGAGCATGTTAGTTAACCTTCCTAATTCCTAAAGTCCTCATTTCTTCCAAAGCGTGTGGAAGGGGATTGGAGATTTAGCTCAGTAGTAGAGCATTTGCCTAGCAAGCACAAGGCCCTGGATCCAGTCCTCAAATCCTAAAAAGAAAAGAAAAAGGAGGAGGAGGATGAAGAGGAGGAAAAGAAGACAATGAAGGAAAGAAGAAGGTAAGAAAGAAGCAGAGAGAGAGAGAGAGAGAGAGAGAGCGCTTGTGTGAAGAAATAAGGGGGAACTCCTGGCATCAATAAACACTCCACACCTCCACAGATGTTATCAACTGGGAAAATGACTGTAGAGATGATGGTGGTCAGAAGGTGTCAGTAGACATGGAATTTCAGTGTCAGTCACAGTTAAGTGCTGGTTTAGAAAACCATGACCTGGGGAGTGGGAAACAATAGCAAAGAGGGATAGAACAGTAATGTGTGGCTCAAGGCCTCTACCATGTGCCCACCACCCACATGCCAAAACACCAGTATCCCACCCATTTCAGGGGTAAGAAGATGAGGCCCAAGGAAGTTTGACATCATTTGTCCAAAGTCACTTAGCTGGCAAGGGAGGAGAGTTGGCATCCCAGTCTCCTTGAGTCTTCATGATTCTAAATCCAGGGTCAATTTAACATCCAAGCCTCGTTGATAAGTCTAGCTGATCTTTCAACATAGTTGAAATCCAATCATTATAGTGACCCATTCAGGCGGGCTTCACATGGCAAAAAGACTGAAGTGCTATAAATTCTTGTTAATGGCCAATCAATCATGGCCGCCTTCTGTGCCCACATTATCACCATCTTTCATGTTGCACTCATACACACAGGCTCCCCCTCAGCCTTCCCCACCAGCCAGAAGTCACTCTCAGATGATAACATTCAGCTCTGTTGACATTATCAGGTAGCTGGTGACATTCAATTAGTGAAAGGCTGGGCTCTTCTATTAAAAACACTCCAGAAAAGATCGCTAGATCTCTGCAAAATGACCACAAACCCAAGTGGCATTTATACTTGTGCTAAACTAAACAGAGCTCTAGGCTTTGACAACAGCAGTGGCTTTGTATTATGGCTTCTGGTGTCCAAGGTAAGGTCTCCTGATGCCATTGTTCATGTCCTGCCATGTTTATAACTTCTGTGGGTTCACTTGAGATGTGCCAAGTTTTCAGAGCAAGAATTATTGTTGCTCTGTGAGAGCTAAAGTTATGTTTTAAGTTTTAATTACTGTGCCTAAGAGATTCATAAAACAGAAATGCCTCTAACCTGGAAGCCCCTTACCCAAGGACAAGTTCTTTCTGAAATGCTGGAGGCAATTGTTTATATGAGATAACAAGCCACATGCTTTTGCTTCCTTAAACAAGTTTGTTTGACCCAACTGCACCAAATATGTTTGATCATATGTAGGTGGGAGGTATGTAGGGAGGAAATACATCAAATGTGTGCTCTCTTCTGATTGGACCTGGAGGGAAATATGTAGCCTTGTGGCTTTGCCTTTATAAGCCTCTACAAAATATGACTAGCCATTATTTTCTGGGAATTCGGGAATGAACCTAGCCAGAGTCCATCATCCTGGACGGTATTTGATTACCATATACAAGATCATGTGTAGGACTCTGTATCAAAGGTGTTAGCTCAGGGTAATGCACAGACTGGGTTCTGAGTGTCCTCAGGCTACTTCCTGCCTGCTTTACTTCCCATGGCTCAGCGTTTGAAGACCCAACAAGATAATACTCATGAGCAAGAACCCAAAGTTCACGAACACTTTTCTTGATGAAGAACAACCTGTGTGCTTTAAATCTCATGAGGTCAGAATTTGAGACTGTCCTCTGTAGAATCAAAGAGATTGCTTTAAGACGTCCAGACCCAAGCAGTTGTTATTCAAAATTCCAATACTATGATTTTCTTTTTTTTATGTCCTACATCCTCACTTACAACATATGGAAAATAGTTTTATTACATCTGTAGTGTACAGAGGTTTTTTTTTCTCTTACCATCCATTACTCTAAACATACAGTATGATACCATTTGCATGGCATTTATATTATATTAGCTATTAAGTAACCCGGAGATAATATAAAGTGTGCAACAGGATTGTATAGGTTCCAGCAAACACCATCCTATTTATAGAAGGGTCCTGAGCATCCTTGGGTTTTGGTATCCACAGGGGTATTAGAGCCAATGCCATACAGAACCTGGGGAACTAGATACTATTTAAAACAAAAAAAATGTGAATATAAAAAGCATTCCAACTTATCTTTATCAACTCCCTATAACCTTCACGACAGAACCTAAGAAAATAAAAAGACCTTTAAAAATACAAATTAAATTAAATTGAAAATGTCAAATTTCATGAGTGAAAAGATTGAGGAATTTAATGGTGAAATGTTGAAAGTCCTTTATGCAATTTTCGTCTATGTTCTCTCACTTGTTTAGTGCTGCTATAGAAACAGATCATCTGAAGCTACTTATGGCAAAAGACATGTAATAAGGGACTAAATAAATTAAAAGGGTGTGGGGGGACAGGACGCTTCATCAGAGTAACCAAAATTGTCCCTATTTTATTGTTTACCTGAAAAAATGCTGCATTTGCCTTCAAGCCAAACTTTCAAGACATTGTCTGGGTTCCATGAACTTGACTCCTCTGTGACTGGTGGAGAATTTCATTAAGTAGTGCCCCCCAAAGAAGACCCATCTAGTCTGTGGTAGATTTCTCAGCAGCCAGTGGTGTTTAGCTACACCATGGGGTGTGCAAAATAAATAAAGGTTAAATGATTATCAAAATGTGACCAACATCTGAGCAAACAGCATGCACCTTCATGGGAGGGATATCAGTATTAAAGCAAAACACACTCGCCTTTGGAAATGAATCTGTGGGAGACAGATGCTCTGTACTCTGCCTCACTGGGGAAGTGTTGCAGAGAATCAGTTCAGAGTAGGTCCTCAGCACCCAGCCCAGCCTCCCAGGCTCCCTGGGCCTTCCTGTCCCATCACCATTCACTTTCATGTCTAGAAATCTCAAAGAGAATGGTATTTGAGCTCTGTCATCCCCTTTGGAGGCGATTAGAGATGAAAACAACAATGTTTGTGTAATGGTAGGATGAGGACTCCAGAGGGGAAGCCTTTTATCTGTGATGTCTACAAGCAAGCATTGTAGGAGACACTTAGAGCAGACAATGCTGGGAGCAGGAGATCTTTCTTAACTAGAGTTAACGGACAGACTAGCCTTACTGTCTGCCAACCAGTTTGAAGAGCCTGGATCATCTCATTTAACCCATGTACAATGCCATGGAGTCGCCCTTTTATTAACCTTCGTTTTCAAATAAGGAAACAACAATAATGCAAAACAGCAACTTGCCCAAGGTCATACAACTAAGAAATGGGGAAGCTAAGTTGGGCCCAGTTGGCTGGAGATACTCTCTTGACAGAAGTGCTACAGTGCCACCCTCTGGTCCTCATAGAGAAAGATCCTTTGCCAATGAAATCCAGTACCATGAGTTGAAGATGTGTGTCCCCTGAAAATCTACTTGTTGAAAAGCAATCACCAGTGGGAATTGAGCATTGGGAGGTAATTAGGTCAGAAGGTTATGGCCCTCAAGAGTGGGAATAATGAACTTACAGTAGAGGCTTCAGATAGGTCCTCCTGCAAGGAAGCATTACAGGGAGAAATCAAGTCCACAGATGAGGATGTGGACTCCCTCTGGTTACTAAATGGACAGGTACCTTGAACCTGACCTTCCCAGACTGTGGGACTCTGAAAAATGAAGTTTTGTGGTTTAAGCCCCTTCATCGATGGGACTTCCTTGTAACACCCAGAACAGACAGAAGTGCCAATCATATTATACAAGCTTAATAAAAAATTTAAGCCTGTGAAATGAAAGAGCTCATTAAAGAGGATGAATACTGACTTCATTTAAATGTGAACATTTGAAAGTTACACACCAGGCAGGAAATGAATCTTGAGATTGGGCGCTATGCAACCAACAAAACCAAGAGGGTAGAGAACACAGAGGTAAGACAGGGGGACAAAAAGCAAAAGCTTCCATGACAACTCAAAATCAAAATCCAAATATAGTTTAAAAACAACAGTACTATATATACAGGTAACATTATACAGATCACATTTATGCATTTAGAAATATACATGAATATACATATACTATATAGCAACAATTCATAAAAAGAGCATAGAGAAGCAGATGAGAGGGCTTGGAGAGTAGGGAAGAGAAGTGGGAAATTATGTCGTTATATTATAATATATCTAAAACATATATAATATTTAATATATGATATATAATATATATAATATATCTAAAAAATAAACATATTTTAATAGTAGTGCAGTCAGATCCTGTCAGTGGCTGCATCTGTTGGCCTAGTTCTTCTGTGGCTGTCCCTGTCTCTCTTTCTCTTCTGGAAACAAGGCCTCTGGTATGGCTACTTCTGATGGTGTCATCAAAGTGTTCAAGGATATGAAGGTGTGCCAGCCCTCAAAGCCAGAAGCGAAGACACTCAAGAAGGCCGTGCTCTTCTCTCTGAGAACAGGATCAACATCCTGGAGAAGAGCAGGGAGATCCTGGTAGGAGACCTGTGGCAGATAACAGAGGACCATTACACCACCTTGGTCAAGATGAGGCAGGCAAAGGCTGTAGCTATGCTTTCTATGGTACAAGCTAGAAACCAAAGAGAACAAGAAGGGGAGCCCTGCTATTCATCTTCTGGGCACCTGACAGCTTGAATCTCCCAAGAGCAGATCTGGGGCTGCCAGATATCTAATGCTCTATGCAGCTCCAAGGATGCCATCGGGATGAGGATGCTGGGGATCATGCATGAATTGCTATGAGGAGGTTAAGGACCACTGCACACTGATGGAAAAACTAGGAGGCAATGCTATTATCTCCTTGGAAAACAAGCCTTTGTGAGCCACCTCTGTCGCCCTGCCTGGAGCATCTAGCAGCCCCAAATCTGCTCTTGGGGGATACAGGCTGCCCCTTTCCTGCCATGCTAGAGGTGATAGGGGATCCCCATGGGGGAAGAGCAACTTCTTCACCCCAGTTGCCAAACACCCCACCACACCCACTCCCCAGACCATCTGTTCTCCATCCTTGACAAACTGCCACTGGTCTTCTAGTTCCTCTTAGGTTGAAGCAGAACAATTCCCCTCCCAGGCACACAGTTTTAGGGAGCCTCATTTCTTAACAACACCCCTACTCGTCATCTCTCCCCATCTCATGCTGCCAACACTTAACAGCAATATAACTGAGCTTGTCAGTTCACTTCTGTGTGTAAATGGAATGCTATGGAAATGACCCTCCCAGCCAACTGGATGTCCTCCCTTTCTTCCCATTCTTGGCCACTTCTGAAAGCAGGACCACTTAGAAGGCTTCAGTGTAAACAATTTGGGGGTCACATTGACCCATGCCTTTAATTCCAGCACTTTGGAAAGTATTGGCAGGCAAATCTCTGAGTTCAAGGCTAGCCTGGTCTACAGATCAAGTTACAGGACAGCCAAGGCTACACAGAGAGACTTTGTCTCAAAAGAAAAATAAAGAAAAATTTTAAAAATAAATGGTAGTTCCTCCAGTGACTTAGCGTTTTACAGAAAGACCATAGTGGAGTCTTTGTGGTGATCATGATTCTTACAATAAAATGCTACTTAAATTTTCACATTTTCCTTTGTCATCAAATCCACTTAGAGATAAATTTGTAAATTCTGACTTTAAGTGGCGGTATGTCATACAAATATTCAACATTTACATTTAACTCTGTCCTTTAGTTATGCTTTAACTATACTTTAGTTACTTTTCCCCAACAGTTCCATATGACTTCATTAAAGAATCCAAAGGAAAATATCTGAAATGATGTTCACTGATGCTAATGTTTGTTTCAGGAAGGTAGCTTTTGGCAAATTATTATAATTGTTAAAGATCATTATTAATATTATTATAACCCTTGCTATAATTAGAAAGTCATTTGTTTAATAGTCACATACACAGGGCCAGACATGGAGGTGCACGCCTTTAATCCCAGCACTCAGACGGCAGGGGCATATGTAATTCAGTGAATTCAAGGCCAGTAAGGCCAGATTGGTCTACAACCTACATAGTGAGCTCAAGTACAGTAAGAGCTATATAGGAAGACAGTATAAAACACGTACACACATGCATGTGTGCACACACGTGCACACACACACAATCACACACATAGCTAGCATTTACAAGATGACAAGAACTCCTCTTTGCATGGAGCATGGTAGCTCACATCTGGAATCCAGACTGAGCCATGTGAGGGCTCTCAGAAGAGATCAATGAGGACAGAAAAGGTGGTGAAAGGCACCAAGGATAGACAGAGCCACAAAGCATGTGGTGACTTCTAGTACAGAGCTTTTGAACTTGAACCAAGTTTAGTAAGTTGGATAACACATTAACTTTCCATAGCATAACACATTGAAAATGATCAATTCGCTCTTTAAGTTCATTTTCCATGCCCTACCCTCCTGCCACCAGCCTTACTTAACAATCTCTGCAGTCTTATGTCATATATCTCATACTCAAATTTGAGGTAACCTCCCAGAACAGCAATTGCCCAAGTGGGGCATGTTAAATACTTGCTTGACTAAGCTAATGGCAATGTTGAAAGTTTTATTGACATTAAACCCTTTCAAAATCATCTGGCAACCTGGCTAAAAGCATATATACTGTGTGAATCTCCTTCAGTAATGAGGCAATTAATCGTGAGAATTAGCAAACTTCACTGAGAACTAGGTTTGTTGCTGTGAAAACACAGCTCCGGGCCTCTGATGAAATCCCTAGTCAAGAAACCAGCACCTCGGAGTAGAGGATGCCTAGAGTGATTGACAGCTCTGGTTATTGATTTTGGATTTTGAGAACAACTCCCAGGGGGCTGGTATCAGCAAGGCAGAGGCAGAATTTGATGAGGCAGATGGGACCCTGAGGGAAAACCTCATAAGGCAGAGTGTGGAAGTGCCCTTTCCCTGACCCTAACAGGCGTGATAAGAGATGGTCTCTTTCTCATTTTAACAGGGATTCATTCCCACCAGGCTGCATCTGCAGAAGATGACAGCCCAAGAGAGACTTGCTCTTTGAGGAAAAGAGCAGGGGGAATGGGGGCTTATCCTTACACACAAACTTTCAAATTGCCACCCACAGCAAGCATGTGCTTTGGGGAAGAAGGTGGTTAGGAAATATGTGGTACCTGGGATCATGTGAGATCCAGGATTTGAGTTGATGTTGAAAGTTTTATTTCATCCATCTCCTAAGCAGCTGTTGTCTATCTACCTATCTGTCTATCTATCTATCCATCTATCATTTATCTCCGTGTGTGTGTGTGTGTGTGTGTGTGTGTGTGTGTGTGTGTGTGTTCTATCTTCAGTATGTCAACGGATTACATGGGTCTGTGCAGCACCCCCTCACCTAACATATTCACAACTACCACCAGAGACAGATGGCAGGACAATGGAAAACAAGAGACGGCAAGCTGTCTCTGTTGTCTAAACCTATAGTTTACAGACAGGCTCAGCTGAGGAAGTACCGTACAGTCATGAGGGTTTGGCTACAGGTATAAAATAATGATGTGTTTAACTTCCTCCCATGCCTTGGAGATTTATCTAGCAAAAAAACAGGAGAATTTGACAGGTGTGTGCAGTCAACTCCCCAATGGAACCACAAAGGTGTCTGGGCAAAATTAACTGTGGAGCCGTGAGGGCGGTGTGCTTTCGAGGAAGCTTTGCTTTCCATCTACTCTGGATACGTGTTCATTGATTTTCTCATCTCTTCACGTTCTACTGCATTGAAGCATGAGCAGGTGCCAACGTTTTAATTAAAAATTATGACAGGACAAATTTAAGTTGTAAACATCCCAATCGAACTGTTAACTAAATTGCTCTCTGCAAATTAGAAAGGGTCCCGTTGTGTGATTGTGAAAGTAAAGCCCTCACATGGTTTGCCCTAAAACTCATGCTAACATTCAATCCCCAGGGCTGTGGTATTGAGACGGTGATATCGCTAAGCGGAAGGAGGTTATGTGGGCTACTACAACAAACAAGGATTAGTGTAGTTCCCTGGAGAGTGAGTTGTTATCACGGAAGTGAGCATGTTGTTATAAAGCCAGGTATCTCTGCTCATTTCTTTTTTTTAAACACATGCTTATTTTCACCTTCTACCCTGAGGCCCTTACTAGAAGTCAAACAGATATAGATACCACAGTCTTGAACCTTTAGAACTATGAGAAAAAGAGAAACTTTTTGTTATAAATTAATCAGTCTCAGGTATTGTGTTATAGTAACTACAAGTAGACTAAGATAAACCACTGTGTCAACAGAAACATTGTTAGCGTACACCACTGTTCTCCATGCCTCAAAAACCTTCCCTCTTACTTAGATCTCTTTATTACCACCCAGTCCTCCCTACCCTAAACAGCCCTACCATCTTGCCCAACAAACTCAAATTGGGGTAGAGAAAGACATTGGAAATGCAAGTTGTCCACCAAACCCTTTCTGCCAATCTTCCAAATTGAGTTTGATTCACATGAAAGCCTGAATCCACAGGATGCTTAACTAGGCTATATCTCCCAGCTTCATATTATCCCTGTTGGCCTGGTTGTAAGTCACAGGATGTGTTTGTCCTGCTCCCACCCTTTCCTGATGACTGGAAAGTCCAGGTGGTATCAGTCTAACTTCAATTGTTCAGAAATGGCAACTCCCAAGGCTGCTGCAGGACAATCGTTTAGAAAGTAGAATTGCTACACTGCCAGCTTGGAGTTTCTATGTCAGCATAGACACTCTGTAGTAGGTCATAGTATTAAGGAACAGCAACAGGCAGCCATGGTATTGGGGAACAGCAAGAGAAAGCCATGCTACTGGGGAAGAGCAGTGGCAACAGCTTCTTCTTAACCTACTGCATGGTCTCATCAAAATGCTAGCTTGGATGCTTGATTTTTATATGCATCACTGCATATTATGGAATACCCAGTAACTGATGAAACATTATCACCTGGGTGTGTTTATGAGGTATTTCTAGAAAAGATACC
This sequence comes from Grammomys surdaster, assembly GCF_004785775.1. Lineage (NCBI taxonomy): Eukaryota > Metazoa > Chordata > Mammalia > Rodentia > Muridae > Grammomys > Grammomys surdaster. The sequence goes on along the minus strand of NW_021604608.1, from coordinate 9,443,887 downwards.
CATTTGAATCAGAACATTAACAGAAGCTGTGTTTGTATATGTATGTGTACATATGAGTGTGTCTGTATATGTATATACATGTGTACATGAGTGTGCATGTGTATAGAGGGTGTATGTGTGTATATACATGTGTTCATGTAAGTATGTCTGTAGGAGTCATGTATATGTGTGAATGTGCCTTGTGTGAGTGGGTTTGTGTACATGTGTCCCTGTGAGTGTGTCTGAATATGTATACACAGGTATGTGTGTGAGGGCTTCTGTATAAGTATGCATGTGTATATGTGAGTGTATCTGTGTGTATACACATGTTTACATGGGAGTGTATCTGTGAGTGTGTACATCCACAGGGTTGCAGAAGAGGTTAAGTTCAGGTGTTGCACCTCAGGAAATATCCACATCATTTTTTGAAACAGGGCCTCTCTCAGAGGTGGCTTACCACATAAGGTTGGATAGAAAACAGTAAGCCAAAGGGACTCATTTGTCTCTAGCTCCCTGTGCTGGGATGCCAACCATGCACCACAGAGATGGCTTTTCTACATAGGTTCTAGGAATCAAACTTGGGTCTTCATGCTTGTGCAGCAAAACTTTATGAACTAAGCAACCTTCCCAACCCCACTCTATCTCTTCCTGAATTTGGACCATCTTTTTTCTGCTGACAGGATTCCCCGACTTCTCAGGACTTTGGGCTCCGGAACTTACATCAATTCTCACTCATTCTTTGATCAAATTATATCACTAATTTTTCTGATTCTCTATTTCATATGTGGCATATCATGGATCTCATGGGCCTCTGTAATCCTGTAAGCCAGTTCAGGCAGGGCTTCCCTGTGTCTGTCTGTCCTGGGGGTTCTGATTCCCAGGAGAATGACAATTCACTTATTACACAGGAAATGTAACCACTGACTGCTACACAGCTCCTAGCTTCTCCTTTAACACATTTCCTGTTTGCTAACCTCCCTTTTCACCAATTCAAATCCCCTCCATCCAGATTTATTTCAAATGCCACTTCCCCCAGGACAAGAGCCAGCCCAGCCCCACCTGTACTCTGGTCATCAGAATGCCATGGTTTCAGTTAAATGCCTTGCACAGAGCCTATCTATAAAGGGGACATAGTAAGCCCCTGTCTGTTCATTGTTTACTGTCTTCGAACAGAGCAAAGAAAGGTCTTCTTGTGAACTTAAACATAACCTTGAGAGCTATGGCCTGTATGAGCCTTCGAACGGTGTGCTAGTTAAGTCAGATGACAAACAGATCAACTGTGAAGAGAAAAAGGAATAAGACTAAAATAGTCTAAACACTGTGTGTTTCTCCAGATAACATGGTATCTTAGGAAAGAAATAGGAAGACTCTAAGACACGGAAAATCAAACAACTAACAACAGTACCAGGTAGGTACAGAAGGCAGAATAGGAAGAAGAGAGAGGAAGGAAGCTTCTGAGATTACAAGCGTCAACTCACAGCCCTTAATAAAACATTCATTTATAAATAAACAGCGTTATTAACTGAACTGATTTCTAAATGCCACCAGTCATCCTCCTCTATCTCTCTGTAGCTTTGGATTATTTTTATCTAAAAACAAATGTAACTGATAACACATGCCCAAAGAAGATTGGGTAGAGCAACCCAGTAATCCCAGAACTCAGCAGATTGATGCAGGAGGATCTCACATTTGAAGAAGGCCTGGGCTACAAGACAAGATCCTCTTTCAAAAACAAACACAAAACCTAAAACTAAATAGAGAATATTTGAGAAAGTGGCATGTTAGAAAGGAAGTGTTGGATGTGTGTGAGTTTCTGGGCCACACATAGCACTCTAAAGGAATAGCATGTGGTACTGTCTACAAAGAGAGGATGCTGAGGATGGTTCAGGGTGGGACACAAGATAAAAATAACTGACAATTTGAGTCAACCTGTAGGCTTGGAATTTTCAAAACTTACTTTACTAAGGGTTATCAAATGCTTCAACCCGCCTTCTAGTCTACCATCCAAAAGTAAGGGAGAAAAGACAGTAAATATGACAAGGGGATGTGGGCCTGTTTAGAAGTAGTTCTTTGGGGTGATTCCAATCTCTGTTGTCAGGATATCAGCAGTCTAGTTCAGTAGTGTCAGGATACCAAACAGGAATCAGTGGTGTTCAATCTAGCAGAAACAACCAGGTCTCCTTCAAATCAACAGGAGTCAGAAGCAGTGAGCAGAACCAGCCAGGATCCCATGTTGTGCCTCTCTCAATGAAGTAAATATCAGCAAAGAAGACTTGAGACCAACAAATCATTGCAAGGGTAGCTATGCAAGCTCGCTGTCACTGTCCCTTGAGTCCTATTTGTACTCTCTCTTAACATTACATGTCCTCCCATGGGTCTCGCCTCAGCAAAACACCATCACATGACACAACCAGAAACTTCCACTTT
>NW_021604608.1:9406481-9436481 GCF_004785775.1 Grammomys surdaster | reverse complement strand
GTCTTGTCACTGTCACTTTAATCCCTAGGCAGGAAGGAGATTGAATGACCATTTATTCCTCTGCAGGCCTGTTTGGTCTATGGACATGAACTGCTAGTGATACAAGAAAGTTAGAACTACCTTTCATTTGCCTGCAGTGCTCCAAGGAGGGGATTCAGGAGTTGTAAAACATGCTGAAGAGGAGCAGCAAAATAGTAAACACAGAATGATCTCTGGAATAGAGTTATATCACACACACACACACACACACACACACACCCCACCACCACCACCACCGCCTCCTGCCCTGTGAGCATGGCCATGGCTCTTGCTCTCCGAATAATACCCAAGTCAGCACTACAAGTCCACAGAATTATGTGATTCTGTTGCCACTATCCTTATTGATTTCCTTGCTGCCCTGAGAGAAGCTGTATAGCCTCCCAGGGACATAATCTCCCATTTTCACAGAGGGAAAGACCCTTCTTGACAGAGGCCTGGGGAGAGTCTATTAGCTCACTGTTGAAGGGTGAGTCTGAGAGAGGGTCGCAGACAGCTTAGTTTGCAGGCTTTTACTTGCCAACTAATGAGTCTGCAGCCTCGACCGCAGGCTTAAGTTCTTCACCCCTGGTTTAACTTTGCCCAGACGCTGGGCCCCTCTGTAGGTACTCTAACATATGAAACATAGCCTGAGCTCCTTGACGCTTAGTTAAAGCTGACTTCTGCGAGTTTCTGTGTCGCTCTCCTACTGAGTCAGCAAAAGATAGCTTCCCATTCTGTACGTCTGTTCTTGTTCCAGAAAGAAACTGCTGTGGATGAAGAGATATGCATGCTCCTGAATATCATTACAGGAGTCCACCTCTCTACCCGCCCCCTCTTCTCCCACAGCATTTAACTAAAGGCCTTCTCTCACGCTGCTGTTTATGGAAGAGGTTGGAGAATTCTCTGCCCTCTCTGCCAGATTCTCCTTCCCACAGGAACACACAGAGCACTGTGGAAGCTCCCACACTTCACCCAGGGGAGAATTTAAGAGGAGATAATCCAATTGGAAAGAGGTTAGGGACTTATTTTGGCATTGCATTTTTTAGCAACTTTTGCTTCCAGTTTCCAGGTTTATTTAGAGTTGCTTGAAGCTATTTGCATAGATAGCAACCTTCCTGGTCTCCTTCTTCCATATGCTATGAACTGTACTGTGAGCCAGTACCCTAAGTCTGTACACAGAAAGCTTTCTTCAAAAGGTAACAGGATTAGGTGAAGTCATGAGAACAGAATACTTATGAGTAGGACTGGTGTCTTTATGAATCCTTTCTTCACCACATGTGGATGGACAAAAAGACTTCCATCCTTTCTCCATCACACCTGAAAGGGAAAACAGACTTCTATCAATGAACCAGTAATCAGGCCCTCACCAGACTGTCCAGTACATTGACTTTGGAGTTTGTGGTCTCCAGAACTGAAATAACTAGACATCTGTTATATAAGCCTCTCAGTCTGTAGTGTTTTGTTACAGTCACTACAATAAGATAAAATTGGCTCTAAAAAGTAGATTCTACAATAGGAAACACATGAAGGTGTGGGAGAGACTTAGAGCCCTACAGAGTTTGAAGATGTTCTAGAAGCCACCTGGGTTCCCACAGACAGACTCTGAAAGATGATTCTGGTAAAAACAATAAAGAAAAAGGCCCAAGGAACAGTTTCTGACTTCCTGATTATTTGTAGGTGAACATATAATATATACTATACAACGTGCAATATACAACATATAACATACAACATACAATATATAACATATAATTATATAATAATATATCAAAATAATTATATATAATATATAAATAATTGCATTATTTAATATAATTTATATTATGTATTATATGTTATGTGTTGTATACTTTATATATTATATTGTATGTTGTATTTTATATGTTATATGTTCACCCACAAATAATCACACAGATAATTGGAAGAAATATGGGCAGGAAAGATTATTCTGATAAGCTCTCAGGAGCAAATACAAAACTTGCTATACAAGACAATGGACTGATAATATTGGTAAATTTGGGGGCAAATTTGGGGCTGAATTGTATTCCATGCTCTAGCCATTACTTATGAGCAATGAAATTAAATTTTCTTCACAGTACTAGATCTAACATCCAGGGCTCTGTGCACATTAAGTACTGTATTGGTGAGCTATGTCCTCAAATCTGAAATGAGGGTTTGGCTGTTGTCATTTGTATTTCTTATTTGTTTGTTGAAAGTTTCATAATTTCTACAGCATCTCATATCCATCCATGATTACCTCCCTCCTTCTCCCATTAGCATCACCCCATCTGTCTCCCTCTCAGCTTGACATCCCCCTTTCTTTGTTATTAAAAGGCTGATGATATTTAAGTCGTATGTTGAAGGGTCTGCTTAGTTCCCCTTCACTACACTGAGCAAATTGCAGGATTGAAAAGGGAACTGAGGACAGAATTATAAGGCAGAAGAAACTAAGACGTAAAGATTTAAAGTTTCTCCATCTGTTCACAGTGTAAAACACAAGAAATTGTGTTTGGTTGAGACTGTGAAGTGCATAGGAAGGAACCCTTGGCTAAAGCAAGCAGTGTGGTCATGAACCTGGCATTTAATCAGCCAGCCCAGCAGAAAAAGCACCAATCTGACCTGAAGTAAAGGAATATGGGGAAGAAGGCAAGAAATCTATCTACCTTCTCAGTTGTTCTAACTTGGGACTGTAAAACTATTTGGCTTCAACTTGACCTATCGCTCCAGAGAAGAAGACCCAACTGGTAGTTTAGAGGCTTCAAGTCTGTCTCCTCAGTTTCAAAGTGGGTACCTTTACTGGCCTTATAACAGACCAGATAACCTCTTCCCAGCCTTATGGAAATCTAGGAATCAAGCGGGGTGTTGCAAGACTAACTAGAATTACAAAATGATAATGCAGACCTCAAGATTCCAGTGGCTAGAGTATGTCTTGTTCATAGTCATCTTTTACCTGAGACAGACACACAGGAAATCAACACAGTCAGGTACGGCCAGAGGGAATACAAAAGAGCAAACCCTGAGAACACAGAGCTGGGCCTAAGAGAGTCTGTAAGCTCAGACCTTCCTGCTACAACTAGGCAGTGCCAAAGCAGACCACAGAAAGACCTGTAGAAATATCTAAATTTGAAATCAAATTAGCCTATGCTAACAACATTTTCCCAGACTCTCCTAGAAACATCTAGTGGGTCACCTGTATGCATGCACTCTGACTACTAAGGGAGAATGTTAGCAACCAAGAGGTCCTTAGGAATTAGAGCACATTTTAAGTTCCTTAGACTCAGGAGTGTTAAGCTCTCTCTCCATAGGCATCTTGCCCATTAGCCAGCCTGTGCCTTGATCCAATACCCTTGAGGGCTCTGAGCAGCAGCTTTACAAGGGTAATTGAAAGAGTAGTTCTGGCTGTCTATTTATCATCTCTTGATCACCTAACACCATGGTACCTATTAAGATGAGCTAGGAGACACTGAGCTAAAGGTTACCTCAGCTGGAAGCTATTCGGCAAGTTATCCAACAGGAGACAAACAAAGCAAGATGTTCCTTAAATTCTCCCATTTTGGTCCAATCTTTATGTGCTAATTAATCGTGATTACTCTATATAGTAAGCATATTTGAGGAGATTAATCTGCACTAGCCTGGGGTAGCATCCTAATTAACAATCTGCTGAAGCAGCAGTCTCCTTGTAAGTGTAAATACAGTGTTGCATCCATTTGCAAAACAACAGTATGACTATACATTAGGCAGGCACACTAGTGGATACTGCACTTGTCTGTTAAAAACTTCCTGTTCACTGACCTTTCTGACTCCCCACTGAGCTAGATGATCTCCTATTGCCAAGTACTGGTGGAGTGTTACTCAGGTTCCTTAGGGTATCGTTATGAAATAAATAAGATGATACATAGACGGTGACAGATAGATGACAGACATATAGATGAGGAATATATAGGTGATGAAAGATCATGGACAGATAGATGAAACAGATAGATGATAGATTTAAGCAGATAGATAAATGATAGATATATACATACATACAAAGATTATAGATAGATAGATAGATAGATAGATAGATAGATAGATAGATAGATACAAAGATAGATACGTAGATAGATACATAGATAGATACATAGATAGATACATAGATAGATACATAGATAGATACATAGATAGATAGATAGATAGATAGATAGATAGATAGATAGATAGATAGATAGATAGATCAAGACCAGAAAATGTTGTAGAAATAGGGAAGCTTCAGGATGAATTGCTCACACCTTTTTATCAATTTTTGTGTTGTTAGTTCATGCAGATCTAAGCAAGATATGATAGATAATATGTACTCTGTCCTTATTCGGTTTGTTTGTTAGTAAGTACATAAGAAATAGAGCCACTTAAAAGAGTGCATGGCTGTCCAGCCATATCTACCTAAGCTATACCCAGCCTTGGCCTTCCCACTCCCACTGTATGCAGTAAGAGTTTCTAAGTCCACATAACCCCACACCATGGGGAGAGCAGAGGAAACTCAGAAAATAAAAATTCAAGTTCCTTATATGCCTACCTTAAGTTTAGCTCAATGCTTTCATAACTGCTCACCCTAAGACTGTGAAAGAAATGGGAAGCTTTGCAAAGACAGAGTTGAATGGAGGAGAGGGTTGGCACTGGCATGTGATTGTTGTTGCAGTTGCTAGGGAGCAGATAATAAAATACTACTTCTGCCTGAGTTTCTCCAAAGAAATCTAACAGAATGAGTACAGAATAAAGGGAAAGACTGGTCACAGAAGTTACCATATGGGGTGGGGGTAGAAAGGTAGGGGACTGGAGGAGAGGAGAGGGAAAAGACCTGTGTGAGCTGGGGGAAAGAGGAGAAAAGAATTGGGGTGGCGGAGGAATGTGAGGTGAAGGGAAGGTTGACTTGAGATACAGTCTCAGCCAACTAGACAGAGAGGGCTGATGCCCATGTAGTGCTTCAGATTTGTGATTTGATGCTCAAAAAAATGTTGAACTATTGTATTTTTTAAAAGAAAGATTCTTCATATGTGTTATAAAATCTATTTTGGGTATTTTCTGAGCAATGCTAACTCTAAGACAGAAATCAGAATGCAGGAAACATAGGAGTCCTCTCAGGACAACACAGAAGGAAAGAACACAAAGAAAATATATTTATCCCACTATTATACATAGATTTGTTTGTAGGGGAAATTATTAATTGTCTAGTATGTACCAGGCATTAACTACTGAAGGTACAATGCTGTAATCACTTAAATCTCTTAGACACATGTCCTCTTGGAGCTTTTGTTCAAGAAGAAAAGACCAAAAACCAACCAACAAATACACATCTGCACCATAAAGTTGAATACCTCTCATATCACAAAGAAAATAAAGCATGTTCAGAAGACACACTGATCTACCTGGTGACGTCAGATGAGATCACCAAGAAAGACCACTCTGACCAGATAATATACAAATTAAAACATGAAAGAAGTGAGGGGTAAGCCATACAAACATCCAGATGGAAAGCATTCAAGGAACAACTTGCAAAATAAGTCCAAGAAATAACTCTCTGGAGCACCAAAATATGGAATTCCCATAATTCATTAGCCTACATTTTAATCAATGAGTGTTCAGGATGCTTCCAAGTCCTTTCCATTGCTAAACTACTTCAAAAACCATCTCTGCATGCGTTACTGCTTACTTTGATGAGTGTGGAATTATCTGTGGAATTTACATGAGAATTCATCGTTTTACCAGGCTGGGTTCAATATTTCCAAAGCTCCTAACCTTAATTCTTCCATGAAAGAATTTAAATATCGTATTTTCTCATATCCTCACTTTTTGTTATTAACTTACCATGATTAGTTTGACCTGCTAGGTAAAGGCTACATGAAATAGGTGGTTTATAAACAATACAAAATTAGTATCTCATGGTTGTTCCATTTCAAGGTTTGGCACTGGAGAGGGTCCTCTTCCTGATGCAGACAGTTGAGTTTTCTTGGTCCCTTTCCACAGGGATGGAGAGTACTGATCTCTTCATCCCTCTATAAGACATTAACCCTGTCAGCGCCAACTCTCCATGACTCAACCACTTCTCAAAGCTTTCCTCATACTTTCACATGGAAGAGTTAGTCTTCAACATATGGAGTTTGGAGAAACATAAACATTCAGTTCATAGCATAACATTTTAAACATTTTTTAAATCTGCTGCCAATATGGGCATTCCGTTCTCTAATTTGCATTTCCATGGTTAGTGGGGAGAGTGAGCAGCTTTTTCTGTCCTGGTGTTTTCTCCGAGTTGTTCATTCATGCCTTTTTCAGCATTGCATGTGGGTTACATGTATTTTTATTTGACAACATGAAAAAGCTTTTTGTAAGTGAACAGTATTATCTCTGCCAGTTTATTGTTTGATTTTTCTATTCTGCATTTCATAAATTATTTTCCACATTGATATAAGCTTATAATTGTGTAAATTCATAATTTAAGATATAAAAATCTATAATTATGGTGTCTCACTAGATGATATTTAGTAAAGGTAAATATAAATAGATCATACTTGAGAATTAAAATTCAGAAAAATCCTCATTGATGAAAATTTTGAGATTAAGAAATTAAGAATCTGAGATACTCAAACAAGAATTAAACCAATGTAAGTTATTAAATAATGTAAGTTATTCTATAGTCATCAAAATAAAGTAATAGAGGAATCCTGATTATCTTAGGGTCACAACAATGGATGCTAACTTGTTAATCTCCACTTAGCATTCTTGCTTGAAGCTTTTGAGTGTTTCTCCAAAATTTCAGTGTGGTGATTGTCAATCCAATTTAGTTTTTCCCTCAGCCTCGTTTCCATTCAGATGCTCAATACCTCCTTGATTGCATGACTCAGAAGCAGCTTCCTACTCCCTCCCAACCACACGCCTGTCAGATCCTCTCTCACAGGCGCTCCTCAACTCCTCCTCACAGATGTCACCTGAATACTGTTCAGCATTTACTGTGCTTTCTCATCCTTTGTCTCCCCAAGGATTCACTGGAAAAAAACTTCCAGCCTTCCTCTGCCATCTGCTCTACCTCTGCTTTCTATTCCCAAGCCCCAATTTCCTCTCCTTCTAATTATCCCCAGCAGAAGTGACTCACAATCCTCACAATTCAGTTTCTCCAAAAGTGAAATTCCAGCAGTTACCGAGCAGGTGTACTGAGGTAGATTTCACTCTATTTTAGAGTTCGGTTATTTTGAAGTTGGAGAAAGATTGCCACATCTGACTGTAGTTTGGAAAATCATAAGTAAGGTCACTAACATGGAAGATGTTGGTCTGCTTTCATAACCATGTGAAGTTAGCTTAAAGATACAAATTTATATAAGCTAGACATGAGCTAATGAAACAATTATGGTGACACAGAATGGAAAAAACAGTCATACTTGTCTATATAAATATTCATCAAAAGCAGAAGAAAGGTAACCTCAGCATTATCTTTCTCAGCCTTCATCCTTCTAAACCAATTAGACAATGAAACCAGAGACAAAGGTGATTCTCTTAGACCAAACTGATCCTCTGGACTTGAAAGCTGGGGGAGAACCAATAACTCCTGAAACACTACTCTGGAGGAGGTGAGAGTTCTGAGAAAGTGAAGCTACACCATACCGAGGGGAATACATGTGCTTCCTTCTTTCTGTTTCCTAGCACTAAGTGGAGGTCCTGAATTTACAGAGCTGCTGGATGGCCATGGCCTCAAATTCATGAAATTTAGGTTCACAGGAAAGAGTGATGTATCTGACAGGTTTGGGAAAATGAACTGGCCAGGCAACTCACACCACCACACTACAACCTCTCCCTAAATTTGAATCCTGCTTCAACTTTTCCTAAGTGGGAATTAGCTATTGTAAGCCCAGAGGAAAACTCCACACAAAGATTCCTGTTAACAGTGAGTGATCAGTGTTTCCAGGAGAGACTGGGGAGGGATGAAGGAAGGGAAGAAGCCAACAAGGGTGCTGCATCCAGTCACTGCTGGCCTCAAGGCAATTCCTAAAGGTCCTGAGGAATCATGTAAGCCACAGTATAATTTGTCCACAGTATGTGTCTCTGTTCTGACACAAAGCAAAGATGCCAGTAGACTAAACTCTGCAGCACAAGCATGGAAGTTAGCATTCTGATAAACCTATAGAGGTATAGTTTGCTATATTTCTGATCCTGATTTCATGTAATACTTAAGGTCAAACAAAACCCAAGGGAGTGAGGACCCAGGATCCACTTCCCCCAGGTACTGAAAACTCCCTTGGCCTTAACTGAGGAGAATTAAAAATTGACAAGATGAATCATAGACTTGATGTTTATATACAAGATAGATCTCCAGCAACCTAATAATGTCAACAATGACTCTTGTAACTTCGACAACTAAAATCAAACACTACCACCATTCTGATATTATAAGAAACCATACAATATGGATATAGCTCTAATCTCATAATTCTAGATATCACAAATGTTGCCACTGACTTCATAGCATTGCAGGTATAATAGTCTTATAATTCCATTATTACAGTTATAACCAATCAGCCTGCTATTAATAACCAATAATTAATAACATAAGCTTTATCCTATTACATCTGATGTCATAACTCTGGTATATAATAAGCCTCACACTAAGTATAAATTACAATAGAAAGAATCTCAGTCCCTTGTAACATCATGAAACAGGTTTACCTGATGTGGAGTCTTTATAAACATCAGTAGCTGACATTCTGATGCTTTGGCACTCAGGCAAAACTACTTAATCCAGACATTTCTAAATCAAATTTAAAATAATATAGGAAATAAATTTTCATCTTAAGTTTGGTTCTGGTTTGTGTGAAGGTATAAACATTGTTGTACTTTCAATCCCCAAATTATGTTCAACATGTTACATAGATATTCTTTCATCCATGCATGCATTTGTTCTTCAGAAAATATTAATTTTGCACCTGATGCCTGCCAAGTACTGTATCAGACTCCAGGGATGTTAGACAAACAATATAGAGTCATTTCTCTGAAAAGTGCAGATTTAGCAAGAGAGACAAAGCAGAGAGACAGATTCTTCAATGCAGAGTGTCAAGTACTATGATAAATGTCTGAACAAAGGGGCTGTGGGGATGAGTTATTTCTCTGCTTGCTGGAGGCAAACGTGCAAATAGCAGCATGTTCTGCAAGGAAAAGATGCTGTATGTCCTCACTCAACTGTTAGTGGCCTCCAAGTCATCTGTTGGCATGTTACAGCTGCCCCTTCTGATAGCAAAGGAGTCCCCAGAGCAAACTCATCAGTACAGAGTGAGTGAAATCAAGGGTGGAGTTGGCACAGCAGTATGGAGAAACCATCAGCAATATACATAGTCTTTTCTCTAGCCCTCCTCTGAAAGATCATTAAAGGGACCATGTGTATACGTCCTTGAAAGAGCCTTTGTCTTCTCCTCTCCTTTATCTTGTTTCAGAGCATCACTGTCATTTAGACTTTTTGTTCTTTCTCAGGAAGATGCCCTTGTGAAATTTACCCAAGATTGAATCTTGTCTTCTAGCTGTTTAATGTTTTCAAAACTGCAATGAGTTTACATCTAAATGATAGTGCAGCTATTCCCTGAGATGAAAGAAGGGGTTATTTTCTGATTTATTTTCTCTAATCTACTGGAATTATTCTCTTAGGGGGGAAAAAAGTTAAGTTATTTGTTACGAGTACCAGATGGATGGTGAAACTGAAGAAGTTCTCAGAGTAGAGACTTGCCTAGGACAGAATAAAAGAGTGAACCATGGTGTATTTCCAACCAGACACTTGCCTTAGCTATGTCCACATGCCCACTGACAGGCAGGAGACAAGCGAGTGATGGTGCTGGCTGCGGACCTCACTATTCTTGTCAGTCATAAGTGGGTCATTAGCCTCCAGGAATGACTGTCCACATGAGCTTTTAATAAGATAATGTTCAGAGTAGGAAAGGAAAAGAGTCTATCCCTTTGGTGTGACAAAAAAAGACAATGAATAGGCTTTCACATTTTCCAGAATGTTCTCACCGGGATATCCCCTAAACCAACTGAGTGTTGACCACACTCCTAGCCCCATCCCCAGCTCCCTCCTTTATCCTAACATCTCTGCCTGCTTAATTCTCTCTCCTTTCTAAGTTTTCTGCCTTATTCACGTGGGGTAGATGCGCAACAATGAAAAAGGAGCAAAAGTGAAAAGCAAGATGCAAGAGAAAAGAAGGCAGAATCATCAGCAACGGGGGGGGGGGGGGGGATGAGCTCTCCAAGATGCTGCTGCTGCATGTGGAAGACCCCTGCTTCTCTCATTATCCAGGCTATTGATATTAACAATCTAACTGTCCATGCAGGCTGGGGAGCTTGAAGATACCTATGCAGTTTACATAGCAATACTTAACCATGAGACCTATTGACAAGACTGACAGTCTGATAAGGGTACACAAACTTTCAAAGGAGTGTTTGTGCCCAGTGTTAAAAAAAAAAAAGTCCAGGTAAGCTAAAATCCGGTAAAAGATTACCAGAGTCTGCCTGCTTCTAAATTCTCATGTCAGCAGAAAGGAATTGCTGAACCCATGGTCAAATCATGTGAAACCAGAGAGTATTTCTTTATACACCTGATTTTGGGTTTTAGTTTTTAAACATTTAGAATTAAAGATGAAAAACATACAAATTAGTGAAGCGCCATAAAAATGAGATGTGCTTCCTCAGAGACACAACACTACAGCTGCCTTCCTCCCTGATGCAGCAACAGAGAAGTGGAGGAATTGGTAATAAGTGGATATAAGGAGAAACCAGAAGAACTAGCTATAAAGTTGTAATGGTTGATACTGTAGTTAGACAATCTCCCAGAATTCTGTGTGGAAACAGAGTATTGTCTTTGCAGTTCCATAGGGCTTTGTGGCTTTGTTCTATCTATCTATCTATCTATCTATCTATCTATCTATCTATCTATCTATCTATCTATGTGATGAATTAATCCACCCTTGAGTTAATGGATTAACTGGTTATTTTGAGGATGGCTCTTTTATAAAGTGAGTTCTCTGGCATACTTGCCCTGTTGTATCATGAAATGACCTAATCCATTGATATAAGACAGTATTTTTACCTACACCAGAGCCATGCTCTTGAAATTCAACGCCTCCAGAACTACAAGTTATATAATCTTCTATTCTTTATAAATTTTCAAGTTTGTGATACTTACTTACAAGAACAGAAAAAGGACCAAGATCTCATACATTATACATGAAGATCTTAAGGGTCTCAAGTAAAAGGATAATTCTGTACCCACTTACCAAAACTTTCTCAAAAGCCTTCTGCTAGTGTAATGAAGGTTCAAAGTAGAGGAAGAGGCACACAAGATATACTTCCTAGCTACGGGAAGGTTGGCCCTTCCAAAATCAGAGGATTATGGGTATATACCTCTATACCAAGCTCCATGATGTTTTACACTTTATGATTTCAGATACCAAATACACTGTAGCTGACTATGAAGGTAGGCAAAACAAATGGGGGGTGGGGAATACTTTTTTGCATAAAGCTGGTAAACCAGACTAAAAAGAGAGAAAGACTCCAAGGATCTAAAACCTTGGCAGCCAAGTTGTACAACAGTAAAGGGCTGACTATAGCTTAAAAAGCTGCTAGCTATGCTATAAAGTATAAAAAGATTACCAGAGTCTGTCTGCTTCTAAATTCTCATGTCAGCATCAAGGAATTGCTGAACCCATGGTCAAATCATGTGAAAGCAGAGAACATTTCTTTATAAAACTGATTTTGGTTTTGCTTGAGTTGTTGTTGTTGTTGTTATTGTTAGACAGGTCTTGAATTGGCAGTATAATTGTACCTGTGGGTGACTTTGAACTCTTGATCCTCCTGCTTATCCCAAAACCAGAGGATTATGAGTATATAACTCATATTGTTTGAAAGTTTCAAATGTAAAGATAATATATTTTGATATAATCTTCCCTTTTCTCCCTTACAAATCCTCCCGTTACTCAATAGCCACATTTCCCATCCAACCTTGTGGACACTTTTTTAAACGCACTGAGATCATTTAGTATTGCCAATATGTGCATGCCCCTAGGTCTAATCTATTAGAACATGAGCAGCCTATCAGGAACTATACTGCTGAAAGAACTTGATCTGCTGCCCTCAGAAATCAACTGATAACAGTTCCTCAGCTAGGGGTGGGATTTCATGAGCTTCTCCCCTTCTATGCTGTACTTTGATCTTATGCAAATATTGTACGTGCAGCCATAGGCCCTGGGAGTTCTTGTGTGCAATAGCCCTGTTGTGCTCAGAAAACACTGGTGTACAACGGTCCTCCACCACCTCTTGCTCTTCCAATTTTTCTGCCCCCTCTTCTGCAAAGATCTCTGAGCCCTGGGGAAGTTGGAAGGGGGGAGGGAGATGTGGATGGAGAGAAGAAGGAAAGGAGGAATAGAGGGAGGGAAGGAAGGAGGAAAAGAGGGATAGAGGGAGAAAGTGATGTAAATGACATTTAAATCTGATTATTGAGAGCTTATTTATTCCATGCCCATTGACTGACTGTAGGTTTCTGTATTTATTGATATCTATTTACAAAAAGAAGCTTTTCTGATGAGGACTGAGAGTGGCACAGTCTGAGAATACAAAGATAAACATTTAAGGGTCAGTTAGGAAATCTTCAGGTAGATGGCTCCTTGCCATTCTCCTCTGATATGCCCATTAGAGGCCCAAAACAATGAGTTCTTCTCATCTTCTTTGAATCCTCCAAGACTTGGAAACAACAACCAAAAGGAGCCTTTTCTCTTCATATGTTAATTGTCTTGGGTATTTCATTATAAGGATGTAAAGCTGACTAGTTCTCTTGCTGTCTGTTTCTTTCTTACATTCTTATGGGAGCTTCTCATTTCTTCTCTCTTTTACAACTCTGCTGTGCAGAAATCACTAACAGAGAACATTCAGTTACCTACTTCAGCGTTTAAAAAGAAAACAGCAAAATGCTTTTCTTATGGAATTCCAGTAGATTTCTCCACCATCATCTAGTCAAAAGGGAGACTTTTTTTTTTTATTGATTGTTTTGTCCCATTCTGGTTTGATTGTTTTTTATTTTGTCTTATTTTATTATCATTATCGTTATTATTATTACTATATTAGATGCCTGTTTATATTCTAATGAGAGAGAGATGGAGAGAGAGAGAGAGAGAGATATTGATTGATTTGGGTGAGTGAGGAACTGGGGAGAATAAGATAGGAGGTGAGTAGTGGAAACAATAATCAGAATATGTTGTATAAAAAACTAATTTCAATAAAATATTGAAACAAAAAATAGTAGTAATTAGTAATTAATAAATCATTCATTGGGGGTTTAAGGAGTTTTCATACTTGCTTCCATAGATAGGAAGGTGTATAGAATCTGAAACCATATTTGTCTCATTCATCCGTCAAATTTTAGAAATGGAAACTAAGAGAGATCATACATTTCCAAAGTTTCTTAAGTAGAAACTAGTTAAGAAACTTCTAGAAACATCTAGAAAACAACAAAATTGATTCAGACACTGGCCAACCCATAGAGCTCCTCTGTATCTAACCTGCTGCACCACCCTTGTGTCTACATTAAAAGCTGTTTAAAATTTCACAAAACTAATATAAGAAAATAGAAAATCTATAATTGTGGTGGTATGTTGTAATATTCTTAGAGAGAAAAATGAAACAATATGGTCAGTAAATGATAAGAAACTGGCTTTGAAAATAGCAAATGCTGAGGTGCTTCTGACAAGAAAAGTCACCCATCCTTGTATGAGTTGTTTCTCACTTAACACTGTAATGGTTAGTAAGACGCTAGACATTAGTAAAGCCAACTTCTTCAAATATGTCACAAAACATTGCAATAAGCAGAGGTATCTCTTTCGCATTCCCATATCACACTAAAATGGTGTTCTTGAGTGATAAGCTAATCATCTATGTGAAAATAGAAGAAGAAAGAGAGCCAGAATAACCACATGTCCAATGGGAAGTCTTGAAGGTAGAGATCTGCTTTAGAAGCTGGGCCATGCCTCAGAAAGTCTGGAGAGTGTATATGTACAGACTCCTGGTTCTAGACATTTGATTCTAGCAGGACTATGATAGCACCCAGGAATCTGCATTTCCAGCAGGCTCCCAGGTGATGTTCTGCAGTGCCACATGGAAGAAGCACTGTCTGGATCAGTCCTTAGACCCTTTCTTGGCTAGCACTCAGTGACATAGCCACCCTTTGTCTAAAAGTGCCTGGAAAATACAGTCTCCAGAGAAGGAAATGGGTTTGATGAGTGGCTGCCATCTCTCCCACATGCTTTATTTTTAATCACCAATTTGTCCAAGCAACCAAAGAACCAGAAAATCAAGAAGGAAATTTATAAATTACTGTTCCCTCCTCTAGTCAGTCTTCTACCTTCAGTAAGATTTGCTACTCGAGGAATTAGCCAGCTAAGAAAACATCAATAGCTATATTTTGAAACTCTGTCACTATATCAAAAAGGGGAGGCAAAGTAATAAAGGGAAATTAAAGGCCGAGAAATACACAGGCACATGCATATACAGGACCACATTACTAGCCAAGGAGATGACACTGTATTTCAGGACATAGCCAAACCTTTTCTTGCAAATGGAACCACTAATGGCTCCTTAACTTTTGATGCACTATTAGTGCTCTGAGCATACTTAGCTCCAGCCCACATTTAATGCACATGACTCCCCAACCTTAGGGTTTTACTTATATTTTTAAAGATGCCCCTGAGAGCCCTTACTCTGGCCCCATTTAGCCACTGGTCATGGGATAACAATGCTCTGTGATGGAAGTAATTGCTTCTAACAGTCACAGCCCTCTGGGGCTTCTCTCTTCCCTAGGAGTGTATCTCCAGGACTGGAGGGACATAGAGAGGTCGATTAGTCTATTCTGTCCTCCAGGCTGGAATGTACTTAAGAGACATCCCAAAGAAATAGAATCCAAACTCCAGTCAGAAACCTTTCATAATTTCTGTCTACTGTTCCTAGTAAAGAACTCTGACTTGGCTTAGTGCTCATCTTGGATTCATTTTTTTTTTCTCATTTTTTTTTTAGCATGGGAAAACAAATCACATTTGTCCAACAGTATTCTAAGTTCAGGAGGATTTCAAAAACATAGCCGTGCAATACATAAATTAACTTAGTAAACACCAAACTCTATGAATGTTCAGCACTGAGGTCATAGAGAAGATATGGAAATTTCTCTTGGCAAAAAAATAGAAAAATGGTATTGGTAACAGCAATCCAGGGTGTTAAAGTAATATTTCTTGACAAAAAAAAAAATATATATATATATATATAGTCCACAGTTTCCCTTTAAGAAGAGCCAAATAATAATAAACAAAGCAGATGATAATGAAATAGCACCTTCTCTTAGAGCTACCAAAACTGAGCTACCTCGAGATGTGAAGACCATTTGATCAACTGACTACAGGCACAGGTAGTTAGAAACCCACCTGCAGCATACATTGACCCAGTGCAGCAGCATCCAGGATTCTTTGAGTACCATCTTTGGAGAAGTGCTGAACTAGATGCTGTATCGAACACTAACAAAGGCAAGATTGGTTTTGACCCCTTAGAGAACTCAGAGAAGTGATCCATTTAGGGAATGGAATTAAGTTGCCTCCAGTCTGCTAGGTCCTAGTGCTTGAAACTGGCTGTGCTGAGTGCTATGCTGAGAATGGTAGAGCTGGATCTAAGATCACTGAGGAAGTAGCAGAACTACGTAGCAATGCCTGCCTAGAACAAGGAAGATGGTATAGCACACTGCCCAATTATTTTCTGCCCCAATCTAGTGTTTCCATTGAACAAAGATAGGGACCCAAGAAGAAACCACAAAAGCCTCAAGTATGCAGTGAGTCAAGCCTTAGAAGTCTTTGTGACATCGTAGAGGAAAAACAGACATTTTTTGTTACTTTTCTATCTTCTCAAAAGAAAAAAAAAAACAGAACAAACACAAAAACACACAAACATGCACACACACACACACACATGTGAATTGAGTAGAATCTGGCCTTTCTCCATGTATATTTCAGGTGTCGATTTCAGAAAAATATAACAGCACACACAGCTGGAATCACAAAAACAAACCTTTCCAGTATCCAACAACACAGGATTTGTTTTTTTCTCTTGTTTTCTCACTTTGACTTCATTCCCACAGAAAAAAAAAGCCTTTGTGGCTCTGTCTTGCAAAATGTGAACCAAGAATGAACAAATCCATCGTTCCTGGGACTGCGTAACATTTCAATAGGAGTGTTAAGAATCCAGAGAGCTAGGGATATGGAAGAAAAGAAAATGGAAGGAGAGAGACGAGGAAGGAGGGAAAATACAGAGTCTGGGTCCTTAGCACACAGGCAAATCTCAGCTAAAAAGCTGAGCCCTAGCATACTCCCCCACAGGCAGCTGCACACACTTCAGTTATCAACCTAGGAGTTGTCACAGTGACAGTCACCAATCTTTGTGCTTCTGCTCTTAAGCACACACCTAACTCCAGCTGTGGTGCAGGCTTGACTGAGCTCTGGTAAAGAATCCCACTTTTGTCTTTACCCAACATCACTAAATTATGTAAAGTTGAGGGGTTTTTTTGGGGGGGTGAGGTTGTTTTATTTTTTTATGGAGTCATTACCCCACTATACAAAAAAGTACACAAAGAAATTCTTTTACAAAAGTCTAGACCGGGGAACTGTATTATATTTTGATTGGTAAGTAAAGCTCTGATTCCAAGAGGCCTAAGCAGATAAAGAATATCACAATCCATTAGCAATGTCTGTCATGGATGTAAGAGTCCACTCTCATTATTCACAAATGTATTGAACAACCCTAACTTTAATTGCAAAATAATTACAATGTCAATCTAAAGCTAGCAAAAAGGGAGTGGGAGGAATGCCATCCTTCAATAGATGACTGGGCCAAAAAGCATTTACTTAATAGGAAAAAGGAACATGGTGCAGAAGGCAGTCAAGGATCTAGACCAACAATTAGCCTACCTTCTGATTGCCTGCAAGCTTTTTTCCATCACTTCTATTCTATGTACTGCCGCAAGGGTACGTCCTCTTTAAAAGAATGCTAAGAAGTGCATGCTAATCTACTTGTTCTCCTTTTAAAGCCACAGTGATATTCCCTCACGCCCACATACTCATCAATCCAAACCTACAGTTCTAAGCACGCACCCAAACCTGCATTTGCTATTCTTACACAGAGCACGGCACTGTACTATTGACGAAGTGCTCTGTATCTACTGTATCAATACTAACATGATGGTTGTGATGTTGAGCAAAATATTTATATGATGCTGTCACAGAAACTAGATAAGAGGCATGAAATCACTGTATAATTTCTTATATTTATGGAATAATATTTAAGTATATTAAAAATGATACATTAAAAATAAAGAAGTACATGCCTACAGGAGCCTGATATAGCTATCTCCTGAGATGCTCTTCCAGAGCCTGACAAACACAGAGGCAGACGCTCACAGCCAACCATTGGACTGAGCACAGGGTCCCCAATGGGGTCCCCAATGGAGGAGTTAGAGAAAGGGCTGAAGGAGTTGAAGGGGTGTGCAACCCCATAGAAAGAACAATAATATCAACCAATCAGATCCCTCAGAGCTCCCAGGGATTAAACCACCAACCAAAGAAGTACATATGGAGTGACCCATGGCTCCAGCTGCATATGTAGCAGAGGACGGCCTTGTCGGGCATCAATGGGAGGAGAGGCCGTTGGTTCTGTGAAGCTTCAATGACCCAGTATAGGGAAATGCCAGGGCAGGGAGGTGGAACTGGGTGGATGGGTGGGGGAAGTAGAGAGAGGTGGGATGGGATAGGGAGATTCAAAGGGGAACTGGGAAAGGGAATAAATTTGAAATGTAAATAAACAAAATATCCAATATATAGAGAACTAGAGCCATACATGGGCATTCTGCTCATCCTTGTGTGTAAATACACTGGAAATCCCAGCTGTGGACACTGTTTTCAGCATAATCAGGCCCAAACTGCTGGTACCAAGAGTTGGGAGTTGTGCATTGCAAAGTTACATGGAATCTACCATAGGCCAATTTTTTTCCTAAATTATTATATAAGTCCAAACCTAATCATAATTTTATAAATTGAAAAACAAGTGAGACACTTCCCTGTCTATAAATATCCAAGAATTTAAATGTCAGCACTCTTGCAATGAATATAAAATAAATAAAAATGCTATGATGCTCTAGGCTTCGGCTCCTAACGTTGACTCCCACAAAGTAGGAAGTAGGAGGAAATGATGGCCTTACCTCATTTTATGCCCACGGCAACCAAATCAAAAAGACCATCACAAATGAGGTGAAAACATCAGGAGAGAGAGAAATATTAAAATTTAACTTCTGTGTTGTTAAAATTTTTAGGTAACAGCGGAGAATATGGAAACAAGAGGCAAGGAAAGGTTTCCAGTTCCTCTGGCAGATCTCAAGACCTCATTGACAGTCATTAAGCTTCTTCTAAGAAGTTTATGGGTTTTGTGATATTGGAAAGCTTTCCTATCTAATCTACATGATAGAAGATGCTCTACACACAAGGTGATAGAAGATCAGGTATGAGATCAAAGAAGTCTGCCTGTCTATAGGTATCATGTAATTAGTAAGTGAGTTTCTGGGACATCATTGGAGACTTTAGAAATAAGGCAAGTAAGATTGAAGTCAGGACTTTAAAACCAACAAAAAAGAATAAGAAAAGGCTTGGGTGAAGTCAAATAGAAGAACTCATTAATAAATCTCTCTCATTCAGATGTCAGGTTGAGCAAACAATGTTTTTACCAAGACTTTGTCTTCTGAGCATTCTATAGCAGGTTGAAGTATATTCCTCAAAAAAATATATCCAGTTCTTAGCAGTGGTGCTGAGCATGTGACCTTCTTCAGCAATAGTCTTTGCAAATGCGATTTGTTAAAGAGCTTCTCCTAGGTTCTCGGTGACCCTGATTACAACAAGCAGCACCCTAACAGCATAGAGGAGAGGAAAACTTGTAACTCGGATATACAAAGAACAAAGTAATATGAAGATAAACCCAAAGCTTGGAGTTACACTGCCCCAGGCAGAACAAATGGCAGGAGCTACTAGAAACTTCAAGAGACAGGAAGGATCCCCAATGAGTCTTTGAGGGCAGTATGATCCTCCCAACACCTTGATTTTTCACTTGTGGCCTCCAGAACTATAAGAGAATAAATGTCTATTTCTTAAGCCACTAACTCTGGGACAAGTTTTTGCAATAGATATAGGAGAATGTATGATCTGATTTAAGGGAACAAACACCTTATATCATACACCTTTAAATTACCATCCCATTCCTACGCAGAAACATCCTGCTTTAATGTGCCTAGCAGGAGAGGTGGTTTGGGGGCTGTTCTATGGCAGTGATCACAAGAAACTAAGTGTCTTGGCATGCTACATGTCAGCCAAGGGTTTGTGAGTGACTGTGTTCCACAAAGTCACCCAAGGGCAGGATATCTGGCATGCCATAGACATGCCAATTACACCACAGTGTGCTCTTCTTCAATTGCAAAGGAAGTAGAATACATAGACATTCACCCCAGCTCCCCCATGCCTTAACCCAGAAATCTGCAACTTCTGCTCAGAGACCACCAGCAAACACTAGTCACATGGCCACACTTCATGTGAAAATACAGGAACATTTTGCATTACAGTGACTTTTGCTCTTGTGAATGCACACAGTTAAAAAAAAAAAACTATCCTGCTCTTAATAGACTCGAAAAGAGAAAAATACTAGTTTATACAGGAGGTAGACATCAAAATGAGATAAACACCTTTTATATTTCTCAAGGGTACACCATAAGGCCTTTTCATATGTCATTAGTTTAATACAACACACAGAAAAATATTCTTTAATATTTTTAATTTCTATGCCACAAAAGCATTGAAAAATTTATTCAAGATCCATCCCAAATCTCTCACTATTGGCATTCTGGGACAGATAAGTCCCCACTCCTGCTTCTTGTATCACTCCTGCTTCCAGCTACTCTGCACTTTTGTTTGTCTGAGATTCTAGGAAAGATATATCCTAGAACAACAGAATGCTTAGCAGCAGCAGAGCTGAGACCATGAAAGGAAATTTTATCACCATGTCTGTGTGCCTGTGTAAGCATATGATGTGTGTATATATGGGTATGTACAAATGTGTACATGTGTGTACATGCCATGTGTCTATGTGTACATGCGTATACAAGTCTCTCTCTCTCTCTTTCTCTCTCTCTCTCTCTCTCTCTCTCTCTCTCTCTCTCTCTCTCTGTGTGTGTATGTATGTGTGTGTATGTGTGTGTATGTGTATGGGTATATTCCTGCGGATCCTGAATTTAGGTCTTTATACTTGTACAACAAGTGTTTTACCCATGAAGCATCTCTGCAGCCTTGAGTGGAAATTTTTTATGACAAACGTTTATTACAAAGGATTCCTGAATCAACTACTGACCACTGTGGAGTCACGGCAGCAAGAAGAATCTTTGATGTTCCAGAGGATGCAACCTTAAGTCTCCTCTTGATAAGACACCGTCATCAGGTTAAGACTGTGACTTCAGATGACCCCTCCCTAGCAAGCCTTGCAAATGGCCCCAGGTCTTGTATCCTTTCCCAGATCATCTCTTCACACATCTTTTTTCATCAACACTTACGAGCCCAAATGCAATCCAAGTTTACTTCCCATCATTTTGAAACAACAAAATCTGGATCCAAATAATTACCAGTGAGTATGATATAGAGAGAAAGAAATAAACACTCTTCAAATTGTGATCTGCTGCAATTTCCAGCTGAGGTAAACAAGCTTTGCAAACACAAACGTTTGCAGAAAATTCTTCCTGCGCTAGTAGAAACTATCTTAAATTGAGCCAGGTGGTTCTGGTGTGACTCCAGCATAGCACTCACTATTCCCTTAAGGGCACGCTCCCTTCCCAATCCTTAACTGTTATTTTTGTCTACAAATTAATAGGCACCGTTAACCTGGAGTTGGGATTTAACCGGTGGATGGGGAATTGGGACCTGAGAGACTGCTGCACAAAGGAGAGGAGCCAGGTTCCTCCCTGGAGCACTGTCAGTGCCCTGAAATGACGCCTTAAGGTGAGAAAGAAATGCCTTACCTTGCAAGGGAATTAGCCTGAAGGAAGAGCAAAGGAGAGCTCATTTAACTCACAGTAAGCTATCCAAAAGTAGAGGAACTTATTAGAAGAAATGTCATGTCCTGTCACCAACCTTGCACTGTGCTGTCACCCACTTAAAATGGGGGATCTGGTGGCCTCTACGTACAGTCCTCATTGAATGGCATTGTTGGACACCACCAAAAACAAGGTCCCAAATACAACTCATGAAGTGGGAGCAACCAGACTCTCCATAAAAGGACTGCTTAAAGGGGTCACGATTCCTTAGCTAGTTGGTTGAGTTGGTTGAGTTTATCAGCAGGTAACCTCTTGGTTGGAGGATTCCTTAGCTAGTTGGTTGAGTTGGTTGAGTTTATCAGCAGGTAACCGCTTGGTTGGAGTTTTAAAAGATGACTGTTGATGCTGACGGTGCTAATGGTTCTGAACTATCCTAGAAGACATCCTTAGTCCATGTTGACTTCATGAAGGTAAATGTGTGTTATTATGGCTCTTCAGCAGATTCTGTGAGGATTTAATAAATTTAAATCAGCCATATTATTCTATCAATAAATTATTAATACCAACACACTCATATAAAAATAATAAACCAATTTGCACATTGAATAGTTTTTCTTTAGTCTCATTTGATGAAGTTTCAATATTAAGGTCACATCTAGTATGGCTAAAAACAACATTACATCATAAGCCATTGTGATAGGCCAGTGTAAACATTCCACTTAAAACCTATTGGGGATGGTTGACAAAGTGCTTGCAACACACACATGAGGACCCAAGTTTGATACCCAGTACCCATATTAAAATGTCAGATGATCGGCGTCCCAACACTGGGGAGATAGAGATAGGAAGGGTCCTGGAGCTCCCTGACCAGTCAGCCTAGCCTGCCTTATCTCAGGGTCTACTAACAATCTAAAAGGAAAGGAAGTTAAACAGCTCCTAAGTGACAATGTCCAAGTTGTTGGCCTACACACACAAACACACACTATCTTCTGTTGAAAATGGAGGTTAAGCCAGGCAGTGGTGGTGCACGCTTTTAATCCCAGAACTTGGGAGGCAGAGGCAGGCGAGTTTCTGAGTTCGAGGCCAGCCTGGTCTACAGAGTGAGTTCCAGGACAGCCAGGGCTACACAGAGAAACCCTGTCTCGAAAAACAAACAAACAAAAAAAATGGAGGTTAAGAAATGGGGGGGCATAAAAAGGGGGACGCTTCCCTTCTCATTCTCCAGTCTGGAGTAGTCAGAGCCAGGTGATGACTCAGAGAGAGATGCATGAGCTGAACCACCCTAGAATCAATCTATGAGAATCAGAAGTGAAAGGTGAGTACGTACTAATCCTGCCAACATTTGCACCTAAGTCTGGCCATACTTCAAATCCAGATCTTCCACACTGTTCATCTCCTGAGGTCTATAAGTTGTCTCTCTTCTTTATCATTTGTTTAGTTGAATTTTTGTTATCTTATACTGAAATTATAAATATTTACATACTTACATGTCTAACAGTCTTGGTGGTAAATTTGAAAAACAACACAGAATAGATTCTTTACACAAGAAATATGTGTGCTAGTTAAAATAATACCTACGGTGCTACTTAGAACAACAGGCATTGGTTATCATGAATTAAATAACCTGCCACCCTGGAAGTTTTCAGGAACTTAGAGCCTGACAAGTTATTATGGTTCTATGGGAAAAGGAAGTGAGGTTACCCAAGGTCCTGTTTTTAATTCCAGCTGTTAAGTACAGAAAAAAGGACCCGTTACTACACTGACATGCATCTTCTTGTAGCAGATTTTGAGCCCTTGAAACCTCCACCCACCGCCATCATGTCTGGCTTTATTGTTGAGAATGCCTGAAGCTTTGGATTCTGAAGTCGAAGCTTTTCAGAGCCAAGACCTGACATGGCAATCTCAGCTAACAAAGTACAAAGACTGTCAGAGATGCTCTATAAATTACACATAGCAGTGATGAGGGGAAGGGAGTCACAAAGGAACTGTGCTCCTCTGAGCCTTCCAATGATGATATTTCAAGCTAAAACTAAAAAGTCAGGGAAACAATTTGTACTACAGACAATGGGAAGATTGGGAGAGCTGAGTTCTGAGTTCTAATATTAAATGACTAACCTAGAGATGGAAACAGAAACGCAAAGATCCAGAACATCCCACCTCAGTGCACAATGTCTTGTACATATTTCTGTAAACATATAGAAATGAGTCTTTAGTTTAAAAACACAAAATTGTCATGGAGCTGTTTCTTCCTTGTATAATATTTGTGTCTCAAAAGCTGAAATATGAACCAATATGGGAAAACATTCAGCCATTTTGAAAATAATTTTGATTTTTGATGTTGTATGTTAGAAAAAGTATACAATTCAAATAAGTAATTTTACATACACTAAAATGCCACAAGAAAAAAATAGAGACCCCCCTAAAAGATATTTTCCGGTAATAAACAAATATGATGCATATAGATAAATCAATTGACATTGTTATTCTATGAAGGTGTCTTAGTTAGGGTTTTACTGCTATGAACAGACACCATGACCAAGGCAAGTCTTATAAAGGATAACATTTAATTGGGGCTGCTTACAGTTTTAGAGGTTCAGTCAATTGTCATCAAGGTGGGAGAATGGCAGCATCTAAGCAGACAAGGTGCAGACAGAGCTGAAAGTCCTACATTTTCATCTGAAGGCTGCTAGTGGAAGACTGACTACCTACCTTGCAGGCAGCTAGGATAAGGGTGTTAAGCTCATGCCCACAGTGGCACACCTCTTAATAGTGCCACTCCCTGGGCCAAGCATATATAAATCATCTCAGAAAGGTTCCCTGTTTTCTCCCTTCACTAAATGTGGGATTAAATAGCCAAGATTACAGATATCTAAAGGACAAGCATAGAGTTTCACATTAACATTTGTTCTTTATAGCATTCTTGGAAAGCAAAAGAAAGTTTCGATGGCCAGATGGTTTTTGTTGGAACGTAATCCTCATGCACTTAGCCCTCACCATTTTCACATAAAATTCAGTGATTTCTAGTGTAGTCACAAATTACTGAAGCTGAATCAGAAAGTCTATTTTTAAAAAACCTAATGATATTATTTCCTACATTTGCTCTTCGTTTCCTAATGTCTTAAGGAGGAATGAAAATATATTGTTTTGAAGTCTTTCTCTGCTGTTAATCTAAGTGCTAAGCTATGAATTTCCTGGTAAGCATTGAACAAGCTGCCTCCTCTAAATCTCAAAGTGTCTCTTGTAGCTTTCATCCATCTCAAAGTATTTTCTTATCTTCCTTGTGATTTTTTTTCTTTGACCTATTAATTATTTAGGAGTGTGTTGTTTAATTTCCATGCATCTCTGAGCCTCAAAATTTTCCTTCTGTAAATGATTTCTAGTTCCATTTTACTGTAATTTACAAGCATGGAATGTACTTTCTATGGTTTCAATCTTTTTACATTCATGAGGCTTGTTTTACAGCCTAACACATAGTCTATTATACAGACAGCTCCATGTATCCTTGACACAAATGTGTATTCCACTATTGCTGAGCACAGCATTCAATAAATGTGCGTTGGGTCAGTTTGATTTATACTGTTGCTCAAGTCTTCTATTTCCTTATTGATCTCAACTCTGGCTGTTTTGCCCATTATTGAAAGTAGGTTATGAATGCCTTAACTATTACTATTAGAGTATCTGTTTCTTGCTTTAAGTCTGTCAATTTTATTCTATGTGTTTTATAGAGAGCTCTGATGTTGAGTGTGTTTGTGTTCATAATAGTTATGAGTTTCAGATGGGTTATCTTATTAAAACTTTTTATTAGTAGTAGTAGTATTTGTATGTGTTTATGTGTTAGAGAGACAGACAGACAGACAGACAGAGACAGACACAGAGACAGAGATAGACAGACAGTGGCCATGTGCAAACCACAGTAGGCATATAATAGAAGACAACCTACTGGTGTAGGTTATCTGTTTTCTCTATGGGTTACAAGATCAAACTCATTGAACTTGCTCAGCAAGCACTGTTACTCTCTAAACCTCCACAATGGCCTCAGATTGCCCTATAATTATAAAATGACCTTCTCTGTCCCTGGTAACAATATTTGACTTACATTCTATTTTATCTGATTATACAGATTCCTTGCCTTCTTTTAAGGATTGTGTGCATGGCATATATTTTCTGTCCTTTTACTTTCTATATTTTCATATCTTTGAACCTCAAGTGAGTCTCTTCTAGAATATATGCCAACATTTGATTCTTTTACTTTGAAGATACAAAAAGGGACTGAAGCAGGATTTCATGTAGGTGGCCCTCAAACTGTCTTTGTAACAGAGGCTGACTTTCAATACATAATCCTTTTACCTCCACCTGTCAAGTGCCAGTATCACATATATGTGTCATCATCCCTAGCCCAATATTTGCCTTTTAATTGTAGAATATAATCCATTCACATTTAGTGTAATTACTAATAAGATAAGACTTATTTATGCTCTTTTCATGGGAATGTTATTTTTGTGTATATTATTTTGTCTTATATTTTCCTTATATATTACCTTCTTTTACATCAAATATGCTTTTTATTCTATTGCATTTTAATTGACATATTTCTTTTACTATATATTAGTTATTTCCTCTGTAGTTTACATGTGAATTATAATTATTATTCAGAGTAGATTTATTACTTCAACCTTCCTTCATACTACTGTTACATCATTTGCATCTTTATCCATTACAAGCCCACTAATCCTCTTTTTTAATCTTTCTGGTGGCTTTTCCACAATGTTTCTTGAGTCTTAGAGGTGTCATACTCTCAGCCCTAATTGCACAACCCCATCTCCTTTAAGTCATAGTAGTTTTTGTTTAAAGACTGCATTTAAACTGTCTTTTTTTTCTTTACCTCCTCTCCTTCAATGTTCCCTGAGCCTTATGGGATATCTACTTTTAGCCTTAAATAGAAGCTTGTATCTCCAATGAATGGTGGTGAATGCTTAGACTCAGGACTAATAGGAGGATGAATACTCAGCACTAAACAAGATGATTTGTGCCTATCTGTAGTTACACTCCCATGTGTTGCTTTGAATCTCCAACGCACTCAATTTCATCACCTCAGAGCTTCTGGTTACAAGAGCCTGTGTTGTCTGTTAACATATTCCAGGAAAAGGCTGGTGAGTTAATACCTTTCTACCTAGGAGTGATTGAACAGTACATGGACAGTGCAGATTCTTCCCTTCTCAGAAGTGATTACTGCACACAGGCTCAGAGTCTCTTCATGGTATCAACAATTGTTAAGGATGGCAAATAGCTTCCCATCACACTAACCATCCACAGCCTCATCTTCCTTGCCATCTCCCCATGTTTCCTTTACCTTATCAAATCTCCTGCATCCTCTACCCTCTCAATCTCATTCAATTCTTGCCTCAGGCTCTGGAGGTCCTAAACTAAAGTTATAAGGTGGGGATTGGCATTCAAATGCAGTTAGTTCCTGGATCTGGCTTGAAGGTAGACTGCTTCAGGAATTCCAGGATCTATCCCCAAAACCAGTTATAACCGAAGCCTACACAACTATCTCAACTATTTTGCTGAGATGTCCTTTCCTATGACACACTTGGTCGACATAAATGTAATGACTGCTTAAAAAAAATACTTTTAAAGTCATAGTAAAACTTTTTGAATATATATAAACCTTCTGAAAAGTAAATCTTCTTTATACAGTGAGAATGCTTCCTGGCATGCTCAGAAGACCACTTTTATTTTTTCTCTTCTTTCCAGTTTTGCCTTGTTAACCAGGAAGCTCAGAGGAAAATCAGATACATTATATTCATTGAGCAGTCATTTACACCATATTGATTCTCATTATTATTATTTTCATGCTCTTTTACTTCGGTTCAACCTCTATTTTCTTTTCCAGATACTTGAGATAAAAGAAATAAAGCAAATCCCAGTATAAAAAATGGAATTAATTAACTTCCCAAGGCTACTAAAGCCAAGCAATTTCTTCACACTTTCTATAATTGATGTTCTTTAAGTAAATGGTCTGGGGTGTACTGTATTGGTAAAAGAAGCCCGCATATCAGGAACTCCCACTATAAGCAATGACAACTGACCTGAGCCATTTAACCAGTGACATTCATTTGGTCTTAAAATCTGAATATACCTTATACTAAAAAATACATCCAGTAAAGAGAAAGATTGACAGAGTCAACAGATCCCCAAGGAGGAGTCAGGCTGCACTGACAACCAGTGATCCTGTGCAATTGTATACGTTTCCCCTGGAAAACTGGTGTACGAAAGACAAGGGTTCCGAGGTCCCTTTGATTTTCTATTCAGAGGCCTGGGAGACACTCTGCTTCACTGACTTTTACAGCAAGCCTGACCTCAGTTTCCTCATCTGTTAACAAAGGGGCAATCAATCATTTGTGCTGTCTTGCCTGCTTCTCTGAGCCCGTTGAAGCTAATTAGGCATAGCTCATAAAGCCTGGTGAGTCTTCCAAACACATCTTTATGTAAATAAGACGTTACACCTTCTAGGGCTGGAGGAGGAAGCTTTTCACTTTTCATTTCTACATCAGCTCCTTTTTTTTAATTTTTATTTTTTTATTTTTGCCACAAAAGCAATTTCATCACACCAGAATTCACAACTGGGGGGGGGGGCACTTCTCTGTTTTACTTCCCTATAATCTAGAAACATATGGCCTGTGGATTTATCACAGAGAAAGCCAGAAGGGGCCAGGTGAAGTGTCACCAGGCAGAAGGAGCACAGCATGGGGGAAGTGCTACCAGAAACACCATTAAAGGAAAGAAGTAATTAGGCCAGGCTGCGTGGGACAAGCAGAGGGAGAAAGTAGGACACTAGCAGAGGTAGACCTTTGTCACACATCCATCCTCAAGAATGGGGCCAAGAGGAAGGGCCCCCTAACAATGAGCTAGTCACCTCATCTTTTATGCCTACAATAGCCTTCCTTCTGTGCCCTCTAGGTGTCAGCATGGGTCCCAGGACCCACCCCCACCAGCACTCAAGTCCCTTAGATAACATGGCGAAGTATTTGCACATCTTTCTTTATACTTTAAACCACCTCTAAACTTCTTACTACATCTGACACAATGTAAAAGAGTTTAAGGGATAATGACAAAGGAGGAAAATCCCATACAAGTTAAATGTAGGTGCTTCATAGTAAATGTAAATGCTTCATAGTCATTCGAATATTTTCAATTTGAGCACAGTTAAATCCAAGGATTCCGAGCCCACCGATATGAAGTCCCTACTTAAATTCTACTCTGTGACCTTCAAGCAAGGATCCCCCTGAATCTCTATCACTGTTGTAGGGAAGCCACTTCCTATGGCCTTCGAGACCATTGTCCCCCATGGGACAGGGGTTGATGTAGTGAATTACAAAACTCACTGGCAATCAAATAAGCAGAACTATACAATACCGACCATGTCTGTGTTCGTGAGAATGATGCTGTGAACACTTCTTCACAGAAGGGGTGCAGGTCAGACGGTTACCTAAAATTCCAGCCACCTCTTCCTCCTGCTTACAGCTACACTTGGTCATGTTGAATGTTTGAGTATGTAACAGGTAGAAGATTGGCTGCAGGCTGTGACTCCAGGTATGCATCTGTTTTTGCCATTATCCATGCTGGAGTTGGACTTTACTTTGATGAAGTGCCTTCCAGTTATCTATATTCCCATAAGCCACCCCTCACTTATGTTTCTATCAGTAACCCCAATCAACTCATGGGTTCACCAAGCTAGATTCCCATTGGACCATTTCTTTGGTCTGTCAATGCCTGTCTTAGTTTCTTTTCTTATTTGTGATAAAATATTCTAACAAGTGCAAGTTAAGGGGGAAACAACTTATACTGACTCAGCCTGTTCAAAGGTAAAGTCCATCATAGCAGAGAAGTCAGAACATGGGGAGCCTAAAACAGCTGGTCACATCATAGCCACAGCCAGGAAGCAAAGATCTGTGAATGCAAACTCAGCTCACTTCCTCGTTTGAATACTGACCAGCATCCCATCCCAAGGAAGTGGTGCCAGCCACAGTAGGTGGGTCTTGTTCCCTCAGTTAATGCAAACAAGACAATTCCCCAAGGAACACCTAGATGTCCATCTTCCAAGTGACCCTAGGCCCTGTCAAGTTGACAATTAACACAAAATATTGCGCTCTCTCTTTCTCTCTCTAACTCTCTCTGTGTGTCTAGGGTGAGCAGACATTTATTTGTATCTCCCCAGAAGTAACACAGTAGCCACTTTGCTGAGAACTTGGGTGTCATCCTTGAGTCTTCCTCTTCCCTGCTGTTCTTATCACACCATTCAATAAGGATGCTCTGCAGGCATGACGGGATGCCCTAAAGCCAGCCATTAACTGGAAAACAGACCTCTCCTACTCACAAAGCAATCAGAGCAAACCAGTCCAGTCTCCTGGAAGGAAGCTTTGTGTCCAGAGTGAGGCATTGATCTCCAATCACTTTTCTCTTGTTGCCACAAGGGCGGGGCCCTGTGCTTCCCCACCCTTAGGTGGCTAATGTACTTCTTTGTAGACCCTCTGTTTTCCTGGAAGTCTCTGGACAACAGAGGCATTCCAAACTCCTGAGGACTACTGACTATTCACTTTGGCACCTGTATTTCACCAACAGGAATAAGATCCCTATTGTGTACCACCGATTTGAGTAAGGGCTATACAGGGTCACCAAACAGATTTCTGCTCTCAAAACACTTAAAGTTGTAAACAAAAAACTGACAACAAGATCGAGCTGGTTGATGGGTTGTCTGAAAATCTCAGGACAGATACTCAAGAAAGACCTCTTATTAAACACACACACACACACACACACACACACACACACACACACAC
>NW_021604608.1:9357455-9406381 GCF_004785775.1 Grammomys surdaster | reverse complement strand
GAGAGAGAGAGAGAGAGAGAGAAAGAGAGAGAGAGAGAGAGGAAGAGCTATCTGTGCAGAAGAGAGATACAGGGTTAAGGATACAGGGTTAAGGAGAACAGCTGATTCAGTCTTGGGGTAGTGATAAACTTCATTGGGGAAAGAGAGGGGAGAGGATAGGGAGAGAGCGCTAGAAGAGAGGGAAAGGTGGGAGACTAAGGGGCGAGGCTAGAGAAGGCCCTGAGTCACTAGATGTTCTAGGCCTGGGATTGGCTACCATGAGGACTTTGAGTTTGTAAGTGAAATGGGAAATGAAGGCAAATGTGTCACTGGGTATGATTTAGTTGCATGTTTACAGATCGCTATGGCTGTCCCTGCAGAAGGCATGGGTGGAGGCAGAAAGATGTAAGAGTGGGGAAGCACAGGGATCCAGAAGAAATGAGATGTTAGCATAAGGAGTGGAGGTAACTGTGGGATTGTCCTCGAGCCTCCATCCACACTGCCTGAGCTCACCCTCACCCTGACCTTCTCCAATCTGTACGTCAAACCAGGACAGTGGCCTCTGCAGTCTTTATTTTTAATTTAAAATCCTTTCTCCATACAGTTCATTCTAATGACAGTTTCCCTTCCTTCCTTTCCTCTCTCATCCTTCCACCATCATGTTCATCCAACTATATGCATTCTTTCCCTGTACTTTTAAAACAAACGGCCAAATAATAAAACAAAGCAGAGTAAAACAGACAAACAGGAAAAAAGAAAAGAAAAAGCAAAAGAAACATACACAGACACACACACACATGCACGCACGAACATACACATAAAAAAAAAAAAAACACAAAATCAGGTCACCATAATAGATAAACAAAGGTAAGTAGGTTTAAAACAATGCTCAAGCAAAGCATTGCAAACAAAACATCTCCAGAAATGCCATTGAGTCTTCCTTGTGTTTGTGCTGGGCATGGAGCCTCCCTTAGGTGTGGTTTATACACCCAGTGAGACTACACTGGAGAAAACTAATTTTCTCTTTTGCAAGCAGCTTGTGCCATTTGAGATAGCTTCTGTGTTAGAGGTGGGAGTTTGTGTCCAGTCTTCCTCTCAGTGCTGAGAGCCCATCTGGCTCAGACCTGTCCAGGCCTTGTGCATGCTGTCATCGTCTCTGTGAGTCCATATTTGTGTCAGCCCTATTGGATCTGGAAGGCACTGTTGACAAGATGTCTTCCATCTCCTTTGACTCTTACAATCTTTCTGCTTTTTCCTCCGCATAGTTCCTGAGTCCTGAGGGAAGGGATTTGATGAAGACATACCATTTAGGACTGAGTGTTCCAAAGTCTATCACTCTTCTCAAATTGCCCAGTTGTGGGTCTCTGAATCAGTCCCCATGCTAAAATCAGGAACAAGACAAGGATGTCTACTGCATCCATACCTACTCAATACTTAAGCCCTCTCCATCCTTAACCCTTCTACATTCAGTCCTACACCAAATTAGCTTCAAACAACATGACCCAGTAACATACTAGACTGCAGCTGTAACCTTGCTGCTGAATGTCTGTGGACGCTAGACTGTTTACTGTGGCCTTAATTATAAATCCCTGTGCTTGGCTAGCTTTAACTGTTCAACTTAATACAACCTAGTATCTCTTGGTAAGAGAGGATTAATAAAGAATTACCTAGGTCACATTGGCCTGAAATGGGTTGGCTTGATTGTTGATTGATGTAGGAAGACCTAGACCATTGTGGGAGGTACCACTCCCTAGGTTCTAAACAGTGTAAGGTAGAAGAAGGCTGGCTGAAAGCCAATAAGCATGCAAGTAGGCCTGCATGGGTGTTCTTGACTGTGGATGTGATTCATTGTTTTAATCCCTGCCTTGACAATCTCTCAGTGATAGACTGTAGCCTAAGACTTGTAAGCTAAATGAACCTTTTCTTCCCAGAGATATTTTTTATCCTGGTATTGTCAGGATGGAATATAGCGATGGTTCCACAGCACAAAAGTAATGATGCCCACAGTTTGCATATACCAGAGAGGAGCTGAACAGTGAGCCTTTTCTTTAAGTGAAAAGGTGAAAGTTTTTGCTTAATGAGGAAAGAAATGAAAATGATATGATGAGCTTATTATGATCTATGGTGTCAGAATGAATCTTCTAGTCATGAAATAGTAAAGAGGGAAAAAGAAATGTCTGCCAGTTTGACTGTGTACCTCAACAACACCTTCTCCTGCCCATCTTAGGAGCCCCGCCCAGCCACCAATATTGCATCTGTGAGCACTACAACATACGGACTTGGGTTGTAGCCCCATTTTTATCCCCAACCTGTGATGTACAGGCTGACTGGGAGGTCGCCCCTGCTTGCTAGTGAGGCATTTGAAAATGGGACTGACTGCTCAGATGGAAAAAGATCTTTGGAGTTCCTGGTCTTGACACACAGAAAGAAAAAGACATAAATAAATCTTACGAAGCCAGCTCATAGCAAGCTATCGCTTGGGCTCTGCTATTTAAATATAAAAAGAGATTTGACCTCCGTTTGAATTCTAAGCCTGTAAAGCCAGACCCATTGCTTACCTTTAAGACCAGCGAAAACAATAATGCTATTTTCATTTGAAAGAAAGTGAAAGAGCAGAAAGGGCCCGGCCTCCTGAAAATTGTTCCCGGCTCACTGAAAAATCATGCATGCCCACGTTTTCTCAAAACTTAACCTGAACCGGCAGCTCAAACACTCAAAGTCACAAGAGTCTTCTTATTTGCTCTTAAATGTGGATGGGGAAAAGGAATTAGTGAAGAGATTGGATCTAGAGGGAAAATAAAAACTGGAGTGGATTTGCTCTTCACTCTGAAGCTGATCTACCGCTGTGTGAAGAGACCCTGGCTGGTCCAGCTCGTTCACATAAAGCCGCCTGAGGCCGGATTTGAGAAAACAGTATCCAGGATTCCAAGCCTCCTAGAAAAAATTTATCTCTCTTCTCGTCTCAAATGCTGGTATCTTCAGTTTGAGGTTGAAAGCGTGAATCTGGGATTGGTGCCACAATGGAGCCTGTGGAAGCTCTTCTGTTCATACGGTCAGTCTGTAAGAGTCTTCATCCTGAGCCTGCCAGGATGTGGACGCACCTGTGGTCGCATCAATATTTGTTCAACATACTACTGACCGTGGCCTTAGCTCTGGGATTCTGGGTGGAAGCCGAGGCTGGTTTCTCACAAGACACACGTAAATATCTCTACAAACAACAGAAGTTCCATTTGCTCTTCAGTTCCCTTACTGGTCTTTACCTCAGGTCGGCAGAGGGATCTGTTATAGCCCGGCCAAGGCAGACATGAGTATGACACAAATAAGGGAAGGTAGCAAACAATCAGCTACTAGCACTGTGTTGTCATTCACTTGTGTAGACGTAGACAGGGGTTTCACTATGGAACTGATGGTGATCTTGCATTTTTGATCCCTTAGCCTCTGTCTTCCAAGTTCTTGGATTACAGGCATGCACGCAATCCAGGAAAGGGTCCCGAAGCAATGTACTGAAACTACAGACTAGATATTTTCAGCTTTCTTTTGCAAACTTGCTGTGTCTCCCAGGGTGTTCATCTTTGGTTTCTGCTCTGTGTGGGAGAGGCAATCTGAGAACTAGAGGCTTGAGTGCCTCTTGCAGCCTCGCTCATTGCTGCTTGAGGGTTGGGGATGGGGGTGGATCTGGTGAAGCACTTGAGAGATATCCCTTCCCTGGTCAATAGAGTCTGAAAAGACAGTAAAGCAGGGCAGAGAACTCCCACATGAGAAAGTCTGAACATGCAAACCAAGGGAAAGGCCTGTTTCCCCCACATCTAAAGCAAATAACAAAATGCTTACTATTCAGCTTCTCTGAGAGCAATTAGCCCAAGTTCATATGAAGCATGCAAAGGAGAAGTTAAGCATAAGGAAATTAGAAGGGCTGTGTGACGTCAGGAAAGCACTTGCAAAGAAGACAATGGTGATACTTGAGGGTGATATGTAGGTGATACCTAAGGTATCATCTGGTTTCCTGCCCTTCAGCTTCATGGCCTCTATCTCTTCAGCACCTCCCTCTAGTCCTTTAAGCAGCATCTTGGCATTTCAGCTATGCCAACCTCAATCTTGCCCTTTGATGTCTCATCCCACAGAATCTCTGACCATGACTAACTTTTTTGTCTTCATCCTAGAAGCACTCTCTGTGTTTGCCCACCCACTGACAATACCACACAATTCTCTGCCATGTCCTTCCTTTTTAGCCTGAATCACTCTGTGTAGGGATAATAGCCCAAATGACTGACTTGTCTCCTTTTAGTCATCCTCAATAGAATGTGAGTTTCGTGAGGGCAACACTGGATCAGCAGATCACTCCAGCATTTCTAAATGTCCACAACAGCATAGGCTTGCAATAAAGAATCCATGGATGTATCAGAAAGGAGGAAATGGCATCCTGGTCATGTACTTGGCTGATCCTCACTTTTAATGTGATTAAGTACTGAGGGAGAACAGATACACACAGTGTCATCAGGTTGATAATGACCACCAGTACCTGCCGTGGGATAGTTCAGAGCTAAGCAAAGCAAAGGAACTGTGCATAGCATGTTTGCACAGGGACAAAGGACTCTTAAGGATGTAAACCTCCCCAGGGCTGGAACCGCTAAAAGCTGTTACTTACGTGTTCATTCTCAAGGCACGAAGAGCACCCAGAAGACAGTTTCCTGAACCCCAAAACCCTGGGAACCCTTCAGGAGAGGGAGCTTAGAGAACACAAACTGACTGTATCCAACAGAAGCAGGAAATCAGGGGGGAAATGTAATCCCCAAGCTCCTCTCTGAACCCAACTCAGTGGCTAGTCAGCCTAGCCTAGCCTATTCTGAGAACTCCAGGCCAATGAGAGGTTCTGTCTCAATAAACAACATAGAATGATGTTCAAGGTTGGCATCTTGCCTGTGTATAGAAACATGCACACATACATGTTCTAGTGAACTTATACCCACGTGTATACACATGAATATATACACATGCACACACACAATACTCTTACCATATCTAACCTATTGAGAACTGGAGATCAGCCTAACCAGCTGTAAAGATGCTCAGAACACATGCCTTGGTCTACTGCTGGGCCAAATCATCCTCACGAATCCCCGTGCATAATAAAGTACAGAAAATCTCCGCAATTCATTGAATACTGTACAGAACAAAAAGCAGAATGGTTGTTCTGTACTGTTGGCCAAAGCAAAGATTAAAATTCAAAGTCTGTTTTTCACTCAATGCACCTGGCTTTCATGTCATTGCAACCTAAAGAAATTCTGGTAGAACTATGGTAAACTGGACCATCTACATTTCCACTCTGCATACAGATGTATAACACAGTCTTGTTTTCCACCACCTCTTCTGGCCCCTTTGACGCCTCTACCCTTCCTTTCTGTTCCCACCACAGTGTATCTCTGCCCTTTGCTTGTCAGACATGGGAAACAGCATGGTGGCTGCAATCTGCAGCATCATCCTTTCTGTGTAAGTACTGCCTCGGGTCGTGGTGCAGAATAAACTGGAGGCATAAAAAGGAACTGTGTTCTGAAGCTCTCACTGAGCTGGGAAGCAGCAGGAGACAGCAGAACAAGAGATTTGAATTTCATGCCCTCCCTCACCGAGGCAGCAAGTTTGAAAATGCAGAATTCCTAAAATGCCTACCTTGGACTTGACAAAACTTGTGCTCAGGATCCTCGGGAGACTTGGTGCTGCTCTCTCATTTGTATTTTCCCCATAGACCTGGCATCTGCAGTTTTAGCACAGTGTGAGGAACAGTGTGGATGTACATAGTCCAAAGAGTCACTTGCTCTTTGTTTTTTGTTTATTTGTCTGTATCTGTTACTTAGGAGTTTAATTGTGTGCCTTGTCCCAGGCTTCCAATCACAGGAATACTAAACATTATCAATACATTATCATTACATGAAAACCTGTAAACATAGGAAGCATTCAACATTTTTTTTATGTGATAAAAAATGAGGGGGTGGAGAAAAGGAACTGTCAAGTCTTGCCTGAGGGACATCCATCCCATACCTAAGGAAGAGTTAAATATCCACCACCACCACCACCATTCCCCCTTCAGGACCTGTGCTCCAGCAGCACACGTACCTCGCTGCCATAGTACTAGGCACCCAAGCTTGTCATTTGCTGTGGTTTCCCATCACCACTGAGGAAACAGTTACCACTGTGGACCCCACCGGAAGCATTTCTGTATTCTGTCCATTGCATCGTTAAAGTCAATGGGCAGTGTAGAGCCCTGGGAGGAAGGAATTCTGCAGCCTGACCAATGCCTGAGTAGTCACAGGCTACTCAGTTGTGCTTTCTAATCTCAACTTCTTTCTACAGTCGCCTGCAGGCTTGGAGAACAGCTCTGAAGGATGAAGAGATGGGACAGCCAGTAAAGAGCTTGCCTAGAAATCCTGAGGATATGGGCTGGATCTCTAGAACCCACACAAAAAGATCTAGGTGCTGTGATGTGCTTGCAACCTCACTACTGGGGATGCAGACCAAGCAAATCACTGGGGTTTGTGAGCCAGAGCTGCTGAATCTAATCAGGGATCCCCAGATCCCAGTGAGGGATCCTGTTTCAATAAAACAAGATGTATGGCTCCTGAGTAACATCTGAGGTGGATCTCTGGCCTCCATATAGACACATACACACACACATACACACACATACACATACCACCTTACACATACCACATATACACACATACACATACCACATTCACATATACCACACACACACACATAAACACACATACACTCACACACAAAGGTACACATGCACACATACAGCAGAAAAAACTGCTGTGTAAGCCCCTGGCCATGTGCTGAACCCCATAAGAGCTTCCTAGGAACAGGTCAGAGGCAAATTGGATCAAATAGGAATCTAGGACTGAAAGGGGGAGAAAGGGGAGGGCTAAGAAAACGAGATGGGAATAAGATGAGAACTTAAGTTATTGGCTCATGATCATTCTGATAGGAACATACAGAGATGGGACTTTGGTTAAACCTGGTTTTATTCGACTCCTGCGTTCATTTTTTTCCTTTCCCACAGGCTTGTTTATTCTTTCTCTAAATCGCTCTTCCCTAAATGTAGCTCACCGCCATGACTGCTTAACTCCAACAGCATGACATTTTTCCATTCTTCTTCTCATTCTCCTCCTCCGGGCAGCTCTCAAGATTACAGCTTTCCTGCCTTGACAGTTTTCTTTTAAACTCTAAAAACATTATCCTTGCACTTCCACGTGAATCTATTCATAAATTCCTCCATCACTGAGACTAAAAACCCCAAGAAGGAATGCTTATCCACTCCCCCCACCCCCACCCCCCTCACCCCACCCCCACCCCCCTCACCCCACCCCCACAGATCAATCAAATCCTTGGCTCTTTGCTTGCCTGGCACATGTCACTGGTGTGGTACACTAACTAGGGTATCAAAGGTGGCTGTAAATCTACAATTCAGAACCTGACTTTTGGCATTGTTCTTATAACAAAATTGAGAGACATGCCAGGTGTATGCCACGACCCATCACTTATACCTAGCTGAGGTGATGGCAGGAGTGCAGGATGCGGCCACTGGCAGGAATCATGTGTATGTTTGCAGCATGGGTAAAGCCAGCTAAGGAAGGCAGAGTGACTAATCCAAATATGAGCATTAGCTCCTGTCTTCACCATGTGGGTGCCTCCACAGACATCTCAACTTTTTATAAGTTGCATTGTTCACTGCTGGGCTTGTTGGTGCCTCCTTAAATTGAGTGCCAGGTGCTAGCCCTGCTCTAAGGTAGACCACTCATCCTGCCCCAGGCCAGCCCTGATGCTTCATGTGCCAAACAACTTCCTGCTACCCAACCTTGCCTTTAAGATCTGTCCCCAAACCCTCCTGCCTGGGCTAAGGGTCTTTTGCCATCTCAAGATTCTCAGCAAAATGGCATTTAGGTTTGGGTTTGGTAATATCTGCATCTTTTCAATTTACTTTTTCTTTTCCTTTGTCTTTTTTTTTCTCCCCACACTATTGTGATATATATATATACACACACACACACACACACATACATAACCTACAACTCTAGAATCAATCAAAAGGCTGAGAACTCTCCACCAGAAAATCAGGCTAAATTGTGTCGTTACCCCCGAGGAACCTGGGGAGTGAATTGAAAGGAATACATAAAATTCACATCACCTGCAAATGAGTTGTCTTAATGCAATTCTTGCCAAGAGCTGCCCGCAGAGGGGCTGTTTCCAGACATAAAGTGCAGCTGCCTTCCACCAAGCAATGGCCAGGGCTGTTTTGCAAAGTATGGAAGCCTCACTAAGTCTAAGCATTAGCAACATGCCTGAATCCTGGTCCTGCCAGCTTCTCTCCCGCCACCCCTAAACGATGCTGTTAAGTAATTCAGTTTGAAGAACCCTTATAGAGATCAATTTTACTAATGTGCACACAGCAGAAAGGAGGCTGGGCTACTGTCCAGAGAGGAACCTCATGCTTTTTCTTTTTAAATCAGAGAATGAGAGCAAGAATTATACTGATCAGGCTGCCGCTGTGGCCCGAGAATAACTTCCCTGGGGATTAACGTTCCCTGACTTTGCGCTTTGCAGAAAGGTTACAACAATGTACGTTGTACAGTCTGCAAGGTAATTAGCACAGTTGCACAGCACCAGCCTGGACACTTGTTGTGACTTCAATACAGACGCTGAAGTCCCTGAGTTTCTGATGACAGCTGCCACTAAGAATTGGCAGTGAGTTTTTGCATGAGTCTCTCCCCTCCGCTTCCTATATATTTTTAAATTAATTTTTAAAGTGCCTTTGATTCATTTAGTCATTAACTGTTGTAGGTTTTTTTTTCCTAATGTAAAGTTACCCAATGCACTCCACAACTTAGCAACTGGCCCACTAGACAGGAATCTAAACAAG
Source organism: Grammomys surdaster (assembly GCF_004785775.1). Classification (NCBI taxonomy): domain Eukaryota; kingdom Metazoa; phylum Chordata; class Mammalia; order Rodentia; family Muridae; genus Grammomys; species Grammomys surdaster. Next base: position 9,397,485 of record NW_021604608.1, on the reverse strand, counting down.
TTAAAGACAAACCTGTGTTTTATGTAACGACTTATTCAAAGCACGTATTGCTAATAGAAGTCAGAAATCAATGAATGGCAAAGAAAGCCCTTAAAAGGGAAATATGTAAAAAGGTAGGGGCCTGGGCTACTGTAGGTAAAGTAGGGCTGGTTTACTGATGCCACCTTCTAGCTGTGTCCCTCACCCCATGGGATCAGTCAAGCTGAAAGTGTCCCTGGAGCCTCTTCTACTAAGGACACTAATCTCATTCATAAAGGCTAATCACCTCCCAAAGGCCCAATGAAGGTAAATGGAATTTCGACCTATGGCTTCCAGTAGGGGAAACACACTGAAAGCTCAAGTATATGAAACCCAACCAGGTCTCAAAACAATGAGCAATCAAACAAAGCCCCCTGACCACTGTTATATATAAAACCTATTCTCCTAAAAGCTTTGATTTTCCAGTAACAGAATTCCCCGTCTATAGGCCTCTGACTCAGACCATCCCAATGTAATTCTGGCTATGTATTAAGAACATACTCTGCCAGAGCCCATAGCAAAGTAACACAGGAGAGAGGCATTAGCTGACCCACACTGCTTCCTAGCACTCAAGAGATTGAGCCTCCACAGGCACACACAAGCTGCTTTGGAGTAACTCTTGCTTGCAGCAGCTAACTTGACTTAGGCTTCCTGGAAGAGAAGCTAAAGGAATGGAAGGAAAGATCTGCTGACTGGTAGACACTGGACCAGGCATTTCCCAGACCTTCTCCCAAACCTGTGTCTGTTTGTTTTTCTATTTCCAAAGAAGCCACTGCAAAGTTCCTTACTGTACCGTTTTAACTATTCTTTGTGTCAATCTTGATTACATGGGACAGAAGCTCAATTGACACCCACCAGCTTTGGTGGGGAGTAGGATTTGTCAGTTGTGGGCACCCCCACCCTCTAGTGAGAGAGGAAAAGGAAAGCAGCCTGTGACATCTAGATCCTGGAGAAGGCTAACTCTAGACTCCTGAAAATACTTCGGTTTCAGAATCTGTGTTTCTCTAATGCAGACTGTGTTTCTTCACATTCACATGGAAGCAGAGAAAATAGCCCTCTCCCGAGCCCTTGACCTTGACATCCAGCCTATAGCTTCTACTTCACTAGTCAGAGATTAACAAGGATTTGGCCTCCAAACCAAAGCTCCCAGAGAGATGACTTTATGTGGATCATGTGTCCAGTGAGAGATGGTGGATACAGAGTGCCCGTCGTTGCCATGTGACACAACATTGTCTGGGATCAAGGAGTCAGTCTCTCCTTAGTGAGTGCCTAACTCCATTTCTAGACTAGAATAAGCCTTCAGTGAAGATGTCCTGGACACAAAGGGGAAAACTGGAAATAGAAGAAAAATTCGAGAAACTCCGGGCTGGCTCAGGATGCCAGTTCACAGCAGCAGCTCTCCCCAGCCGGTAAGCTCACTACCTGCAAATGTGCAATAAGAGCCCAGAGAAGAGTACTCCAGGGGATTCAGAAGGGAAGATGCCTCTGACCATATGATATGGCTCTCCTGTCACTGCTCTTCCTAGGCTTCTTTTATCTTCCCCTGAAGTGACATTTTCCTTCTCAGTGGCTGGTATGAGAAGCCTTCCCCCTGGGGAGAGATCTACCTCATCACTTGAATGCTCTGACAAACCCACTCAGGGACTCAGGTCAGCAGAGTCTTGGGATTATAGAGGCAACTGGGGCTCCTCTATATAAGCTACAGATGGCGGTTGGTGGGGAAGGAAGGAAGCAGCAGGGAGGGGAACAGGAGACTTCAAGTGAAGGACAAATCTAAGGATCCTGGAATTAAGAGAGACATGTGGCTGACTGTGTGAAGGTCCCTGGATAGGTCATGGAAAGCCTCCACACCACACCCTTCACATCACAGCAATGCACATTCACTAACTGCAAGACATTCTTAGAAAAGTCTGCGACAGGAATGGATTTTACCTCACAGTCAGAGTAGGCCTGGTCCTCTGAGCAAAAGCAGCAATCTATGGCTCGAGTTCCCAATACACATGTGACAATGGCCCATATGCCATTGCACTGTCTGTACCCACAGTGGAGCCAGGCAGGATATCACTGCAGGCGAAGACAGCTGGCCTGAACTCCCCCTGATCCTATGGGAGCAAGGAAAAGTTTTAACATTTCCATCTGTGGAGTCTTGTCCTTGTAGGTGGATCCCAACTTCCTGGGAGGGTGCTGACCATTCTGCACTGAGGTATGCTGTTCTCTCTCCTCCTCTGACCTAAGCTCCTTCTCACTTCTGATCTCTCTGCTCCCCTCCCCTGCCAAGTCCCTAAGGCACTCTGTTGTGCCTTCTCTGGCAGATTTTCTGGCAAACCTTCAATGTTCGACTTTCTAGATCCAGGTCCTGCAGATGTGATTATGGTTTACCAGCTTATTGCAATCACTGACCGACCATGTTGGATTAGAATTTACTTGCCACCTATCTGCTTGCTTTTCCTAGGAGACTGTTAGCTCACTGAAGGCAAGTCCACATAGCTGTTTTGACCACTTCCCTATCCCATGCCAACCCATGTTCAAAAATTACTCACTGCCTAAGAGACTGAGTTACTAGTGCTCTGAGAAAACATCACAGCCTCATCAGTGAAGATGGGCCCTCTCCCTCCTTTGCCTGAGCCCTTCACTGCCACCTTTCAAAGACAGATGGGGTTTGCAGTCATGGCTCTGTCATCACCAAACCGTTCTTATAGAATAATATATTGTAACATTCTGTACAGTAAAACAACTGCCTTTAAATTCCAAAGACCCATCCTGAGCAGACAACACTAAAAAATGAAGCCACTGAAGAGAAACCAATCAACTTTCAGTGTCTTTGCTCCTCTGGCCACCGATTTAAGTTTTGGAAATGAATATTAATCCCTGAGGCCCTCAAGTATGTCCCTTTCTTAAGGCAGTGAGATAATCATAGAACCATTGGCAGAAAACTCTAGAAGCCTCTGGACTGGGTTGAATCTCTGAAACATAAAGTATATACAGCATGGCCTCCATTCTCAGTCCATAGTTTAGAACTCTAGACACTACAAACAAACAAGATACAGCCAATCAAGGCAACCTCAAAGAGAAATTGGTGCATGCTTGAGGTCTAGAGAAAACTGCCTCAAAAACGGGATAAGATCAGTATTCTGGGAGAGTAGAAACCAGGTAGCTTCCAAATAGGTCACAGCATTAGGAAAGAGTTGACAACCTTGGGGACAGAGTTTGTTCAGGCCCCATTGGAATCTACCATTGCAGCTGGAGCAGGCAATTCACAAGCTCCCTTGGAAGCTTTGGGGGCAAGTTTTTCCTCAAAGTAAAATTTGAAGATGGTCGACTGCAATGTAAAGGATGCGTTAGAAAAGAAAACTGTTGTAGAAAAGGCTGTCCAGACTCCAGAGTTCCCAGGCCAGGGTCAGAATAGGGCCAGCATACACAATGTATGCATTCATGATGGATGTGGTACCCATGCAGGGAGAACTGAGGGATGGAGGGAAGAAGGCATCATCATTCAACAAGTAGGACTGAGGTGTGGAGTGGGGCAGGTTGTCAGCAAAGGGACATTTAGCTTTATCAGAGACATTTTCATTTTCACAGCGGAAACATTTCATGCAGTATTTGAGTGGTTACAAAACAAACTTTAAGGGGAAAACCAAGAAAGAGAATGAAATAGAGAAAAGAAAAATTGAGACAGAGAAGGACGATCCAGGGAAGAAAAGGAAAGCCATGTCGAAATATCACTCAGTGGATTAAGGGAAGCAAAAGTCACTGACGGCCTATGTGCCACAAGCTTGCAGGCACTGAAATGTAATGATACATAAGACAGGGAAAAAAAGATGTCTTCCCTTGGGAATTTATACTTAATGGAGGAGCCTGATAATTAACAAATTACCGAACAATACAAAGTGTAAAGCTAACAGTATAAGGCAGAAAGTATTTCTGTCATTTATTGTTTCATTAAAATTAACCAAACAACAGCAGCTTTCAGTAGCAATCATGACTGGCTTTGTTGCAAAGATCCAGGGAGGCAAGGCTCAGTTGGAACAGCTCCTCTCTGCTTCTCTCACCCCTGGGAGCATCTTGAAGGAGGGATCCTGGGACCACCTCATGCCGCATAGAGCTATTTCCTTTGAATGGGAACATTCTCTCCTGAGGGAGGAGAGCCGTTCATTAGATCCAGGAAGAAACATGTCTGACCTGGGATGCAAAGGAAGAAGACTCAGAAAGCTCTTGAAAATTAAGATTCACAAGGCTCTGCCCCTAAGATTATATAAGCAGTAAAAAAAAAAAAAAAAAAAAAAAAAATGCTGGGGAGAGGAGATTCTTTGACCAGTGAGCTGTTGGTAACTTGTCCGAAAGCTCCAAGAATGAAGGTTTCACTAGTGCTCACGCTGGGTAGACTTTTTGATGATGTGGTTTCCTTTGAATGACTCGTGCTCCTGGAAGTATGCTCCTCTCCCAAAGCCCCCCCCCCAAACTTCCAACTTACCCCAAACTTCTTGGGGTAAGTAACCGCAAGAAGCAAGCCAGTCTACTAGATAGACTTAAGTGGAACTGATCTTTGATCTGTTGTTAGTGTCCTACCTGATGTAAACAGACACCATTCAGGGTTGCTCTGGAAAAGTCACGTGACACCTCATCTTGAGGTGTGTATTCTCAGGTCTGTCTTGCAGGTGGTATCTACACTGGGGTGGCTAGCTGAACCAATGAACCAATGTCACATGTAGCATGTCCATGTAGCATGGGCTTCCTTACACTATGGTAGTTAAGTTCTTAGAGCAAGAGTCCTAAAATTCGTGTGTGTGTGTGTGTGTGTGTGTGTATGTGTGTGTAGTGGTGGTCTGATCTGACTTATACCATGTAAAGATGCCACGGCACAGATATGAAGATATGAAGACACCCACACCAGGACTGGCCTGTGGATCTCACCTTAGGAAAGCCAGATTGGAAAGAAAATGTCAATACCCCAGCATAATGGCCATCAGAAATTCAGGCTAGCTCACTTTCCAGGCATTGCTCGGAGGTGGTGGCAGAGCCACAGACCAGAAACATTTCCCAAGGAAAGGAGAAGAGAAAGCATTCCAGAGATGCCTGTCCTTGGCCACTGAGGAAGTTTCAAGTGATTGAGGCAGGAAAAAGACAGCAGTTTGAGGAGAACACTCCTCTATTCTCTGCCTCCGGAAAAGGTCGTCCATGTGATGAGGTATTAAAGGCTGTCCCAGCAACAGTGGGAAGGCAAGCAGCATGCACGCATGCATTACTTATGAGACTCCACTGAAATGTAAATGGGGGGAGTTCATTGGTTCCCTTGGTCTTAAATGGAATCATAAAGAATTCATCAGGTCCAGCCAGGGCCTTTCAGATCTAGAGCTCAGAGAGAAATATGTGGCATGCTAAGGTTACATTAATAAAAAATAAATAAATCCATGTCCAGGAAACGCGTGCTTGTACACTATAAAACTGCCCATTCTGTAGATATTAATGTTTAATGTGTTTGTAAAAAGCAGTCGGCTTTGCAGAGTACAGCAACAAAAGTGTCCGGCACCCCTCAGTACTTAACATCTCAGCATGGTTCCTAAGTGCCCTGATGGAGAACAGGCTGGTGAGGGGAAGACCAGAGTTCTGGGGGGAGTGTCCAATAGAGACGGCAGAAAGCTGATGTGTCCAAAGGAAATGGGTCACTTCCTCAACTGCTGCTGATCCTGAGAGTCAAGCTGGTACCGACCCTCCCATTCCACCACCTCCCTGTACTGAGAAGACCTAAAAGGGGATGATGTTTTCAAAACTAGCATGCGATGACTGGACGCATGTTTTGAAAAGACAGTTGGAAGGCAACACGTCGAAATAACTCCTATTTGATGCAACGAATGGATAAATACCTAAGTACACAAAAGTCAGGGTGTCATTGCTGTTCTTCCTGCTGCTGCTCTTGTCTCTCGTCAGTTTTGTAGCTCTGCCTGTTTTCTAGAAGGTGCCGATGATAAGAACAAGCTCTCCCTTAGGTGTATCCACAGCCAGTGCATGAAGGTCACTGGGGAAGCTCCACTCCACAGCTATGGATTTTTGTTTTGTTTTGTTTTGTTTTGTTTGTCCTAACTGAGTGAGAAGGCTGTGCCTCCCCCTGGCTGATTTGCAGTTGGGACACATTTCAGTACCCCTCAGATCTGCCAGCCAAACCTTACGATATCATTACCTGGAACTAAACTGGAAAATGAAAAAGGACAGGTACAAGGCCCAGAGCTGAGCACTCAGGAATGGAAACCGGTACTTAACCCCAGCGCCAGTCTGAGATCTGCTTAAGGGAATGAGACAGGCCCAGGAGGCAGAGCGTTCCTTCTCTCTCCCGCCACACTCTGGAATCCAGCAGGCCCAGTCTCGCTTCTGCACAGGCTTCAAGACCCACTGGCAGGATCCCTGAGCTTGTCAGCCGAGCGAGTGGCAGTGAGGAGGAGGCTTCACAGCTTCTGATGCTCCGGGAGAAAAGTGCAACTGAGCTGCGCTAGGAGGGAGGAAGCCTGGCAAGAGCTTCAAAGGGAATCTCTGGCGCTCTCACCCAGGATGGTGAGCTCCTTCGGGTTTCCTCAAATGACCTGTTGTGAATGCTGCGCTGTAACTTACAAATGTGACCTTGTTTGGGAATAGGGTCTTTGTACGGGTCATTAAGCTGGGGCCAAGCTGAGCCAGAATGGGCAGGAAATCCAGGAAGTCCTCAGTCTTCAGCTCTAGTCCCACAGCCTCAAAACCCAAGGGATGTGGCGACCACAACCATCAGAGCCAAGAGAGCAAGGAAGGTTTGCCTGAGCCTTCAGAAGAACTGTCATGTGGCCACACCTTTCTATAGCCCCTCTAATCAAAAGGATACATTTGTGTGTGTTTCTTTGTTTGTTTGTTTGTTTGTTTGTTTGTTTTTAAATCACACAATAAAGGCCTAGGCGCGGCTCAGGAATATAAATACACTAAAATGAAATTTAAAACCTCCTGAGGTCAGTACCTCAAATAAGTCCATAGTGAAGGCAAAGATCTCAGGAAACTGGACCATTCTGGAAAGTTCTGAAGAACCTAGTCTAGCAATGCTTTACTAGAATAAACCAGCTTCATTTTCTTTATTCTCTTCTGTATTTCAAGTAGATGGAGGAGAGAAGGAGAAACAGATGGAAAGTAGGAGGGTAGGAGGGATTGAGAGAGGAAGGGGAGAGAAGGAGAATTTATCCAGGTAGGCAAACAGTAGGCCCTAACAGCAATAGGAATCCAGATTTCAGAGACCAGAAGCACAGTTAGATGTCTATTGCCTGGCAAGTCTGTAGCCTTCAGCATGGCTAACCTCTCAGAGTCTCCATTTTCTCAGCAGCAAGACAGTTATTACTATGAGGTAAAGAGCAGCAAGCAAGATGTCTAGCAAGGGCTTCATACCAGATAGTCCTTACTCATTCCTCTACCATAACCATCCTCTCTGCTTTACTGTTGAAGCTGACGAGCCTCACCAGATGACCAGCCTTGTGTGTTAGCAGCTTCCCCAAATACCCACCCATATCCTTCCTTACAGAAAACAGGGCTAAGGTCAAATGCTGTCCTGCATACAGGTATCATAACAAAGTACACAAAATTGGTGGCTTCAAGCAATAGAAACATGCTGTCCAATCCTGGAGTATAGAAATCTACGATCAATTTGTCAGCAGGGTGATAGGCTGGGCAAGAGGACCTATCTCTGGCCTGTGCCCCACTTTCTGGTGGTTTCTGTCCCCCCTTAGCTTGTTGAACAAACATCACCCTAAATGTGTTCTTCCGCCTGCCCCTGATCTTCTTCTCATCTGTGTCTGTCTCTATGTCAAGTACTCACTCTGCACCACCGGAAGAAAGACATCTACTGCATCAGAGCCATCTTGAATCATCTTGTTCCACTTGATCTCTAGTTCTCACTCACAGACACTGGTCTTTCACGGGCTTCTGAACTCATCACGTCTCCCAGGGTAGCCAACAACTAAAAGAACCAGGACTCACACTGTCTATCTCTCTAGTTTGTTCCTCAGAACTGCCTCTGGTATAACTGCTCTTGCAGACATGCCGGAAAAAATTCAGTGTGCACAACCCAGCCTCAGAAAAACAGCTGAAGAAAGAGAGCAGGTCCGACTGGAGACATCAAAAACAACCGTTTTATGAACTGGGATGCAGAGAACCAAAGAGGAGCAAGGTTACATTGTCAGGCAAACATGCCAGGTTTCCAACTTAGGTCCCAGATGCCCCTGTGGATCTTCTGCTCTCTACAGAAAAATTCTCCAACACAACCTTCTAGATGGAAGCTGCTGCTAGCTCCCTTATTATGATTGTCTGGGAAAGAGAAGACTAAGACATCTTTTTAAAATAAAAATATGAATCTGCATAAAAGACTCATCTGGTTGAATAAATACACTGGTGTAAGCAAAGTGTCTATCGCAAGCCAGATGAAGAGACTATTATGATTATTCTTGTGATCATTATTATTCTAATCTTTGAGTCTAAATTTCCCGAAAGCCCTGAGTGCCGCTTTCCACCCTTGTCCAGCTTCAAGAAAACAGGCATAGAAAACAGGCCAGAGAAATTGAATCACAGTTTCAGCTAAATACATATTTAATCCCTTATGTATTTTTTATATTTTGTTTTGTGCAAGACTGTTTACCTAGTTAATGGTGAAGTGGAATCTATTGTTACCAAGTGACCATGGACAGTGTTTTTATTCAGTCTCGAAGTGCCCCCTAGTGAAATGTTTCCATATTGAAAAACCTGAGAAATAAGATGGAAAACAGATTTATACATAACTGAAGGTATTTTTCAGAAGGAAATGGGAGGAAATGGAGATGAAGGAAGACAGCTCCTGTGTTCTGAGGTGATTTGCACAGGACTAATGGAAATGCTCTTCCCAGTGCTCTTCTGCATGCACACTCACACAGACTGCCTTACCAATGCATCCCCAACACAGAAAGGTTCTCTACCCACAGAGCACACACCAGAAACCTACAGACAGACTTCACGAGGCAGAGAGGACAAGCAGCCAGCCTCACCACTGGACCACAAGAAGCCAGGCATTTGATAAGTACCATAAAGCTTGCCAACACTGGGTGTGTGCATGAGCCTATTCAGTGAGCATATCTCTAAGAGATGAAATCTGAGACTTTAGTCATTCCAAGTCATGCTACTTGATATGGGAAACAGCATTTATGTTGGACATTATACTGGGGAGGACTGTATGGGGATTCGTTCTGCTTATCAATCAGTGATGCTCTAAAGCTAAAACTGCTTTGGTTTTCTTTAATTTTTAAATAAAAATTTTAGCTTTTGATAAAGCAAAGAAAACCCAAAAGGAAGTAGTTCTTAACCAGAGCGCTTTGATTAGTAGCTTCATCCAGTGGGCCGTTCGCAGACCTACTTACATATCAAAACTGCTCCAAGAACTTTATAAAAGAGTGCATTCATGCCTTCTCCCTCAAAGCTTCCTGTGAAGTTAGTCTGAGGTTCAGCAGGCATTTTTATTCTGTCAAAAGTTTCAATAAAGAAACTTGAGGTACAACCAGGTGGAGAGATACACCAAAAGGATGGACCCTGCTCAGACTCTGGGATCTCACCAAGTCACTGGCTGAGTGGTGGCTTGGTTCCTGGGAAGTCCTGTTATAGGCAGGAGGTCAGAAGCAAACTGTGCATACAGGAAAGACATGAGGATTCCCCACATGCCCTGTTCCCTGTTCTCTGGCATGATTAAACTGAGTGGCTTCAAATTATGAATGGGCTCTGTTCTAGGCCCACAAGGAGGTTGAGCCCTCCATGCCAACTTCTTCAGTCAAAAGAGGAATTTTTTTAACAAGTTGTGCACTAAAACAATTCTGTAGTATAGCAGGTACCACACCCAGGGTGTGATACCTGTAGTGAATTCCCCAGAGTAATGAGGTGTACATCCACTGAGATTGCTGGAAACTGCAAGAATATCTACCACACCTGCACCATCATTCCAGCCATTTCTTTGTCTTCGGTCTGGGTTCTATCTGTCTCAGCTTCACAGGACTTGAGTCTGCCTGTGCCTTGAGATCTTTGTGGGATGAAGAAAGAAAGGAAACTTGTAAAATAAATAAATAAATAAATAAATAAATAAATAAATACGGTTTCTCCACAGTTCTCCTTTTTCTATCTTTCGAAAAAAATAATGGTCTCCAGCTGTCAACCCAATTGTGGGAAGAGGCCAAGGTAATGTAATATCAGAAAAATGAAGGCTGGAGATGTAGCTCAGTTCGTTAAATGCTAACTTAGCATGCATCAACACCTGAGTTCAATCTCTGGCACTGGATAAACTATGTACGGTGGTACAGTCCTGCAATTCCTGCACTCAGTAGAGTCTTTAAGATCCAAAGTTCAAGGTCACCCTCAGATATATAGTGAGTCTGGGGCCAGCTTGGGATACATGATATCTAGTTTTTTTTAAAAAAAAAGAAAGAAAGAAAGAAAAGAAACTGCATACCTCATAAATTTTCAATGTGCAAATACCAATCAGAACCACCTGGAGCTCTTATTAAAGACCCAGGTTCCCAGCCCTACTTAGCAACACTAATTCAGTAGGTCTACCATGAGTTTCCAAGACTCATTTTTCTTTCACCAAATATTTAATTATCTGGAACTACATGTAAAGCTCTGGTCGTGGGTCTGTGAATATGGTGTTGAACACATTACCCTCTGCTGTTGTGAACCTTGTATCCTAGAGAAATCTTCATTTCTACAAAGAGGTAAAATTAGCTTACATACAGAAAATTCTGGAGCATAAATGCTGATCATTCACTATGTTCATATTATAAACTGAGGAGCTGGAGCCCTGAGATGTAAGTGGAGTTGTGACTCTCTCCATCTTCTATGCTGGGCAATCCCTCTCCTCTTCAAACATTGTCAGAGGCCAGCCAACCGTTCTGTAGAGGGTACTTTGATTAATCCTGTCCATACCTGCAAATACGAACCATCATATCCAACTTCCATCAAGGCTTTAAAAAACAAGTGAATATTCCACCTCCATCAGTTACTGCCTGGAGTAACTCAAGACATGCCATTCAAAAAGTCAAGGGAAGCTCTTGGGTTCAAATCTCAGCACTTTGCAAATATGTGCTGTTGGTCATTTTCCCAACGTTACTTAACCTGTTTTCTTCCATCAGTAAGGTGGGTGTTTAAGGTTCTGCAGACAACACTTCCAGACCCTCTCAATGTAGTCTAAGCTCTGTATTAGGGCTTCTAGGAGCTTCTCCTTCCCAGATTTCTGCAAAGTATCCAAGGAATGTCTGCAGACTTTAGAAAGCAACCATGCTTATGGCTCGTGAGTTCCACTTCAGATCCCTGAGCTTACACCTCCTCCGATGCACTCTTGCAGTCCTAAAGTCACTCCTTCAAGCTTCTGCCTTCCCTGACTTGCTATGTCCTCCACATAGAAGGTACACCCAACCTGGTTTGCCTCCCAGCACAAAAATAGGCCCTTAGTGCTTATAAGAGGTTTCACACAGCAGCAGCGGCCATCTCTTCCCTCAGAAACCCCAGTCTTGCCCCTCTTTGGGATAAGAGTCCCCTTCACTGAGAAAAAAAAGGGAAGAGATCTTCTTAGGGGGTGACAAGATAAGGAAGATGTAGAGGAAGGACCTTGAGGAGGTCTGGGGCAGCACAGCCATCTAGGGGATTCACATCAATTGTGAGAAAAATTACCCAAGTTCAAAAGCAGGGCATTGCTCATAAAATACTGAGTGAGAGGCCTCAGAAGAGGAGCTCTGTGAAGCTTCACTGGGCACCACCGTAGAGATCTCACCAAAGCCCATTTACCACAGAAGGTCTGAATCCTCATCTCCAAGAGCCACCCTGCTCTATAGCACTGCTCTAGTTCACAGAAGAGGCCCATCCCTCGGCCACTGACTATCCGACTAGAGTGGCACGGCCATGCCTTGGGACTACCTGGCATCAACAACTGCCTTAGTAAATGTCCACTGTTCTGAGTAGCTCAAGACACACATCAATGTAAAAGTTGGTGAGCTGGAACATTTACCTGAGTAATTCATGGCAAAGAGCTTCTGCTCCTACTTCAAAAGGAGCTCCACACTGCCCCCTAGTGACCCTTTCTTGGCACCATGACCAGCTCTGTCTCACTCTGCACGAACAAATGCCATGTTCTCATGTTATTCCAGTCTAGGTACTGCTTGGTGAACATGACAAGCTCCATGCTCCCAGGAGGGACATTCTTGATATCACAAGGCAGATGCTATAGCGATAGATAAAAATCAGAGCGGGTAGGGTAGCTCAATGGTTGAAAGTATGCTTAGCATGAAGGGGTGCAAGTTTCATCACAAAGAAAAAATAATAAAATTAAAAATAACAACCAAATTATGATCCGGGGGCAAAGCTATGACCTGCACAACACAAAGAAATATAGTATTGCCTCTGACCTGTAGATAGCAATATTGGTTCACCAGTTGTGAAAATCACATGTCTTCAGGGCAGGATGTTGATGAAAGGGGGAAAGCGGTGGGGGCATCTACAATACGAACTCCGTGCTTCTTGTTCAATTTCTCTATAGAGCTAAAACTACTCACTTTCTACGTGGGGGAAAGCAGGGGCCCTGGGAGGGAGCTACGAGTGCCAGGTAATCAATGTCGAACATAACAAGCGGCAGTTTAAATGCCAAACAGACCAAAATATAATAACAGTCAAAATTGCCACACAAGAGAATGAAACCCTCTTGAGAAAACTTGCATTCATCCCCTCCCAGGGTCCAATCTTATTGGTCTCTGGAGCAATGACAAGCTGCCTGGGGATCCTGAAGGTCTGGCATGCAAAGGGCACAAATGTCTGAAGATACTGGACTCCACCCCTGTGGCCAGAGTCCCTGCCACCTCCCTAATCATCAGGAGCTCAGGAACCTGCTAAAAGCTCAAATTCAGTGTAAATGGAGCCAAATGGAGACTGGCTGTTGCTCTCTGCAATACAACCCAGGTGCTCCCAGGACTTGGAATTATTTACTTACAAAGGTGACTACTTTCTCCAGGGCTGCTTCCCGCCAGCAACATTGCCCACGCCTGCTTGCTGATAAATGTGTACAGAGGATCGCAGCCGGAAAGTCTGTACGCCCCATTGCGCAAGCCACCATTCCATCTATCCAGGGCTGATGAAAGCCACGGCTGCCCACCCTGACTTAGCCAATTTGTTTGCTAGAGGGGGAAAAAAATTACGCTGAGAAGAACGGCCAATTTTAAGACAGAGGTTGCTTTTTCATTATTGTGAAACATTTAGTGTAAAGGGCTATTTATCACCCTTTGCTTACTGCATTCTGCTCTGGTAGCTATAAATAAGGAGCCCGGCATTCCCATTATCCTGAAGGTGGTTAAGCTTGCCTCTGCGGAGCTGCCAGGGAACCTGCTTGCAAACAACCATGTGCCAGAACATATCCCAGAAAAAGAATGTCTATACAGCGCCCCCTACAGGTCCCTAAATGAACACAGAACAAACACCACAGGCTCAGACTTGTTATTAGAAAAATATCCCAAATGTAAAACTTCTCTGTGCAAGGTATCAAAAAAAAGTTTCCTGAGCCTGATCTTGAAAAAAAAAAATTTCTGAGCCTACTCTTGCCTTGGACACCCTGACCAACTGTTCCCTCTGTTCTTTAGACATTCTCGGTAGAGATAGGATTCTGTCCTTTCTGCTCAAAGGCAGGTTCTTACAAGAGAATCATTGATTGTGGTGTTGACTGCCCATCTTCTCTCCAGACTATTGCTAGTAAAACATCGTCTCCACATCCATGCCTTCTCTGGCACAAGGCATGGCCTCGCACAGACACTTAGTCAATACCTATGGCTGGGAAGAAGAATAGAAGCCTAAGAAAGCCAGCCCTGTGGCCCCACAAATAGTCAAAGAACATGAAGTTCACTACTTTAATAATCTGACTGTGGTGACATACCAGGAAAGCAACAAAAAGGACAGATATGACCCAGAGTGCTGAGTGGGTTGGTGACCCCATGTCTTGTATAGCTTGCTGATAGCTGATGGCTTTGTGGCAAGGTAGCTGGGACACTGGCATCATCACCAATCTAGATTATCAGGTAAGCCTGTAGGTGTGATGGACTTGAGTTCTATTCTGCATCCTTGGGTGGTGAATTCATTGCTTTATCATTAGGAGGAAAACCACTCACAGAAGAACTAACGAGACTGGATGCTAGCTCACCATTCTGTGGCATTTTAACATATGGCAGGAAATGCAGAGTGAATGTCTCTGTCCATGTTAGCAGTAGCACAAGGACCAAGCTAACCATGCCGTAGCAGTGAGAATAGCCAGATATAGGGGACAAACCACAACCTTCTAAGGCTCAGCCCTAATAACCTGCTTCCACCAGCTAGATCTTACCTCCTAAGGTTCCTGAGCCTCCAAAACCTGCTCCACCATCTTGAGACTAAGCATTCAAAAGACAAGCCTGGGGAGGATAGATGGATATATAGAAGGAAAGCTTCTCAAATCTGTAAGGAACTCACTAGAGAATGCTGAGCGCTGAGTTATGTAATGAGAAAATTACTATCATTAGTACTAAAGGACCCCCTAGAACCATCTGAGACTTGACTTTCTGGGTCATCACAAAGAAGATAGGACACCATGGGGAGTCACAGGCGATCTCTGCATGACAGTGATTGAAAGGCCTCCTATTAGGATGCAAGCTGAAGAAGAAGCATGAAGTGGGTTGGCCCTGGGAACCATGGAAGGAAGCATTGGTGAAGGTCACAGCCCAAGGACACAGGCTCTGTGAAAGTCTGAAGCCTAACCCTGAGATTGCAGAATATTCTCCCCCCCAACACTTTACACATCAGAATTAAGAGCAGCAGACACCCTGGAAACTGCTGGAACTGCTGAAGAGTCGCTCTGTTAGGAGGCTCCCCATCATTTTATATTGGTTGCTATAGATTGAATCTAGGCTATCTGCCACAAGCTTATGTTTGGAGCATTTCCTCCCCAAACTGGTTCTGCCATTGTGAGAGGTTGTGAAAACCATGGGACTATGACCCAGCTAGCAAGAAGTCGTCAGTAGAGGCACACTTTAAGATGATATTCACTTCTGATTCTGATCCATGTTCTTCTTCCCTGCTACTGATCCATCACGACGTCAATAACCCATTCTATAAGCTCACACTGCCACAAACGGAGCTGCTTCAGCACCTAAGACCTCCCTTTGGTGATGCTCTTTGAAACTGTGAGCCAAAAGAAGTCCTTCCTTCCCTAAGCTGTTTCTGTAGGGTATTCTGTTGTGGCAATGAGAAGAGCATCATATAGAGCAAAGGTAAAGTCCTTCATCACACACTTGGCGTTTATAGAGCAAACCAAAGCACTGGTTGTGAATGGAGGGCAGGGAGCAGTTGGAGCAGAAAGAGTTGAGGACCAAGAACCAGGAGAAAGGCAGGGTTAGGTCTCTTAGCCCGTGAGGCTACGACACTCACTGTCTGACATGGAACGAGCACTCAGTGACTTGCTTCTGTCTCAAATGAGCTTGAAGGGGGCAGGAAGAGAGGAAGACTGGGTTCACTAAAGGGAAAATTCAAAACAGAACTAGGAGAAGAAACAGGTCCCCATGGAGATTGTTAGATTCAGAGCCCCAAGATAACACAGACAGTGAGAACCCCAAACACAAATAAGGAACTTTACTGTGAAACAGTGATAGACCCAAGAGGTCAGGTCATGGGAGACTCCTAGGGCTGCTCAGGGGAGACTCTTAGGGATGCTTAGTTTGGAAAGTATAATGACTTGAATTGAACCAGATGGAAACCTCCACCCCCAAGGCCTACTGTGCAGATTATGGAGGCTGAGGAGCAGCTGCTCTCCCTGGCATAGCCACAAACTCTCCCTGAATGGTTCATATACCTACTGAGCAGCTGGAAGACAACCAGTTTTCACACTCTAACTTCTCAATCCCTGCACAGACCTGCCAAGTAGATGTTAGTATCCCGATGTCCAGGAGTGTGAGGTTAGGGAAACGAACTACTAGTCCAAAGTAGCATCCCCCTCACCAAAGCCATTTCCACTATGACTAGGTCTCTTCTAAGAACTGACCAAAACTCACTTCATTCTTACTTTATGAATGAGATGCTCTAACTTTCCCCATTTTATAGATGAGAAAACTAAGGCTTAGAGGAGTAGGGGCTTACAAATAAGACATGCATCTAGAACTTGAACCAAGGCTGTTTGGCTTTAGAGTCCTTGTTCACTACCTCTAAACAATACAGTCACCCACAAATGGAAAGAGGGTGTCAAAGCTGGAGACTAGAATGGCTATCTCTGGTACCTTCACTCCTCCCCTGCCACCTCTGTGCCCAGAGACAAGGGAGATGAGCTCGCTACTGCAGCTTGTGATTCTGAAAGTCCTAGTGAAATTAGTGTGGAGGAAAGAGGGTTGCCAGAGGTGGGTGGGGCCAGCTTGACAGACAAAGAGTGAGCTTTGTAGGTGACCAGTATGCTCTGACATGAGACAGAGAAGCATTGGTTGTACAAAACCATGACTGTCAACACTATGAGTCGTGTGCATCACATTAAAATGATAAACTTTCTGCTCTGTGTGTTTCACAGCAAACTTTATAAAAATGTGGCACAGATTAGTTTCTAATCAACTTTAACTCCCTGCCAAGGTCCTCTTGGTCCTACTGTTTCTCCTTCTCCTTTAACTGAAATGTAAACAGCCAGGCTGGCTCTGGCGCTATCCCAAGTCACCACCAACGCCCTATATAACTGAGCTGAGAAGGGCAGGTAAGTGGGCAGAGCTGAAAACTGTTTAAAAAAACACACACAAAAAAAATCGAGAAAAGAGAAAGAAAAAAGGACACATGCTTATTACTTGTTTCTTCACATACTGCACCCAAATATTCTCTCAGATCCCTCAATGTGATGTTTAACGTTGCTGTGCTATTCTGTTTCGGGAAGTGTTTAATAAGATGAATGTTCTTTGGTCACTTCGGTCTGGGTGTGAACATCACAGAGCTTGCATCTCTGTGCCTTCAGCAGAGCCTCCTCCTCGGCTGCAACCACTTGTCTCCACGGCCCTCTACCTAGCAAGGCTTCCAGGTGCTCCCGCCTGTGCTCAGCCAAAAGCACAGAGAGGTTTCTGCAGTTTCACCTCAGCCCCAGCTTTAATACAGTCACCCCTTTAGGGGTGTTTATTGATCTTCATTTGCAATTTTAATCATTCATTTGGAAAGTGTTTTTAGGCATTGTTCTAAGACCTGAAACAGGAGCATGAGCAAGGCAGATAAATCCAATATTTAATCAGTGGATTTGGGGCGAAGAGGGGGAAATATTTTAGGTGGATGCTGAGGAGAGGGGGAGAGAGGTCTCCCTCAGCACTTCGGACAGCTCCTTCCCTTTTAATTCTTCTGAAGATTGCGCTGAGCCAATCTTTTTTCTTCCTTTTTAAAAGAAAATAGGACGGGGAAGTGTGTTTTAGGCAAGGAGATGGCTGCAGCGAGCTTGTATTTCGTTTTGCTAGTATTAATCTCCACATTCAACTCCATGCTGCTTTCGCTGAGTCAGCGCTGTTCCTTTAAGCGACCTGATTCTGTAATTCCATTATTAATATCATAAAAATGCCTTTCCCCTACACCATTTTGCGCTATCAATGGAAAAAACACAGTTCCAAAATGCATTAGCCCTTGCAGGCTCCGGCAGGATTATTTTGCATCAATATAAACCGAGTTAATCAGAGGTACATTTGAATAATCAGTCACGTGGCTCCTGCGCCCCTTGCCCAGCCCTGCTGCACCTCGAAGGCTACCTCCTCTCCCGCATCTCCCCGCTACAGGATTGCAACTGCGTCCCGGTTCTCCTAAGCACTGCAGATTTTCCTGCTAGCTATCACTGCAACATCTTGCCATTTATTTTGCATTTTTTTTTCCTCTGCTTCCCTGACAGTGATGTAAGTTGGCTCCCAAGTCCCCTAATCACCAGGTCGGAGGTGGTAATCCGTGGTGAACCGCATGTGCTCAAACTGAGAAGTATTAAGGAGAGGAACAACGTTCATTAAGAAAAATAACGAGCTTAGGAATATACATGTCAGCACTGCAATCCCTCTAATTTTTCACAGCATTAAATGGCTCTTCATAGCGCAAGCCTTGAGGTGCTAGCTCACTGATTTTCAAAACTAAAATGAAGGCAGAAGATGACACTCTGGGCAGGATGCAAGTTCGATGGGACGAAGGTGAATTTTGATATTTCAGATCTATGTGGATGCCCCGATTTGACTGCTTACCCCAGAGGGTATTTTTAGGGGTCAGTATACATCAGATGTTAGCAAACACCCTTTGTTTGTGTGCATAGGAGACAGGTCTCTTTTTTTCCTTCATGGATGGATGCTAAAGAGAGTTTGGTAAAGGGGCTGTTACATCCCAGCTGCCCTGAATCTATGCTGGCCCAGGCAAAAAGGCATGAACAAAGCTGCTGTATTTGAAGGGTCCACATTTTCTTACTTATTGCTCTACAAAACAAACAAACTCAAAAACCTGGATTTTGATAGGAGATGAGGCTGTAGAAGCCAGAAAATGGTCCTATTACCCAGCAGGCCAAATATGTAAATTTGGCTTCTAAAAAAAAAGTGCTCCAATGAAGGAAACTATTTTCTGGGTTGTCCTGACATTCTCTGGCCTCCTTCCTGAATTGTGTAACTTCTGCAAATTTGGTAACTTAAAAGAACACCCAACCATTTGGCTCATGAGTCTGCAGGTAGTTTGAACTGAGCTCAGCCAGTTTGATCCACTTTGCTCAAGAATTTGTGGACAGTAGCATACAGGCTGGCTTTTGACTGGGGCTTCCCTGTGTGGTAGCATCTTCAGGCATGCTAGCTGGCCTGGCTTGTTTCCAGGGCGACAGCAGAGTTTCCGTTACAGCAAGCAGAGAAGCTGTCAGACCCTTTGAGACCCAGGACTGGAACTTGTCCTGTGTTTCTTCTGCCACATTCTGTTGTTAAAAGCAGGTTCCTGAGAATCATTCAGATACAAAGGGTGGGTAAACAAACTCCACCTCTTTTGTGGAAGGGCTATAAAGTCTTGCAGCCATTTTGCAATCTCCCACATTATCCCCAGATAGCCCTCTCCTGATGCTTCATGGAGCTACTCAGACTGACTAAAATTTGCCTGCCCTTAGTCTCAGGTTTTTTTGAATTTTACTTTCTAATTGTAATTCCAGGGTTCTTTCCTCAAGAGGTTCTATGAGAAAGAGCCAACTTATTTTAGAAATACTGAGGTAAGAATCCTGAGGAATTACTCTGAAATATTCTTCACAGTAGAAGTGCATGATTTGGGGAGAAACCTTTCTTAAACTCTCGTGCTCATAAATTTCACCTGAAGAACTTGTAAAAAAAAAACAAAAAAAAAAAAAAACAGAGATTCCTGGATCCCATCTGAGGTGGGCTAATTTTGAGAGGAGCCTACTATCTCTGTGTTTCCTTTCCACATTCCTTTCTCAAAAGCACACCTTCCTATTGGTCCTGCAGAAGCAGTGTGAGATTCAGGCTCCTGGAGAGACACATGAGGTCACCGTGTAGTTCTCCGTCCAGAACCAGCATTGGAGATGCTGCCTTGTGGAGTAACAGGGCACAGAAGCTCTGATCCTCACAGCTGGACTCAGCCTGTCAGCAGCAGCAGCTTCATCAGGAACAGATTAGAAACACAAAGGCTTAGAGCAGTGGCTGCCTGTCAGTGGTAGAGCACTTGCCTGGTGTGTGGGAGGCCCTGGGTTTCATCCCCAGCCGTGGTTGAGGGGGGCCAAGGAGGGAGACAGAGAAGTATCTGGGCCTTCCTGCCCCCACCAGGCCCATTTAATTCAGATACTGAGTTAAGCACTACATACAGCTGTGAATAGTGAACCCTGGGCTATGTGTGAAAGCCTGTGACCATCTCCACAAGTGAGTGAGGAAGGACCACTTAGCCTTGGCTGGAGAGGATGTGTTCCAGCTCACCTTGGCTTGCCCGGTTCTTCCTGCAGCTGCGGAGCTCTTTGATAGAGTCCACCATGCAGCCCTCCTCACCTCTGCCAACCCACTTATAATTTGTTGCGGCTCTGTCTTCTGAACTCTGGACAGGGCACCTGGCCCCACTCATCAGTGAGGTCTCCAGGATGATAGATTGGTAGTTCCTGCTGAGTGAAGAGCGCTTTTAAGCTGGTGTCGAGTCCCCTAACCCCCATTTCTGAGGAGCTTTTAGAGCTCCCTGCCTTAGGTAGAGTGTTAAGGGCTTAGGAATTTAAAAGGAATTGGTGTGAGGGGTCACTGGTTCTTGCAGAGTTTCAGATGCACACTCAATTACTAAGATTGTTATACACTCAGTGCCCAAGTGTGGGAGTGCAACTACACACACACACACACACACACACACACAGAGGAATACATACGCGCGCACACGCACGCACACACGCACATGCTCACACACACAGGTACACATACATGTGCATGCACACAGCTAGACAAGACAGCAAGTTCTTCGTGGAAGCCAAATATTGCTTCAGTGTAGTTTCTTAAAAAACACTTGGGAACAAAGAAGTATAGTAATTCCCTGTCAGCCAAAATAGCTACTGGCCTTTCAGTTCCCTGGGCTACAAGGCCAATGAGGAAGGCTGGAGATGGAAGAGAAGACAGTACTTGTGTGTGGCTCTCAGGAGCCTGGAAGAACAGCACCAGATAGAGTGTGAACTGTGAAACAAGTCTTTCCCTGCGAGATGGGACACCCATTGAGATAATCCATTCCTCTAAGACACTGTTGGAAGTACTTAGAATATGAACATATATCAAACAAATTAGAACTGCATAAACAGAAATAAGGAATTTCTTACAACTCAAGTGTGATGGTTTGATTATGTTTGGCCCAGGGAGTGGCACTATTAGAAGGTGTGGCTCTGTTGGAGTGGGCGTGGTCTTGTTGGAGTGGGTGTGTCACTGTGGTTTAAGACCCTCATCCTAGCTGCCTGGAAGGCAATATTTTTCTAGAAGCCTCTAGATGAAGGTGTAGAACTCTCAGCTCCTCCTGTACCATGCCTGCTTATATGCTTCTGTGCTCCTACCTTGATGATTATGGACTGAACCTCTGAACCTGTAAGCCAGCCCCAATTAAATGTTGTTCTGATAAGAGTGGCCTTGGTTATGGTGTCTGTTCACAGAAGTAAAACCCTAACTAAGACATTAGGTATTGATGTAGGAAAACAGATTGAGAAAATATGAACATGAAATTGTAGACACTGAACGCCTACAAGCCAGAAAAGGAGAGGTGGGCTGGAATGATTTTTTTCCTTCCTGTCACATAAAAGAAAGTAGGGACAGAGTGGACAGGGTTCGCATAGGGTTAGGGTAGTCTCTAATGAAGGAGAGAGGAGGAGCGAAACCCCTCCATTTCAACCAGGTTCCATGTTCTGACTCTGGAAAGTTCCTGAGGTCTTTACATGTGGTGACTTTTGGGAGCCATTAATGAAAAGCATGCAAGCTATGCAGATACCTCCTCTTGTTCACTTTCTGTGTTATGGATGTGCTGAGCCACAGTTAACTGCCATGCTGGGATAGGACCAGCAAATGCCACTTAGCTAATGGAGTATCTGTTTTTCAGATGGAGTTTCAATAGGAAATGAATCTTTCAGCTGGAAGAAGTATAAAACTTCTATCCTTTTCTGAGTGTGCAGACACAAAGACAACAGGTGCCACCAAAGGGCAGACAGCATAGCAAGTAGCCAGCATCATGCAGACTGGTTGGAAGAAACTGTATACAAAAGGGATCCCTACCCATTGTACTATATGCCAATGGCACTGGGCAGGACAACCTGAAGGGGGAGGACAGACAGAAACTTTTTTTCAACAAGCATCTCAAGACCTATTGTGAAAATATTGGTCCTGGTTCAGGCAAACAAGTCACTAGTTAAGGACAGAGAACTCAGGGACTCCACAGATACAATAAACACCTCACAAGGTCAAGCCAGTGCCTCTAGTAAGGCCAACCCTTACTAAGGATCTATTGGCAGTTGATAGATAGCTCCTGGGGACTGAAAATCGTTCTTTCTTTGAGGGTGTAGCCACTGTGCTCTGGTAGATGAGCCCATACCCAGACATATGCAGGCAGCACTGCTTGGACTTCGTAGTTTATCTAAATCAGCCAACCAATCAATCAATACACATGGACTTCGAAGATAGACATGTAGGGAAGACATTAGAAAAGTTGGAGGAGAAAAATAGAAGGGAGATATAGTATTTCATGTCACGCATATATAAAATTTTCCAGGGAAAATGTAATTAAAATTCACAGATCAATGGGAAATCCAATATACCAAAATATACCAAAAATATCTGTCAAATGATTACTTTAAGAAAACAAAAAGATAAGTCATATGAAGGCATAAAGAACTCAAATCCAGAATATAAAAAAAAATTTCTAATTTTCTAATTAGAAAAATTTTCTCTCTTATGTTTTCCTTTTATTGAAAATATTTTTTCTCATATAATATATCCTGATTAAGATTTCCTCTCCCTGTTCTCCCCCACCCCAGTTTCTCCCTACTTCTATCGCCATATGGATCCCCCACTTCCTTTCTGTCTCTCATTAGAAAACAAACAAGATTCTAAGGAATAATAATAAAGTAAAATAAAATAAAGCAAGACTAACATATCACAATAGGATAAAACAAACGGAAAAGAGCCCAAGAAAATACACAAGAAACAGATAGAGAGGCAGAGGCCTACCTACTTACACACTCAGGAATCCCATAGAAACACAAAACTTGAAGCCATGATATATACACACAAAAAATCTGTAGGGTAAAAAGAATGAGAAAATTAAATATATATTTATATAATGAAATATATAATATATAATAAAATTAAGATTAAAAAACCATTTAAAGCCCTGACATGAAATTATGAGACAAGGAACCTCCAAAGAGGGTTCTTTTTCCTGTCGACCATCTGGCACTGCCGAGCACGCAATCTATTCTTTTTTTTTTTTTAAGATTTATTTATTTATTTTATGTATGTGAGTGCACTGCTGCTCTCTTCAGACATACCAGAAGAGGACATTGGATCCCATTACAGATGGTTGTGAGCCACCATGTGGTTGCTGGGAATTGAACTCAGGACCTCTGGAAGAGTAGTCACTGCTCTTAACCGCTGAGCCATCTCTCCAGCCCTGCAATCTATTCTTGAGAATAATTTGTTTCCCCAGTGAGAACTCCTTTGGAAAAACTAAAGTTTCATTTGCAAATGGTTATCAGTTGGAGATAGATTCTGGGTTAGGGATGAGGGTATGTGTCCACTTCTTTTAGCTCTAGGACCCCATCTGGTGCAGACCCATGTAGACCCCGTGCATGCTGCCTCAGTCTCTGTGAGTTCACATGTGCATCAAGCCTGTTGATTTAGAAGGCCTTGTTTCCCTGGTGTCTGTCATCCCCTCTAGATTTTACACCATGTCTGCTTGTGAACCGCCATGCTTCCTGTCATGATGATAATGGCTAATCCCTTGAAGCAAGGGCTAATTTTTTTTTTTCCTTTGTAAGAGTTGCTGAGGTCATGGTGCCTCCTCACAGCAATAGAAACCTTAACACAGAAGTTAGTACCAGGAGTGGGGAATTGTGATAGGCCTGACCATGATTTTGTTTGGAGGAATAATGATGTTGGAACTTTGGACACTTAGGAAAGTTATTAGACACTTTCAGTAGAGCTTAAAGGGCCACCCTAGTAGCAGCATGGAAAATAGTGGTAGTGACAGCAATTTGAACTGTATGCATTGTTTGGGGTTGGAGTGTGACTGGCTCAAAAGGTTTCCAAAGAGGAGACTATCAACTTGTGGCCTAGAGACCATTCTTGTGATATATTGGTGAAAAATGTAGGTGCTTTCTGCATCTGTCAATAAATAAATAAATAAGCAAAACCTTGCCTCAGGCTAAATTGGAGAGTTATGAATTAATAGCTTTAGCAAAGAATTCCAGATACCACAATATTGACCGTTTTACTTGGTTCTTACTGGCTGCGCTTATGCAGACCTATGACGAAAAGGAGCAAGCTGAGCAAGGAAAAATGCAAAATTACAGTTCAAGGAGAAAGGGGGTAACAGAAAATCCTGTGCTCCAGGAGATAAACAGATCAAAGAATAGCCTAATGTTAAAGGGAATTAAAGTAGCACTGACCTCAGGGCAAGACTCTTCCTAGCTAAGCTTCCAATTTGTGAAAAAGAATTAAAGAAAAGCTTAGGGTCCAGTGTGGCAGCCCACACTTTTAAACCCAGCACTCCAGAAGCAGAGGCAGACAGATCTTTGAGTTCAAGGCCAGCCTGATCTACAGATTAAGTTTCAAGAGAGCCAAGCTTAGGCAGTGTAAGGAAATGGCCAAAAGCAGAAAGCTGGTGAAAATGTATCTGAACAAGGGGCTGTTTTCTAGACGCCAAAAGGAGTAGAACTTGGCACTTTCAGCTACATGGATCTGGCTTTAGAGTCAAGGATTCAAGAAAAGAGTTATGAAATCTCTCTCCATGGCTAATGGAAAGCCCTGAGGCTAGGCATATGCCAGGGCTGTCCCTGTATGGAGTCTTAGAGAGGCCATTGCATGAAGCTATGAAGGTGGAGCCTGAGTTTTCTTGGAGACTCCAAGAACTCTCGTCCTTCTCCAGCATTGTGTCTGGCAATGCCAGAGTTGTGAGATACCTTCCAAAGGGAGCTGCTAACAGGGAGTAGAACCAGCACAAGAGAGAGAAGTGTGTTCCAGTTAACAAAACTGAGAGGAGTTGAAGATCTGAAGAGCACTTTGACATCAGACATGGAGATGCAGAGTTTGGGGTTTGCCCAGCTGGTTTTCGGTCTTATGTTAGTCCAGTTTTCCTTCATGATGCTCCCTTACCTCCCTTTGGAACAGTTACATACTTGTGTCCTTATATGTTGGAAGTATTTGATCTGCTTTTTATTTTGATTTTATAAGGGATTACAGTTAAGGGACTACTATGAGTCTCAGAAGCTACTTTGAACTTTTAAACAGGGTTGAGACTGTTAAAGGCTTTGGGGACTTTTGAAGTTGGACTGAATGTATTTTTTGCATTATCATACAAGCCTCTGGAGGCCAGAAAGTGGAATGTGGTAGTTTGAATAGGAATTGCCTCTATAGTCTCATAGATTTGAATGCTTAATCACCAGAAAATGGTACTATTAGGAGGTGTGGCCTTGTTGGAGTAGGTGTGGCCTTGTTGAAGGAAGTATGTCATGGGTGGGGGGGGGGAGGCTTTGAGGTTTCAAATGTTCAAGCCAGGCCTAGTGTCTCTCTCTCTCTCTCTCTCTCTCTCTCTCTCTCTCTCTCTCTCTCTCTCTCTCCCTGCCACACCTGCTGATCCATGTGTAAACCTCTCTCGTCCTTCTCCAGCACTGTGTCTGCCTGTGCTGCCATGAGTCCCACCATGATGAAATGGACTCAACGTCTGAACCTATAACCAAACTCTAATTAAATGTTTCCCTTTATAAGAGTTGCCATGGTCACAGTGTCTCTTCACAGTGATGGAAATCCTAACTAAGATACCATACTTGACACTGTTTGGGTGATCAAGAGCTTGAGACTAGCTAGTCCAGGGACTAAGGGTAAAACCAAGTTTTACTATCTGCTAAAGGAACATAGCAACAAAGTGACTCCTAATGACATTTCTGCTGTGTTCATCGATCAATACCTTGCCCATCCATCCTCAGAGACGCTTCCATCTGCAGCAGGTGGGAACAAATGCAGAAAATGTTTTCTAATTTAACCAGAAAGAGCTAAAGAGATTAGTCAGAAAGAGTAACATGATTGAGATCCTTACTGAAGTAGGCATATCAAGCACTAAAAAATCATATGAAGAGATACTTAACCTCACTAAGAATAAAAAAATGCAAACTAAAGCCAAAATTAGATACTATTCAGGTGAGCAAAAGGCTTGGAAGAAGCAAGTTTTGGATCTGGTTGTATTCAATGAAATCCTTCAATACTGAAAATGAACATCCATAAACTCCTCAGGAGAAAAACTAGGGAACATCCATTCTGTCAATCAGAATAAATTGCTATGATAGACCATAGCTGAATTCATATATATACAGGCACATGCATCCATTCACAGGTACATATGCTTCTGATATATTCAGGTAGATATGCATAGACAAATATATACCTATACACAGATATGCATACATGCATGTCTAGCAAGAATCATGAAAATAATCATAGAAGTAGTGTTTATTATAGCAAAATATTGATATTGTCTCAATCTACATCCAGAGGAAAAATAAATTGTACTATGCCTGCAAGGGAATCCCATATAGCATTGAAAAAAGAATATACCAGAGGTCCATGAATCAATATCAATTAATCTCATAAGCACACTATTGATCAGATGAAAGCAATTTACAAGTGAGCGTTTGCAGCATGATAATCTCATGAATATTCTAGACATGCAAAAAAGTGAAAAGAGAAAGGGGAGATGAGAAAGAATACACACAAATTACCAGGCCTTACCACAGGGACTGAAGAGATGGTTGGGCAGTGTGAAGGTGGGACATGACTTCAAATCTCAGTACACACACACACACACACACACACACACACGTATAAGACAGGAGTAGCCACATACCTGTAACTATAACACATGATAAAGCAGAACACCTTTGCACCCACAGGAGCACATAGATCACAGACACGCACATGCACGCACATGCATGTACACAAATGTGCAGGCACACAGAGACACACACAGAGAGTCAAACATACTCATGCACATATATAAGTCCCTAAAAATGAGACTAAAGTTTGCTCCTGAGATGTAAAACTGAGAAATTGACATATCTACATGTAAAAATGTAAAAAGGTTGTATTGGTGATGAACCTTTTTGAGGCCAAGTGGTGAGTACTGGGATATTTGTTACAGTGTTCTTTGTTCTCTTTTGTGTGTCCTAAGCACAGAATTGATCAGCAGAGGCTGCACTGCTGAGTTCTGGCTCAGAAGTGGGCCCTTCAGGAATGAGCTATCCCCATTGTACTTACTCTATTTTCCCTGTGACGCGTCTTCTCCTGCATCCCTTACATATAAGGAATGGACAATTTTTTGCATCTAATATAATCATTTGTCAGGGAAGAACATAGTTCTGAGAAGCTTTTACTGAGAGGGAATTGGAATTACATTGTCTTCTGTCTCTTCTTTCTTCCAACACTAGAATGAACATGAGATGTCCACAATGGTGTGACCAACCACCCTGCAACTGTGAAGCCACACATTCTACTCAATGACTATGTACTTATTTCTGTGTCTACTGCAGTTGATGTAGTTTCTGCAATGTCATAGAAAACACACATACACACATGTACCTTAGAATGAGTGGCAACTACCTTGCGCCTAAATATCTCAAAAGACAAACAACCTAGATGCTAAAGTGGATGAAGAGGAAGAGAGGCAGATAAAGGGACATTAGAATGCCCTTCCCACAAGTGAACTTGACAAAATGAACCCTTCGGAACTTGATGGAACATAGAATCAGACACATCCATATATGCTAATGGTTTTCTGTGTTTGGCATAATTATATTTTAGCTTGCTAGCTTATTTAAGTACTGCTTTTTTTTCTCCCCCAAGTCTTAACCAGTTTTAAATGAAAATTGCTGACAATATATTTGTGGGAAGAAAATTAATGCATGTGGACAAGGTGCTTGCTGTCTCGGGTTTTTGAACTATAGAATTGTGGGCAGCCTTTCTGATCAAGCAGAGACCGCTTTTGCTGGGTCTTACAAAGACATATACAACATGTGAATCAAATAAACATTTGCCCCTGTGTATCGCTCCATGTAAGCTCATCATCAGAGCAGAACATCGGTTCCATGACATATTCTTCCTGTATTCTGAAAGAATTCCTCTGGTTTTTTTTTAAAGCAGTCAATGTATGCATGTGTGATGGGCATCAGAGACTCGAGAAAAGGCAGGTAAGGTCGATCATTAGAATAAACTCTAGACTATGAAATATGTCACCAAAGGGTTGGGATCACTAACTGGTACAGGAATAAAGAAGGACCACCCCTAGATTCCAGCTACAACAGGCTTAAACTGAGCCAGCCAAGCTAGTTTGAAGCAGATCGTCACTCTGAAGAGGGGCTTTTGAAAAAGATATTAATGCAACTGTAGGTGAATTATGTGTGTTTCATTGAACATTTATTCTCTGTTGAATATGTGCATGCTCAGGCTTTACATACATTATCTAATTTAAATTTACAAAAATCACAGAAGTCGGGACTGTTATTGTTTCCATTTTAAAGAAAACGTATTGAGGGGTCTGGAGAGATGACTCAGTGGTTAAGAACACTGACTGTTCTTCCAGAGGACTCTGGTTCAATTCCCAGCACCTACATATCCATATAGAATTCACAACTGTTTGTAACTCCAGTTCCAGGGGATCTGGCAACACACACACACACACACACACACACACACACACACACACACGAAGGCAAAGCACTGATGCACATAAAGTAAAAAATAAATTTAATAGAAGAAGAGGAAGAAAATGAAGAGGAGGAGGAGGACGAAGAAGAGGAGAGGAGGAGGAAGACAAGAAGATCAACAACAACAATAACAACAACAACAGATTCAGAAGTTAAATGTGAGATCACACAGATCACGGAGAAGAGCCTCCCATTGGCTGATGCACTGAGACTTGGATGTAACTCCAAGTTCCGTGTGATGGATGTGAGTTTGGCAAATGGTACCTTCAGAGTTCTGGGGCTGAAGAAGCCTCATGCATGCACAGAGTCCAGGTGTTTGTTCACCATACCTCAACTGCTACTGCCCAGAGGTTGGCACTTATGCAGGTAACTCCAGCCAAGGTCCAGGGACAGAAAAGAGCTACAACGTGCTCAAAATATTAGACTTGGGTTGTAGAATAGGACAGGTTGGCTGGCTTGGCAAGGAAATTAGCAAGGAAGAAGTTGATATACAAGCCCTGATTTGAGATGTGGGAGTTGGTAGAACCTAACCTAGAATTTTTATGACACTTATCTGTATCTTCCTCCTTCTTATGGTGGATAGCAAGAGAGAAAGATTTATTCTTATTCATTTCTGTCACTGCTGAGAGCCTGTTCCAGGTCCTTTAAGATCTGGGATCCTCTGACTTCCATCTTAAAAAGCCATTGATTCTTGACACATAGGCTGTCTTCCATAGAGTAGACTCATTACTCTTCCTTATCCCAGTGTCCACCCAGGGTGTTATGACTCCAGTATCCTGTCGTTATGCCCCCTATACCTGAGTGCATGTTCCCTGGCCCATCACACTGCATCTGCTTTCTTTCTTGTCTCTTGAGGTCTAATAGCTTCATCAATCATGCTACCTATCATCTGCGTCTGATAATTGCACATTGTGCATATGTACTGAAGTCTCACACTACACTCCATAAATATGGACAGTTACGGCTGGAGAGAGATCTCAGTTGCAAAGCAGGAGAACCTGAGATTAATAGCCAGGACCTACACAAGAGCCTGGGTGTAGTATACATGCTTGGAACCTGAAAGAGTGGAATCAGGTAGATCCCTGAGTCTCCTAGTCCACCCAGCCTATCCTAAGCAATCTTTAGACCAAATGAAAGGCTTGTCTCAGAAAACTTAAGTAGGCTCTGGTTGATTTCTGGCCTCCACACATACGCACATGAAGCTATACAAATACATGCGCATACAAAGCAGTTAGTAGACACAACTATCATGTGTCAAAGTAATTAAGGAAATTAAAACTAGGAATGAAAATAATGAGCCCCATTAAACTTCAGTTCTGTAATTTAAAACAAAGTGTAAAGGGAATGGGACTCAGAAGTGGAAGAGAAGGAGGGCAGGGCAGGGCTTTGGGCTCTTTCAGAATACTGGGGACATCAGTGAAAATTTCTGTTATCTTCTCCTCAGACCCCACTGCCTGGGTATCTGTGAATGAGACAGAGCAGAGCCCCATGGCAGCTGCCCTTGTCCTCCTCTCATATACATCCTTGGCTCTCAGAGTTCAGAAAAAGAGTGGTGACTGAACACAGATGCTTAGTCATGTCCTATGAGGATTTGGAGTGGAGCTGGTTCTCCAGTGCTATATCCAGAGGAAAGCTCCCAGAACAGGAAAGGACGGCTGTCTGGGAAGGTAATGAGAGTAGTGCATATTAGTGGCAAAATATGTTCATTTCTCTTCTTCTTTTGTCTGATTTCGAGACAGGATCTTGCATAGCTCAGGCTGTCCTTAAAGCCATGGTCCTTCCGCCTCCGTTTCCTAAGGTCTGCGATTGTAGGTATGTATCACCACACCGACCTAAGGATGTGTTAATTCATATTGACACTTTATCTAATTCATGTCTAGGTCTGACCCATCAAGCTTATCAGTTAGCTCAGTTTGACAAGAAATCTATCGTTCAAAGGTAGTGGCCAGTTCCAACAGGCTTGGGGATTTAGTCCTGTTTTAATTGAGCTAAAGTCAGACGGGTGTCCTCTGCAAACTGCCTGAGCTTCTCTTGAAAGGTGACCAAGATTGAGCATCCAGGAGGAGGATCTGGGCACTCTTTCAAAGCGCCCTTGTCCAAGAGACACTCAACTTTCTCTCATTCATTCTGGAATTCATGGGAATTTGGCTTTAAATGCCTCTCCATCTCCATTAAATGTGTTAATCTTAGTCTTCATGTACAAAAATACTAAGTGTGGATAAATGAGTAATAAAATATTCCTGTGAAATTGCTGTTGTTGTCAAGATGTCAAGAGATACTTTTTTTTTTTTTTTTTTTTTTTGCTGTTTACCACTGGTGAGACTTCCTGTGTGGCCATACTTATCAACTGATTGCATTCAATCCTTGCTATAGTACTATAGTACTGAAAAGCTAACCATAACCCATATTGTTTTCATGGAAAATAACTATGTTGGTCTCTCGTTTGTTAGTTCATTTGTTTTCTTCTGGTAACAGGAATCTGTTGTGTAGCTCTATCCTCCAAAGTGTAGTACTCCCCCTTGGAAGAAGAAGGGTGGCTTGTCAAATGCACAAGACAGTAACAAGACTCAA
Source organism: Grammomys surdaster (assembly GCF_004785775.1). Lineage (NCBI taxonomy): Eukaryota > Metazoa > Chordata > Mammalia > Rodentia > Muridae > Grammomys > Grammomys surdaster. Next base: position 9,366,452 of record NW_021604608.1, on the reverse strand, counting down.
GAAGTTCGTGGAATGTTCAAGACTCATAAGGCCACAACCTGACATTACATAAGCAGGAAACCACGTGCTGGGACAGAGAGAATTCCAGTGTTGTAGCTGCCTGGAAGTTGCGTAGGGAACTCTAGTGACTCAGCTTTTCAGAATTGTCAGCAAGTTAGGTGGGCTTTTTGATGATAAAATTGCTCTTCTAAGTAAATTCTATCTTATAATGCTGAAAATAACCTCAGTAAACTCATTGGTTCACTGAGCTGGAAGCAAATGGATTGTTTCTTTGATGTGCTCGCCCTCTGCAACTGAGAGAAATATGAATAAAGTTACAAAGAAAGACAACACAGAGCTGAGCCGTCCTGGGCATGCTCAGTAAATCTACGCTGTCATTTTCTTTTGTTCTATTTGAGAAAAATTATTGTTTATTGATAAATTTAAAGTGCAATGCAGGTTGCCAAAAGTGTAGCAGTGGACACACCCACATAAAAGTGAGAAAGTTGAATATAAACAATTACTGTATATAAATCATTACTGACAATATTTCATGGCAATCAAGGTCCTCACAACTGGTATCCACTTAGTCTGTATTGCCACATTCCTCCCCATTTATCAAAAATCAAAAATAAAATCATCAAAATTGAGAAGCAATGCAGTACTCTGTGGATTTTAAGATAATTTTGGGCATGTTTGCAGACTGTATTCTCACCACCCTCATGTACATTTCTAGTCATGCTCACAGTAATAATTAGGGAACAAAAACAGGTTTACGTGACTATATAGCAGGCCATCAGGGTTCAACACAAACTCCTGCAGAATTTAGGTAAAAACATGTTTCATAAGACATAGCTAATGCTTAAAGGAATTAAATAAAATTTCAAAACATGGCAAGCAAATGAAGACAACTAAGAAGCATTTTCCATCATTTTTCTGTTGCTACAAAAAACATAGTTCAACTTATCTAGCAAAACAAAGACAAAGTAAGACTCACTGAACAGGCCAGATGCATACATTACTGTTCCCTTCCAATTGCTTTAGCCCACACACAACCAACCAAAAGAAACCAACAACCCCACTCCCACAGCTGCCAAATCTTTCTTTCTGATTTCCAGTGACAAAGAACAACACTGTCTATAAACACGTTCGCAGAAAGTGATACCAGAGCACACCATAAAACAGGAGATGTCACCACCCTGTGTTCAAAAGCTTTTCCCCATGTCTTGTGCACAGTGAGTTAGTATCATGTGGTGAGTCAAAGCAACATGACTCCAACGCATCCACTCTCACCAGAGATTAGAATATTTCCCACAGTGTTTTTCTTAAAAGCTCTGTCAAAAAAAAGTAGCTATTAAATACCAATGTACTCCCTTTGCACATAGCAGTTTAGTTGGTTTAGCTGGGCTGTGCTCTCTGAAATATTGACTAGATTTTCCTCAAACTGCACTGTCAAGTCTTTCATCACCACATTCTCGTAGTTTAGATGTTTGCTCAGACTTTTCTTCACTCTTTCCCATCCTCCTTGTTTCCCTTTTTCTATCACAACCTCTCTTACTCACTGTTGCTTTGAGACTTTGGTCAATTGCAGAGCCAACCAGAAACCTGGGACCTGGGTTCCTAACCTGTTTTCTCATGCATTCACGATGAGGAGGACAAATCAGAGGTGTCTACTAAGAGTCTTATTATTTTCCCACCCTTTCTGACATTTCTAACCCTCTTAAACCAGTTAAAGCTTTTTATCTCTCCACATAAGAACTTCCATGATGACATTTGTCCACTGTAATCTAATGTATCTTCAGTGGGATAAGTACTTCAAGTTGACTCTTTTTCGATGTGGCATTTCCCTATGGTACAACCATACCTTCAGTAGCCTGATCCCTAGTATGCACTGACTGTCAGTCACCACCATCATTCTAGTGTCTCCGAGAGGCCACTGGAGATTCACTTCTCAATCAGGGGTATTTCCACCACACCTACACTTTTTGATCTGCCCAGCACTCTTGTTAACCCATAAACATGGATGCACCGTACATAAGAAAAGAATTTTCTTATTTTGGTCTAGATGACCTCTAGTTCCTGCTCAGGCTCCTGTTGCATTGGGTATGGCTTCCAAAAAGAGCACCTAGGAATCATAGCTACATGCCATGTGCAGCTAGGGTTTGAATTAAATCAGAGGGAACAGGGACATGTCAAGTGTCATCAGAATGGAGCAAAAACTGAGTGGCTAGGTCTATTCTCTTGTGCTGATAAGCCACTGTAAAGACTGGCAGTCCATGAAAGAGATTGTGGCTCCAGAGACAATGGGTCAGCTACTATAAACAGAAGACTAGAGTAGCCTAGTGGTGAGCGTTTTTATTTCCACTGTCCTTCTGCTCTGAGAGCTATGAAAGTGCATGCATCCTTGCTATCATGCTTGCTTCCTTGTTTCTGAATGGAAGAATGGATACTTTACCCAGGCTGGTCATTCAGAAAATTTTCCGTGAGAATTTAGAATTGGAGTTGAATAAAGAAAAATCAGGGTTTTAGCTGTCTGGACTACCCCAAAGGTGAAACTTACTAGAGAGAAGGAACAAACAGACACAGAACAAAATAAATACAAAACAAAATGAAAATTTAAATTGTAAAAGAGAAATGTGTAGTAGATGTGTGTGTGTAACAGAGAAGGGGGAGCAAGAAGAGGAGGGAGAGGGAGAGGGAGGGGGAAAGGAGGGGAGGGGGAGAGGGAGAGGGAAAGAGAGAGAGAGAGAGAGAGAGAGAGAGAGAGAGAGAGAAAAGAAGAAGAAGAAGAAGAAGAAGAAGAAGAAGAAGAAGAAGAAGAAGAAGAAGAAGAAGAAGAAGAAGAAGAAGAAGAGGAAGAGAATACACAGCAGTTCTCTCTGGGATGTCTGCAGCGTAGCCACATATCTGTCCCTGTGACATTGCCATGTAGCTTAGGCTAGCTTCTATAATCTACAAAAAAAGAGCCCCTTCCAATAAGGCACTCTACTGGTCAACTTAGGTATGAACTAAGCCATTTCTTCCCAAGCTGTTATGCACTTAACTAGTTAGCCGTGCAATCAGTCATTCATTCAAGAAAGATATGGAGTTCTACCAAGTGCCTGGCATCTGTCTGGGCTCTTTGGGGATACTGAAAGGCCACATAAACATAATGCCTGGCTTCAAGAAGCCAAAAGTCTGAGCAAGTATGTTGATCTCCTATAGGCAACGGTTTGGGAGAATTGGAATAACACAAGCATAATTTTAAGCATACAGAAAACACAAATGTCACACACCATACTCAGGTGTGCAGAACAGGCATTCTTCCCTGTAAGCAAAATTTAGTTCTGAAAACTCCATTCACCAGTGAGGATGGAGGGAAACAAGCCTGCCCATACATGGACACCCTGTGGCTTTAAGATGTGAACTCCAGCAACTCCATGCAATTGCTCAGGTTCCCAAGCATAGCTTCCAGAGTTAGGCCTTGTAACACCAGAGCTTCCTGTGATAACTTCTGTAGAATATACATACATACATACATACATACATACATACATACATACATCCTAGTCAGTGTCTATTCATCAATCTTCCCACCACTACTGATGAGCCAAAACGTCTATACCTAACTCTGCACTGCTGTGAGCCATTTTCCTTCGTCTCTTTTGCACTCCAGGGGTGAAATTCTGTAGAATACAGTCACATCCCTTCATTTATACTTTGTCATAGCTTGCTTCACTCCATGATGGCAGAATTCAGTAGGTGGGACAGAGACTATGGTTCCCCACAAACCTAAAATACTCATTATCTGGTTCTTTACTGAAAGACTTTATGAAGTGCTGGCCTAGACACATTAGCAGCTATTTCTACTTGATACTTCAATGCAACAGATATTCTGTTCTCTTTAGCATAAGAGCAAAGCTAAGATCTTCCAACTTCCATGGTTTCTGCCAACCCCAGGACATTTGTGCATGTTCGAAGATGCACATCCATCATTGCCTCAACCCTAGTGACATCATCTCTGCCTGTCCTCTCCTATCAAGAAACCACAAGATCTTTGCTATCTTTATTGCATCTTTGGACAGAACATTGATCTTACATCAATTTTGTGCAACTGTCACTTGTATCACTTAGCTATTGATATTGACAAATGGCCCCAAGATTTAGTCTTCCAGAAAAGCGAAGATTCATCACCTCACCTTTTGCCCAACCAGCAATCGGACATGCCTCAGCTTGTTGCTTGGCTCAGTGATTCTCCAGAGGTTTCAGTCAATCTGTTGGTTCTCAAGGCTGCATTTAAGGACCCCTGCTCCCAGGACATGCCTCCAAGGTTCTCCTCAAAGCTCACACCAGTTTTCCCTCCACAGTGCTGCCTTTTGATATGGTAGATGACTTCTAGCAGATAACCCAAAGGAGTGTGTGACACCTCACAAGAGAAAAGCTTTCATACCCTGTTTATTTTATTTTTCTTTAATTGTGCAAACTAATAGCCTTTATTATGACACTATCGTACATACATATGATTGCCTTGATCATATCCCCCACGGCTTACATGTCTCCCTACCACTTACAACTTAGCCCTAAAAAGACACCCTATCTCTTTTTACCATATTCTGTATATAAGAAATCAGTAAGTATAGCCCATATTCAATGGAAGAGGTTTAAACTGCTTCTGAAATGTAAAGAAAGAAATGTGGGGTTCCGTTTCAGTCTCCATAGCCCATCATGTAAGGCCCAGCACAAATGCTGGCCTCAAAACACTTTGACTCCAGCCATGGCAAATCTCTTAGCAGAGAAAGCCTAACCTGTTAAGAAAACTGTGTTTACAATTTTCCTCAAAAAAAATTTCATTCAGAAACTTCTTTGGGAACCCCAGATCATCTTTGCAGTGTGTGTGTGTGTGTGTGTGTGTGTGTGTGTGTGTGTGTGTGTGTATGTGTGTCTGTGTGTGTGTGTTCATGTACATGTATGTACACATGTGGGAGACAGAAGACAATATAGGGTGTTATTTCTTAGGTGCAACTCACCTTGTGTTTTGAGACAGGGTATCTTACTGGCTTGGAGCTTGCCAAATAGTCTAGGTTGACTAGCCAGTGAATCCCAGATGTCCACCTGTCTCTGCCTCCTGGGTGCTGGGAATACTAAAGTGTGCCATCCTTTCTGGCTTTGTTTTTAAAATTTGGCTTCTAGGTATCCAGCCCAGATCCTCCTGCCTGCCTGGCTATCTCCCTAGCCTCCATTTAGCATCTTTAGAATCCCTCACTTCAGTCTTCCCCTGGAGCAATGGCTATTTTGGAGTGTTGGAGATCATCAAGAAACCCAAGAGTTAACTTCTAATTGTAACCTACCATATTTACTTGACTAAGTATTCGAACTCTATCTGTTCAAAGAACCAAGCAGATGAGACAAATGCATGCAGACAGGCACCACAATGCTAAATCCATCCTCCATAGGTCTAAGAGGATGATTCATTGATTAAACATGACAGTCCCAACAGAAATAGGAACAGGTCTTCCAGAGACAACTTCTGGAGAGTGTAGAATGAAGGCACAGTTGCTTCCCAAAGGGAAGCCATGACATATGGATATAATTTACTCCTCTCTGGCTATTCCAGGTCCTTGCTCAATCTCACAACAGCAAAAGATCCACGATATATAACTAAGATTTCAGCTCCTATGAAGACTTAAAAGATTAAAAGCATTATTTGTATTTCCTCATTGTAAGAATAAGTAACAATAAAAACAACAGCAGCTGCTTCCCATGTCCGTGTTATCTGTTACTTTATTACACTTTAAGTAAATATCTCATTAACTCTTATCCATAAAACTGTGATAGAAAAATAGGGATATGGTTTTTTCTTTTCCTTCCTTTTCTTTTCTTTTCCTTTCTTCCATTTTCCTTTAGATAAGAAAACAAACAAGCTTATATAAAAGAATTCCCTGAGAGCAGAAGAGATGACTCAGTGGGTAAGAACATTGACTGCTCTTCCAGACGGCCTGGCTTCAATTCCCAGCACCCAAAATCAATAAATAAAGTCCCTGAGTCACATAGCTGTATAACAAAGGAGTCAGAATTTAAACCTCCAATCTACCTTAGACTCAAGACCATTGTCTTTGCACAATTATCATAAAATATAAACCTGGCATATAACTTTTCTATGTATGAATGGTTGTGTGATAAATACTGTTTTCCTATTAAAATGAAGATACATATATTATGAAAAGGGAAAATTAATATGCTTTGTTAAAATCAAACACATGAACCATATCTCTAGAGACGCGGTTTTCAAACCTCTGGGATGCACTTGAATTTTCTTTTATGAGAGGTCTCAGGGACCGAGCATCTCATGCCTCCTCACAGATAAGTGGACAACAGATTGAGACTATCAAGGCTCAAGAAAGTTCTGGCTTTACATTTTCAATACAGTCCTGTGAGAGTTTCCCAACACAGCTGCAACTGCAGCTTCTCTACAAAGGAATATGCAAGGTTTCCTTCTTCCTTCTTGACTGAGGCAGCCCCTGCCTATGAGTTCTGCAACAATTCTATGGAGATCTTTGCTGAGGAATGAAATGTTTCGATTTGTTTGCTGTTTTCAGAGGCAACTCCCTGAGAAATACAGCAGCAATTGTGTTTAAATTCACTTGAGTAAAACATTTTACTTATTAGAAAATGGTCTTAGCGTTTGGAGCACACCATGCATGAGACTATAAAAAGGCCAGCATCGCTCTGCAAGTTTCTGATCATTTCCCAGGATGCGCCAATGTGTCATGTTGTAACACAGATGAAGGGCAAGACCCCCATCCTCTGGAAATTGGGACACAGGCCCAGCTAAGAGGACAACTGTTTTTCAAGAGTGAAAGTGTTCTACCTGCTCTGGAGCTATACATCTTGACCATTCCACACAACCTGTGTGGAGTTGCTGTCCCCATATTACACATGAAGAAATTGTTGTATGAAGTGATACAAGAGACGAGGAACTTTTGTAGGTGACTGAACTACAGCATAGCAGGGTTAGAAGCCATACTATGGTCTGGTTCTGGAGGACACTGGTCATCAGTATATGCTAGACACTAAACGTTCCCTTATCAGAACAGCTGTAGCATCCTCATGTATGAAAGTCTCCCTCACCAGAGGCTGTCCCAACCCTTGGGAAAGGAGAGGAGGGCACAGAGGTTAGAGAAACAGCTATTTGAGCACTTGGCCCCCCAGCAACTGCCAGAGCATTGAGGAAAAAACATTGTAAGCCAGTTTGAAAAGTGTCCCCCACTATGACTGCAAATACCACACCAGCATCTGTCAAGCTTCTGCTCATGGTTATCATGAATGATACAGCTTCACCTCCCCATCCACTTGTTGACTCTTACTCCAGTGTCTCTGACTGGCCAGTATAACGTGTGGAAAGATTTGTGGGGTGTTCCAGTTGCCAGTTATTTTTTAAAGTGCAGAAAAAAATGAGCAGAGCAGCATGGAGCTGACCCCAGTCAGTCTAGCCAAAGGGACCATGATAGATAATTTACCAATTTATAACCCTAACAGACAGACCCAGGACTAACAGATGGAATTATACCTTTAAAAATGATGACACTATTATATCATTAACCTGTAGTTACATAACCACTCAAAATTTAGTGGCTTAGAACAAAACCCAGCGATTTGCCTCACAGTTCTCTGTAGCTCTCCTCATGGGCACTGCATTCGCCTTTTAGGAAGACCAGTAGCTCTGCCTCCCTGAGGTCCAGAGGCTGTTGACTGGGGCAAAGGGGAAACTAGACATTTGCCTCATGCTCCAGCTGATTGCCCAGGCTTGTCCTCATGGAAGCTGGCAAGGCCCAGGATATGAACTGCACGCTGCAGGATCTTCTAAGGCACAGGCTCATCATGTCTATCCTGTCATTTTACACAAATCCTACTAGCCAACTGAGGCACAGGGCTGCCCAGAGTCAACAATGGGGAAACAGACTCCATTTACTGATAAGAACTGCAAAGTCACGATCCAAGAAGTTGAACATTCCCAGAGCAGCATGAGAACCACTTTCACAAGTGTCTACAAACCTATCTAATAGTTTCCTGAGAAAGTAAGGAAAAGAAAGGTCAATGTATTTTCAAGCCCCTTGCTAGACTTCAATGCACTGCTATGCAATATTTATCTCCAGGAGAAATGCGTAATGTGTAGCATGCCCCAAAGCTCCAGCAGCATTCACACCCTTTTGGCTTTGTTCATCTCATCTTGTGGGCTGGATGTTCTAAGAATCATCTCTGTGAAACACCACCCTATGCATTGAGAATTTCCAGCATGAGTTAAGAAAAATGTCTGATTTCATAATTCAAGAGATGAAATGCTTCCAGTAGGGCACTTTTTCAGTGGAGGAGAATGTCTTGCTTTATAGCCAGGTTAAAAGGGGAAATAAAGTACCATATACACCCTCAACCTTTGCTTCCCACCTGGAAAGACCGCAGCATGAGTTCCAACAGCCTCCCCAAAGTCATTAAGACTTCATATCGTGCTGAATTGCTGGATAATAACAGTTCTTTGCACTTATAGGATGTGCTTCCTCTGAGGAGTGCCAAGTAATTTACTATCACTTATTAATTAATTCTCAGTCCCCACGTGAGATGAGGATGGGTTACTATGCATCTTTGACAGATGTGAGAGGCAGGCAGAGGGATCTAAAGTGACATTATGTTTCCATCCAAGGTCACGCTCTTGTAATACTGGACATCTTCCTTGCTCCATATACCTCTTCTCTTCCAAACAAGCAGTGGGATTTGCCATTGTGGTGTTCCCTTCTTTTCATGAGAGTTTGAGTTTTCTGTATTGAATACAAAGGCTTTTCTGTCCCAGTTCATAGAGACTTGAGGTTTCCTATTTTATTGTTTTGCCTTAGTTTTTGGTGCCAATGTGCTGTTCTAAAATGTAGTTTTCAGATGTCCAGATCTGTGGTTCCTTCGTGTGTGTGTGTGTGTGTGTGTGTGTCTGAGAGAGAGAGAGAGAGAGAGAGAGAGAGAGAGAGAGAGAGAGAGAGAGAGAGAGAGAGAGAG